>NC_079164.1:58151184-58223684 GCF_947568905.1 Ostrea edulis
AATACCTGCCACTATGTTTTCTTTATGCATCCTGTTATAGATTTTTAGCTTAAAATCAGACGATTTCAGCGAGAATATTTCTTGTAATAATTACCCGTAGGTACAAGTGGACTATTTGATCACCGATAATTGATCATAGAACACGAGATGAAAGTGAACAGTACCTACATTAAGTGAAAATTGAGATAAAATGTCTCTAAATGCTCAATTCTTGGTAAACCAGCGACCCCTCTACACCGGCCGTTTTTTCTGGTCCAAGAGCCGGCTGATCTAGAGAAATTTCACTGTATTCATATTTGAAACTTGTATGTGTGTGTTTTCAATGTAGGTTTTAGAGGAATTTTACAACATTTTTGGACCTGAGCTGAAAGCAGTCACAGGAGATCCCAAAAGAATCGAAGAAGTCCTGCTTAGAGTCGATAACCTTGTCAAGCCTCTTCAGGAAGTGGGATTTGATCCATTTGAGATTCAGCACAAAAACTCTTGGAAAAGTCAAATGGAGCATTTCTACAAACAAGTGGAATCCATTGAAGGGGAAGCAAAGATGTTTATTGATGAGTCATTCCAGTCTTTGCGATCTGCTGAGGGTGCTTTTGATATGTTGCTGAACTTCAAACACATTAGATCCAGAAAGGCTATCAATGATCAGATGATGCAGAAATTTAAAGACATTTTGGTGCAATATGAAAAAGAGGTAGAAAGCATAGAATGTTTTATTTCACTTTTCAGATCTTTTTCTCTGGATACATATAAGGGCTAATCAGCAAAAAGCATGGGGGGAGAGGGGAGGCAGTTTATGATTAAGACCACCTCCCATACAATGAAATTTTTCCTTCCCACAACCATGCATAGAATTAAAATAAAGAATATGCATGCAACCATTGTATAATTAGATGTGTTTTTAATGTCAATTTAAGTTTTGATTTCCAAAACCTATAGTGGTCTTAATCCTACTTTGTATATATGCATACAAAATTAACTACTTTCCAACTATGCTATAATTAATTGTAGAGATTTATGTAGAAAAAATACATTACCTCAATTTAAATAATTTTCAAAGAAAAAGGCACGATTGTGTAAATAAAACAACCCTGTAAATTTTCTTTTTTAAATGTACCTTGAATTACGCTTGATCTACAATATTCACTATTATATCATCGAGTTAGCCTATCTATTTCCATAAACACTTAATTACCTAATAATGTCGGTGTATGTTGAAAATCTGGATGTAGTATGTACTTGCACTTTTCATTACTTTTAAGTTGAATTAAATGTGCTTTGCATGACTGCTAAAGAAGTTTACATTTGCACAAAAGCTTCCTGACATAGTGCAGATAGAAGTTTGTAAAAATCATGGCCCCAGGGGGTAAGATGGGGCCACAGTAGGGAATAAAATTTTTGCATACAAATATATAGGGAAAATCATTAAAAATCTTCTGAAAAATCACTGGCCAGAAAAGTTTACATTTACGTGAAAGCTTCATGACATAGTGCAGATTCAATTTTTAGCTCACCTGAGCCAAAGACTCAAGTGAGTTTTTCTGATCAAAATTTGTCCGTTGTCTGTCGTCGTCGTAAACTTTTCACTTTTTTGACTTCTTCTCAAGAACCGCTGGGCCAATTTCAACCAAACTTGCCACAAAGCATCCTTGGGTGAAGGGCTTCCAAGTTTGTTCAAATGAAGGGCAATGTCCCTTTCCCTCACAAAAATGCAAAAATAGGGTGGGGTCATTTAAAAATCTTCTTCTCAAGAACCACTGGGCCAGAAAAGCTGAAATTTACGTGAAAGCTTCCTGACATAGTGCAGATTCAAGTTTGTTCAAATCATGGCCCCCGGGGGTTAGATGGGGCCATATTACTACTGAGCCAGAAAAGCTGAGATTTACCTGAAAGCTTTCTGACATATTTCAGATTTTAGTTTGTTAAAATCATGGCCCCCAGGGGTAGGATGGGGTCACAAAGGGGGGGGGGGGATCAAAGTTTTACATATAGGGAAAATCTTTAAATATGAGCCAAGGTGACTCAGGTGAGCGATGTCGCCCTTGGGCCTCTTGTTTAAAAATCATGGCCCCCGAGAGTAGGTTGGGGCCACAATAGGGATCAAGTTTTACATGCGAATATATAGGAATAATCTTTAAATATGAGCCAAGGTGACTCAGGTGAGCAATGTGGTCCATGGACCTCTTGTTTACTGAGAGGACAACCATCCATACAAACACATTTTTCAACGTCGCCACCACTTATCCAAAAAAATACGTACTGTCTGTCCCTCACCCCCATACATCTTTTGCTGGAATAGTCCTAAGAACATGTATGTAGTTTTAGATAAATATGGAGCATAAAAGCACAGTATGATTCACCTGAGATAAATTTTATAATTCATAGAGGTGACTCTCGATGGCTTGAACTTTGACCTCTCAAAGTTCTCGATCTTTTAAAGTGATATCATGGTCCTGATTTTTCTCTCTATACAACCAAGCAAATTTACTATCGATCTCTCGAATGTTCGATCACTCAGAAGATCTTGTTAAGTTGGGTCCTGTAAAACACATTTCATTGTTATACTGACTGTTATCCAAGTGTATAATTATTTCTGCTTGGACCTTACCTGGATTTTGTTGAATGCTGGAGGCTGGTGTGGTCATGGTAATTAGGTGTTTACATAGGTGATACATCACAGATTCTTCTTTGTGGAGGTGGGCACTTAATTGAGTATATAATTGGTTAATTGGTCAGTTTTCACCCCACACTAGGGGTATTGTGATGATTAAAATTGGTATAGATTCAGAATATGAATAAAATCTATAATTGGCTTTGCCTTGACAATGAGTGAGTACCCCTGAGACATTAATTTAGACACAATAATCTATAATCTAATAATGAGATCTATAGACTGTTAAATTTCTTGAGTTTGTACTTTGTGTAAAGTGACTCTAAAACATCATTTTACGCATTTGTTTGAATTTTTTTAATTTGCTTTGTGTAAAGCAACATAAAATGTGCTCTGTAACTTTAGCAAATGACAGTAAAGCTTTATTGGAAATTAGTTTTGTACACCTATCTTACCGTGAATAAGGAACAAATAAATACATAAACTTTGAAATCTTTTTATTAATGCAAAATTCTTTATTTTGGAATCAAATTAACTACCTGACAAAACGTGTCAAAATGATCGGATGATCTTGCTGGTAAACATTTCCAGTTACTGTAAAATCTGAACCATATGGTCAGACCTTTAATTTCCGAATTTTTTCAATCTTTCGAACTTTTGATCTCTCCTAGTCTTATCAAGGTCCCTTGAGCCTTGAGTTATCGAGAGTCGCATGTACTTTGCTTATTATGTATAATTATTGTTTCAATCACAGGTGACAACTATGGATGAGCTGTTTCAGTCTCAGAAGGAGAACCCCCCTCTTCACAAGAACCATCCCCCTGTGGGTGGAGCTATATTTTGGGAGAGATCATTATTTCATCGAATCAAAAACACCATTGTTCGGTTTCTCACTATGGAGGATATGATGCAGAGCGAAATGGGAAAACATGTATGAATTAAAATCATTAATTAATGGTGAACAATTCATACATGCCAACTTTTAAAAATCCCCATGGGGGATTTTGCGCGTTACGACCTTTTTTCAAAGCTCAAAATTCACGACATTTTACCGTGAAAATAAATATTTGTCTTTTCTAATAAAATATCAATCTAAGGCCAATTCAACTTAATTGATAGATTTTTAATTTAATAATTGATAGATTGATAGATAATTGATAGATCCCTGCCTGCCCCGAATTTTTTTTATCTTTCCAAACTTACGATTTCTGGAAAACTTTCACTTCCGACTCCGGTATTTACACTTCTTGTTTATATTTCCGGTATAGCAATGTGAAATGCCACGAGAAGAAAGACACAGTTTTTTTAATTTCTCACATTCTTACGGGCGTAAATGAAAGTAAGGGATCAATGTTCTTCATATCTTGAGGAAGTTTCGTATGTTTTTGTGTTTGAAATTAAAGCTTAACCTTGAATTCGTCTGTGAAATAAGAATAGATTGATATCCATCTGGAATTAAATGATGCACTTCTATTGTCAAAAACTTGTTTGTCATTAATATTTTTCTCAGAAAATAAAAATAAAAAAATAAAATCCTCCCACCCGCCCCATAATTTTCCGTGATCCTGGATGATAATCTACTAATTAAGTTGAATTGGCCTAATCATTGCACATATATCATATATTAACACAACATCAAGTGTGTTTGACCATTAACTTTAACAAAACTATAAAAAAAAAAAAATTAAAAAAAAACACTTTGAAAGATATACATAAATATTTTATTAAAATCATCTATTCAGCAAAAAATCCTCTGCAACAACAAGTCACATACATTTTATCAAATAATACTTAAAGTTGCATCCTTTTAGACCATATAAACATTGGCTGGTCTATATATCAAAAATTTAAATTAAAGCACATGCATTTAGGTACGACTACAAAGGCAATCTTGCTTGTCTGTAAACATGGGCTTGCAGAGTCTGCATTGTAACCAGAAAAGGAGTGATCTGCCCTGCTATGAAGTTTGCGAACAAAACCTTTGCATCCATGACATCTGAAATAATTACCAGGAAAAAACACATCAAAATATACGTTTTTACTTGTAAATTAAGGCTTCTTGCTAATGTAAAATTCAGTACAGACTTGTGCAAATTACGCATCACAAAGTCTATTGAATACTACACTATATAGTCTATAAAATACATTGCTATAGACAGATAGATTCGGATAGCCTATATTATTATAGTTGGAAAAAATTATATTTGACGTACCTTATTGCATATTTTTTATGCTGTCAGCGAGAGGCAAAAATCAGGAAATGTCCGATTGTTTGGTGGTGACACTATCATCTGTCATTCACGTTTGTGTAAAGGATATGTCAATTTGAAATCCGTCTTCCCAATTAATTACTATCAAAACATGCTTCGCACTGTCCAATAAGCACCCCGACACAGGCAGACCAGGTAAATTACACCATCCCAATAACATGCGACACAGGTAAACAGCAACATTTGGCTGATTATTGTCCCGATTTCTGATTGGCAAGTTCGGAAATGACGCGGGATTTCAAATTCCGGTTGAAAATGGGGGTTTGTTGTCGTAAAATGGGAGATATTTTTAGAAAATCGGGATTTCGGGGTATTTTTGCAATCCCGATCGGGATATCGGGATTTGCCTTTTCAACTGCTTCAAATCGGGAGAATCCCGCACAAATCGGGAAAGTTGGCATGTATGACAATTTTAAAAGATGTAAAATTACGAAACACTGTTTACTTATTTATATAGAGATAAATCCATTCAAGAAATTTTGTTTTCTTCATTTTTATGCTCCCCAAAACATTTCTGTGGAGCATATAGTCACTGTCGTGTCTGTCCGTCTGTCCGAGTTCGTATCTCCTAAACCTTTCATCAGAAATTGATACAATTGATTGCAAATGTTCCTTAAAACAAGGACTTTGGGACCAAGGTCTCTCAAGGTCATTTTGTAAAGGTCAAGGTCACTCAGAACATATGAAAATTAATTATTTTAACAGTTTTTGAAATAAAAGTGTAAGGCTTATTTTAACAGTTTTTGAGCATGTATTGATCATATATCACAAAAATAAGTGATAGGCAAATGACTCTCTGACAAAGGTCATTTTGCAAAGGTCAATGTCACTCACAACATATGCCTTATATATGGAAAACTTCATTTCAATGATATTTCAACAGTTGTTCATCATTGTGCTAATGACTTTCAGACAAAGGTCATGCAAGGTCATTTTGTAAAAGTTTAGGTCACTCAACAAATGCCTTATATGAAGAAACTCTCATTTCTACAATATTTCAACAGATATTGAACATTGTATGAATTGACTTTTGGACAAAAGTCACTCAAGTTCATTTTTGAAAGGTCAAGGTCACTTTATATATGAAAAAAAACCTCATTTCAACTAAATTTCAACAGTTGTTGATCATTGTGCGAATGTCTTTTTTGAAAGGTGAAGGTCACTCAAAACAAATGGCTTGTATATGAAAAAAGGCATTTTTTAAAGGTCAGGGCATTGAAAACATGTTTTTGATATGAAAAAAAGGACCTCTATTTCAATAATTTTCATTTACAAGCCTGCAGTCTGAGCACTAAACATTTGCTTTACAAATAGAAACGTGTTTAAGCACTAAGCATCTCCATTACAAGTAGAAACATCTCTTTATCAAGTCATTCATTAGGCCAATTCAACTTAATTAGCAGATTATCATCCAGGGTCACCAAAAAGTATGGGGCGGGTGAGAGGATTTTATTTTTTAATTTTCATTTTCTGAGAAAAATATTAATGACAAACAAGTTTTTGTCAAAAGAAGTGCATCATTTAATGCCAGATGGATATTAATCTATTCTTATTTCACAGATGAATTCCAGGTTTAGCTTTAATTTCAAACACAGAAAGATACCAAACTTCTTCAAGATATGAAGAACATTAATCCCTTCCTTTCATTTATGCCCGTAAGAACGTGAGAAATTAAGAAAACCATATGATCTATTTTTTTCACATGGCTTTTCACGTTGCTATACTGGAAATGTAAAAAGGAAGTGTAAATACCGGAGTCGGATATAGAAAATTTTTCGGAAATCAAATTCCTGGCGGGCGGAGATGACAATCTATCAATTAAGTTGAATTGGCTTTAGATGAAGTAGTTCATTGGTTACATGCACATGCAAGGAGCATCCATCAGTTTTACTGATATTCTTGTTTCAAATTAAATTGAAGCAAATACATGTACTGTGTTGTTATCTTCTGAATCCTTGCTGTTGAAGGCTAGGGCAAAATACTTGAGTGTGGCACGGCAAATGAAGTTCTTTGAAGATCAGAAATATGAGGAATGGAAACTTTATGTAGAACAATGTCTACCAGCTTTACTGAAGAGAAATCTCCTAATAAAACCCCATCATGCAGCAGAGGAAATGAGAGCAGCTGCTCAAAAAGAGGCTGATGAAGCAGGTGGGTAACTATAGGTGTTACATATGAGAATGCTTCGAATTAACAGCATTGAAAATTATAATTCATTTGAAATTTTGAGTGTAAAATTTGCTTTAATTGTTTGAAACTTTTGAAAGTGATTTTCATTCATTATTTTAGCTTTATTGATATTTTCTCAAGATTTTTGGCATTAATACTTAGTAGACATGATTACTAATATTGATTTTTATGGAGATATACATGTACATTGTAGGTATAGAAGATGTAAAGTTTGCAATCTCTTTCTTAAATTGTGGATGCAATTCATTTATTTGTGTATCTTTTTATGATAACTTCGTTGTTCAATATATATAGCACACCATCATCATGCAAATATTAACCCAGAACAAGAACAGCATGTCACTAAACCTGAGGGAGAAAATCAGGAAGCTGATCAGGAAGCTGATCAGAGTAGCCAGGGTAAACAAATGCCGTTGCTGTGCCACTAATGTGTTAGACATATTTTTCTTGCAGACTTGAATGTAGAGAATGCAGAATCTAGGAAAAGTGTTAATAGTGCACTTTTTGTAGATTTCTGTTTTTGCAGATTTACACCTGTTTTCAGAAGAAAATAATGTCAATCATAATGAATTGCAATTTGTTAACTAAGGTATTTTTTAAGGTGATCATGCATAAAAATTATCAAGTCAGGTGTAAATTTTCTTCAGAAGTGTGATCCATCCTACAGAAACCCTGTGCTGAACTTTTTTGTCGGTCTCTCCATTTCTTATACTCTAGTCCTTCGAATTGGTCACATTGCACTCTCCAAAGAATGCAACTGCTTAGGCTTCTAGCTCTAGCAAAATACATTGCAAATGACACCAATTATGCATAGTAGGAAAGATATGCTTGTCTCATCTTTATGTAAAATTTAGTTTTCAGATTTAAAGAGGAATAACACAATTTTTCAAAAGAAAATATATCACAAATGCATAAAGGTCACTCTGTAATAAGACCATTGTTCCACAGGGGTTTTAATTTTCTATGCCCTCAGAATCGTTTTTGGTCTGTCTGTGGCAAAAAAAAATTTAACCTTGGTCATATTTTTAACCCATAAGAAATAGACCTTTCATATTTGTTTTTTTTTATTCCTTGTGGCAAGACCTTTCCATTGACTCCAAAATCATGGACCTGGTGACCTTAACATTGACAATTGACCTACTTTTAGAAAAATCAAATATAAGCCATATCTTTCAAATTGTAAGAGGTACTGCTTTTATATTTAGCATGTGCATTTCTTGTGAGAAAACCTTTCCAATGATACCAGATTTGTTGACATTGTGACATTTTAACCTAGTTTTTGGAAATTTTCAAAAAACATTAAACTTGGTCATATCTTTTACACCCTAAGAGGTAGACCTTTCAAATTTGATATGTGTATATCTTGTGGCAAGACCTTTCCATTGACACCAAGATCTTTAATCTGGTGACCTTTACATTGACCTTTGACCTGCTTTTAGAAAATTGAAATGTAAGCTTTATCTTTCAAATCGTAAGAGGTACTGTTTTTAGCTCACCTGAGCCGAAGACTCAAGCGAGCTTTTCTGATCAAAACTTGTCTGTTGTCTGTCGTTAGGGTAAACTTTTCACATTTTCATCTTCTTCTCCACCACTGGGTCAATTTCAACTAAACTTGGGTGAAGGGCTTTCAAGTTTGTTCAAATACAAAAATAAGGTGGGGTCATTTAAAAATTTTCTTCTCAAGAAACACTGGGTCAGAAAAGCTAAGAATTACATGAAAGCTTCCTGACATAGTGCAGATTCAAGATTGTTCAAATCATGGCCCCTTGGGGTTGGATGGGGCCACAATAGGGGATCAAAATTTTACATACAAATATATAGGAAAAATCTTTAAAAAATCTTCTCAAGAACCACTGAGCCAGAAAAGCTGAGATTTACATGAAAGCTTCCTGACATAATGTAGATTCAAGTTTGTTCAAATCATGGCCCCCAGGGGTTGGGTGGGGCCACAATAGGGGATCAAAATTTTATATACAAATATATAAGGGAAAATCTTTAAATATGAGCCAAAGTGACTCAGGTGAGCGAAATGGCCCTTGGGCCTCTTGTCTTGATATTGGCCTAGTTTTTGGAAATTTTCATAAAAACTACTATGTCTTACAGTACCACTTTGTTGTAATCCAGGGTCATCAGTGTTTCACAAATGCATCTTGTCTTTCAGTTTAAATGGCAATTTTCCACTAAGGAAGAACATTTTTTTTAAACTATAGAATTATTTTACATATCTGATACTTTTCATCCTTTATGATTACTAAGGTGTTATACCTCCTTAACATTTATAAAATCGAGCTTTTATGAATTAAATTGGTATTGTGTACATCATATGTTAATAAAAATTCCTTAATTTTTAAAATTTTGAAAACAAAGACTTCAAGAAAAAATATTCTAATGATAAAATACATGATTCACTGTTGCATATGTTCAGAATTTATATTGTATAAAATAAAACATTTTAAATTCATTCCTTATAATTTAATTCCAACACTAAATGATGCAAACATTTTTAATTTTATTTTGTAAATAGAAATTGATTGCACCACGCAAGGATTCGCTTAGCAACATACTGACAAATTGTTCTTAGTATATCGGAGCATGAGCTTTATTTATCAAATTTTAAAACGTATGGTAGAGTTTGTAACAAATTTTAACAAGAGGTACTGTGAGCAATGCTCACTAAGAATACCACCCGCTTACCCCAATTTCCCAAAGGGTGTTGTTAATAGGCATAAATTACCTCTTTCCTGAGTGTAAAAATATAGTATGCCTTTGTAGAAGAAAATGGAAGATATAGTCCGAACACAAATCCATGGCATAAACCTATAATTTTGACCTTGAGATCAAAGGTCAAGGTCATAAAGAGGTCATGAATGTACATGACACATAGTCTCATGGTGATACACCCATGTCTTATAGTATGACTATGTCAAAACCCTATAATCAATTTTGACCTTGAGGTCAAAGTTCAAGGTCATGAAGGTACCTGACACATCGTTTCATGGTGCAGGGTTTGACATTAACTTTTTTGAGCACTAGACCAATCAGGCTACTTAAAATGATTTTTGCTAGACCTGACCTTACATCCACTAGCCCTGACCAACTTTCCAGAAAAAATCTTATAAGATTCTCCATATCTAAATACATGTACTTAATTTAAATGAAAATCATTCAGTTTGAACTAAAATGCATTTAATTGTCTCAAATAAATCTTTAATCAATTTGATGCTTTTACTTTCAAACCTATTTTCAGTTTCTTTAAATTCTTACCGGCACGGAAATTCTTTAATCCATTTAGAATAAATTAACCTTAATATTTTTTTAAAATTTCTCTTTCATAAGCCCTGCTTTGTTTCTTCCCAACGTTTCCTTTTTTCTCTTTCTTGAGACATCTTTTGCTTTCATTGAGGATTTCATTATATAGACATTCCCGCACATATGTTTAATAAACACTTTCTTATATTCAATTCAAATGAACTGTTTTGGTGTTTTTTTTAATGAAAATGAATTCAATAATTCTATTTAACCAAAACATAACTTTACACACATTAACATTGTGTAGATGTCGTAGAACATCACTTACGACCGCGACTTATTAGAACTAAAGATCATCATGATGTTCAAAATTGCTCGCAAACTCTTTACAGTTATTTTTTTTATGAATAAAATATCTTATGATTTAAAGTAAAGTTTCTTAAATTTGTTTATATTTTAAACACGACCAGTCGGACTAGTAAATAAACATTTTACCCGACTGGACCTATCATTTAGTAGACTCGGTCGGTCGGACGTGCCTTAGTGTCAAACCCTGTGGTGATACACTCATGTGTCAAATATGGTATGCCTATGTCAAAGAACAAAGAAGGCATGGCCCTGACACAAATTCATTGTAAAACCGTTTAATTTTGACCTTGAGGTCAAGGTCATATGGAGGTCATGAAGTTACATGACACATCGTCTCATGGTGATACACTTATGTGTCAAATATGGTATGCCTATGTCAAAGAACAAAGAAGTTATGGCCCTGACACGAATCCATTGTAAAAATCTTTAATTTTGACCTTGAGGTCAAGGTCATATGGAGGTCATGAAGGTACATGACACATCGTCCCATGGTGATACACTCATGTGTCAAATATGGTATGCCTATGTCAAAGAACAAATAAGTTATGACCCGGACACGAATCCATTGTAAAAAAACCTTTAATTTTGACCTTAGGGTCAAGGTCATATAGAGGTAATGAAGGTACCCGACACATCGTCTCATGGTGATCCACCTGTGTGCCAAATATGGTATGCCTATGTCAAAGAACAAAGAAGTTATGGCCCAGACATGAATCTGGAGACGGACGGACAGACAGACCGACAGAGTGATTCCTATATACTCCCCAGAACTTCGTTCGGGGGGTATAATAACAGAAGATATACATAGGTTATACATATATGTGAAGGTTATGTACTCCTGATGTTTACTTCGCAGTGCAAGATCAAGTTTGAAGTCGGAACGACTTTGTAAGCTACATGAATACGTCATGTCATGCATCAGAAAATGTAATATAATTTTCGATTTTTATGCCCCCGAGATCGAAGATAGGAGGGCATATTGATTTTGTCCTGTCTGTAATTCTGTCATCCTGTCTGAAACTTGAACCTTGCTAATAACTCTTGAACAGTAAGTGCTAGAGCTTTGATATTTCACATGAGTATTCCTTGTGACAAGACCTTTCCGTGGGTACTAACATTTTTTACCATGTGACCTTGGAGTTTGACCTACTTTTTGAAAACTTTAACCTTGCAAATAACTTTTGAACAGTAAGTGCTATCTAGAGCTTTGATATTTCACTTGAGTATTCCTTGTGACAAGACCTTTCTGTGGGTATCAACATTTTTTACCCTGTGACCTTGGAGTTTGACTTAATTTTTGAAAACTTTTAACTTTCCTAATAACTTTTGAACAGTAAGTCCTAGTAAAGAGCTTTGATATTTCACATGAGTATTCCTTGTAACAAGACCTTTCCGTGGGTACAAACAATTTTTGACCCTGTGACCTTGACCTTGGAGTTTGACCTACCTTTTTGAAAACTTAAACCTTGCTAATAACTTTTGAATAGTAAGTGCTAGAGCTTTGATATTTCACATGAGTATTCCTTGTGACAAGAACTTTCCGTGGGTACCAGCACTTTTTACCCTGTGACCTTGACCTTGGAGTTTGACCTACTTTTTGAAAACTTAAACTTTGCTAATGACTTTTGAACAGTAAGTGCTAGAACTTTGATATTTCACATGAGTATTCCTTGACAAGACCTTTCCATGGGTACTAAACCTTTTGACCTTGACATTTGACCTACTTTTAAAAATGTTGACATTAGTCATAATTTCTAAATGGTAAATATTAGAGCTTTCATGTTGCACATAAACATTTCTTATGACAAGATCTTTCTACTGGCATGGTACCAAGATATTTGTCCTTGTGACCTTGGCCATCTTTGGAGTTGACCATTATCGGGGGCATTTGTGTTTCACAAACACATCTTGTTGGATTTAATAAAAGATTCAAAACTGCTAAAATCACCTCTACATAAAAGTTATTGAAAGTCTCGTTACAGTAATGACCTATTGCATGATATGCCATGTTATGTGCGGATGTACTACTTGTAGTACAGTTTGTTTAATGATTTAAGTTCATGTTTCTTTAATCTTATTTGTAAAAAGTAAAGAGCTAGCAAGACTTTAGCACATGCATAAAAAGCACACACTTTTGTTGGCACTGGTCTGTATGCTGTTTTCAGAATTTATGTCAATTATAGAGTTACTGTAAAAATTCATATATTTTGTCTAGGGTCGTCAATGAATATTCGAATGTTTGAATATTTGTTCAATGAGATGATATTTGAATCAGGATAATTCTTACATTCTTCATAATAGTATGAGACAAAATGAAAGAAAGATAACTCTGGCAAAATAAATTGGAATATTTCATTCAGAGTTATCTCGCTCTATTTCTCCAATTGATTTTGTAGAGGTTGATTTGAAACTGACTGTCAAGTGAACTTGTCGATTTTTTCTAAACAAAAGTGAACAAATTATTCTCTTGATCGCAATATGTTGTACACTGCTCATTTTCTTGGAATTCAATACGATTACTTGTTTATCTTGTGTTGTACATCTCGTGGCAAATTGTCAAATCATTAGTAAATCAGTTAATTATAAGAAATTGAGGCCAAGATGTTTGTTTTTATAACATTCTCAAATCATTCAAAAGTTGAGTTTTATTTGTCCCAAGTAAATTTCTTTCTTTCAAACATTGGACATAAATTGCCTCGACATACACTGGGAAATGTATCCATTTACACCAATGAAATTATGTCTCCCCTCTTTCAGGGGGAGACATATTGTTTTTGTACTTTCTGTCCGTCCGTCCGTCCTTCCGTCTGTCTGTCAAAAAATCTTGTGAACGCTTCTCCTCCTATATGGCTTATCTGATAGACTTGAAACTTTATACAATGCTCATTGCCATTTGTAGATGTGCATATATTAATTGTCACGACAGGAGGATCAAATTATTTTTCTAATAGTTATAGTGGATCTGAGAGGGGTGGAGGATGTAATATAGCTTGTGAACACTTCTCTTATATGGCTTATCCGATTGACTTCAAATTTTGAACGATACTTCAATGCTGTTTGCAGATATGCTTTTTGCAGGAGGATCCAATTGTTGTCCTTAAAGTTATAGTGGATCTGAGGGGTGGAGGATGTAAAATAGTTTGTGAACACTTCTCCTATGTGGCTTATCGGAGTTCATATTGTCTATGTTCCTACTCATGCTTTCTCCTTCATACCATGGAGTACATTAAAGGGAGGAGGTTTCATTTGGAGCACTTCCAATTTGGGGAGCTGGGGAGACATTTGTTTTTATAAAAACAATCTCTAGTTATATATATTTTTAAAAAGAAAGCAACATAATGTACATACATGAATAAGTGCATGTTGTAATGAAACGTATCAGTTTATTTTTCACACAGAATATTTGAATACTTTCATTGACTATTCGAATATGAATTGTTGGTGTTTTTGACATATCCAACTTTGTTACCTTGATCCAAATATTGGTGTCTTATATTCACAAAGTCTATTTATGTTTGCACAATACATTCTAAATTGTGTAGGCAGAGTTTACAGATGAATATAGATTATTGTTTGCTAAAATTGCAGGAGTTCAACTAAAGTACTTGGTAGACTTTGATCCACAGCTTACAGAAATCATTTCTGAGACCAAATATATGGAACAACTGGGATTTTCTGTTCCAGAGTTAGCTAGAAATGTAGCTCTACAGGTAATGTGTGGATGAAGACAAAGAAAATCAAGGTTTCTTAAAAGTGTTCACCTTATTTCTGTAAGCTTTCTTTAAATGTATGCTGAAAGAAAACTCTTTGTATTCTGTTCAGTTAGCATAAACTAATGTTGAGTGTGTTTTGTTTATTGACCAGTAATTTCCTTTCTCAAATTACAGAATGGATGTATTGTTTATTTATAAACCTACGAAATTAATGGAAAGTTAGTCATAATTTTTTTTTTTCATTAACAGGAAGAGAAGTACATAAACTACGTTGAGGGTCTTAGATTCATGCTTAGCAGATATCATGCTCTGTTGTCTTCTCTGGATCAAGCAGAGGTAAGGGACTGGTATTTTTGTGTGAAATTAATATTTCGTTCAAAGATCAGTACTACAGTAATGACAAATAATGCTTATGAAGAAATTTTTTCCAAATATTGAATGGACAGCTAGAATGTTTGCAACAAAGTTTTAATGGCACTTTGATTTCATCATATTTTATGGGCATTAGAATTTGCAGATTTGTCAAAACTACAATTTCGTTCAGGGTTTGAAATTGACTTTTTCAAGCATCTGTCCATACGGACTTGGAGACTATCAATGTTTACTAGTCCGCGAAGCATTTCACTAGTCCTTCCACTATCATATTTAAAAGGATGACACAGAATCATTTTCAGTTCACCTGAGCTGAAAGCTCAAGAAAGCATTTCTACATGATCACCTTTTCTTTGTTGTTTGTCCTGTCCATCCATACTTTTCACGTTTTCATCCTCTCCAGAACCACTTGGCCATTTTCAATCAAACTTGGAACAAATCATCCTTGGGTGATGGGGATTCAAGTTTGTAAAAATGAAGGGCATGCTCCCTTCAAAGGGGAGATTAATCACAAAAAAGCAACATAGGGTAGTGTCATTTAAAATTCTTCTCCAGAACCCTTAGGCCAGAAAAATTGAAATTTTACGTGAAAGCTTCTAGACAAAGTGCAGATTTAAGATTGTTCAAATCATGGCCCCAGGGCAAGAATGAAGGATCAAAGTTTTTCATGCAATTATATAGTTTAAATCTTTTTAAAAAACCTTCTCGATGGTTCATTAGGTCAGAAAACTTACATGAAAGCTTCTTGACATAGTGCAAATTCAGGTTTGTTCAAATCATGTCCTGGGGGAAAGGTGAGGCCACAATAGAGGATCAAAGTTTTATATGTCGATATACAATGTATAGGAAAAATCTTTCAAAATCTTCCTCTCAAAAACCACTGGGCTAGAAAAGTTAAATTGACATCAAAGCATCCTGACCTAGTGTAGATTCAAGTTTAATTAAATTGTAGGTAGGGTAGGGCCACCATAGGGATCAAAGTTTTACCTGCTAATATATAGGAAAAATCTAAAATTTTCTCAAGAACGACTGGGCCAGAAAAGTTGAAATTTACATGAAAGCTTCCTGACATAGTGCAAATTAAAGTTTGTTAAAATCATGGTCCCCGGGGGTAGGGTGGTGCCGCAATAGGGGATCATAATTTTACATGTAAATATGTAGGAAAACTTTTTAAAATTCTTCTTCTCAAGAACCATTGGTTATTGATAATAGAGGGAATAGGATTTTGAATCCTATATTTAATCCAGGATCTGCCTGGACATATTGAAATAAATTAATAATAGACCTAAATGGGAAGTTTAATATTAGGGACTTATAGATGTAGTGTTTGAGTGTTGGCTGTAATTTGTGTTATTTAAGGAATGACTTTAATTCTGGGGCAAGCTATACGAGTATAACCTGGTTTGGTTTGGGTCAGTTTATGCTTTATAATCCGCGAAAGCGTAAACTGACCCAAACCAGGTTACACTCATATAATTTGCCCCAGAATTAAAGTCATTCCTTATAATTCAATGCAAGAGACAAAGATACTAACCTTTGTTTATCAAAATGTACATAAACTCGGAAAAGTACTAGTCAACTGAGATGCGCAATGATTCACTTCGGGCTATTCCAGAAATAAATACATGGGGGGGTCGGGAGGCACCTTTTGTATATACCAAGCACCCATAAAAAAAAATAAAAAATTACCCCATGACCCATCAAATTAATAAACTCATTTTACAATGACCCATCTAATAAAAAAAACAACTAACCAGACCCACCACAAAAATATTTTTAAAAATGAAAACGGTACAAATCTCGCGAGGTTTTCGGGACAAACATTCTAGTCAATGACGCGGTAATGCCTGTGCAACATTGTATCACAGTAGTTCTGAAGAAACGATGTCACATCAACAATCAAAGGCATCTATGGCGGGAATGTTGGAAAGATTGGGAGTCCAAACGATGCTATTATCATGAAATGGGTATGGATATGTTTTTCCAGGAATCGTTCGTCTTCTAATGGAGCCCGCGCCCAGAGGCCTCTATATCACCATCACACCGACTGATAAATATAACGCATTGGTACCCTCGTATAAATCAACTAAGGTTTGCCTATTTTTATTAGAAAACGGAATACCTATTGGTTTCAAAATATTCCCAAAATCGATGCACTGTAAACTGTAATAATCTACAGAACAGAGTTCGCCGCCATCACGTCCAAAGGGACCCTACTAAACGCGCCTCTAATTTGAAGAGTGCCGTAATGGAAAGTTATGCGCTGCAAAGAGCGACAACTCGAATAGTTCTATGTTACTTCCGATTTCTGATTTCGAAAGTACATTTTCAATTTTCCCTCCGACGTTTTGTAACCAACACGACAAGAGCGATAATAAAAAATTTCTGAAAACTCAACACCCACGTGGCACAAAATAAAACAATAAAAACTACCCACTACCCATAATAAATATTTTTTTAACAGTCCAACCACGGACCAATTAAAATATGAAAAAATACGACCACCCACACAAAAAAATATCATTTGCCGCCTGACCCCCCCATTTGATCATTTCTGGAACAGCCCTTAGCAACCATCACCATTTTGAAAAATTGAATACTTTTTGCTATAGCACTATATGGTGTATACATATATATGTAAAATATTTAAATAATGTCTTCTTAAAGGGACATGGACATGATTTGAGCTGAAAATTTTCAAATTTTATTTTTCCATTTTTAATGTTTAGAATGCTTAACTGAGGTATTTCTAATGTTCAACAAAAATTTTAATGTCAGTTGTTGAGGTACATGGGAGATACAGAGGTCACAATTCTTTGATACGTAGACAAGGTTCATGCCATGTTTTTGTTTACATAGGTTACATATACTAGAAAAGGTTTCATTTAAAGCAGATATTTTCAATTTGCAAGTTAATTTTGAACACAATTAAATAGTTTTTAGTGTTTGGCACATCTCATTTTGTTTTAAACATGCTATTTTCTATTGAGCAATCTATATGTTTACAAATAGAAACATGCCACGAGCCTTGTTAGCAAAGAATTGTGAGTTCTGTGTCTCACTTATAACTCAACAACTGGTATTCAAATTTTGGTTGACCATTAAAAATTCTTTAGATAAGCATTGTAGACCATAAAAATGAAAAAATAAAATTTGAAAATTTTCAGCTCAAATCAAATGCTATTGATACTAAATTGAAATTAAATGAAATACCCAAGAAGTTGGATTTAAAATTGAAAAAATAAAATTTGAAAATTTAAATGCTATTGTTACTAAATGGATATTTAGAAGTAGGTAGTCCTTTACCATAATTGTAAATTTTGTGATCCCAGGGGTAAAGGTTTGGTTCCAGGGTGGGGCCAAAATGATTATAGTGATTATTGTCTTTATCATTTGAAAGACTTCTTGAAGTTTGCTGATATATGATATAAAAACTGAATGTATATTTAGGAAAAGCAGATAAGGATATACCAAAATTGTGAATTTTGTAACCCAGGGTTTTGACTCTAGGATGGGTCCAGATTGGCCATATCATTTTAATGTTGCATTTATTATGTAAAGTCTTTCATCAATATAGGCGCTTTCAGGGGCATTTAAGTTTTAAGAGCACATATTGTTTTATACTGTTGCTGAATATTAGAATTTAGGTTAGATATGCAGAACAGGAAATTTTTTCTAGATTTGATAGCCTTTGGTGCTAGTGATCCATACTTATAACTAAAACTCAGGTGAGTGATAAGGCCTGTGGGCCTCTTGTTACCATTTTAAGGGTTCATATTATTTCCTATCATATATTGCTCTTTAAATGTCCTGAAGAGGTATTATTCTTTATAGTCTGGAAAAATGTTTGAATTGTATTGGTTTCTCAAATGCTTAAATTATTTGCAGACAAGTTTGTTGGAGGACCACATGCGAGAACTTCGTAGAGTGATAAGACCAGGTTCGAAACGCCTGAACTGGAATTCCTTGGGTATCAATGATTTTGTCCTGAAGTGCAGAAATGTGAGTAAAGTTCAGCACAAAGAGTAATGTATAAGGTCATTCAGAATGGAAAAGAAACTATTCATAGAAGTGTACGTAATGGAAAATTAAAGCAATGAAATTATGTTGAAATAAATAGAATAGAATTAACAGCATTAAAATAAAGCAATTAGAGCAAATTCTGTGTTATAAAATTTTGGATAAATGTAAGCTAACAATTTTTAGGCTATTGGAAAATTTGAGTCTCTAGTCAACCAAATACAGAAGAATGCCAAGGACATTAATCAGAGATTGCAAATGATTGAGAACTGTAACCTGTTTAAACCACCACCTCAAAAGTATCCAGATACTCTGCCAAGCTGTAAGGTAAGGGCTTATTTTAGTGTTTTTATACATCCGTCTTTAGATTATGGTACAGTGATGTCTACATGTCTGTCCATCCGTTCGTTGGGGGAGGGGGTTCTGTTTATATTTTCATTTGTCTGTCGCATATCAAGCTGAAACTTGCTATGTAGCATCTCTGTAGGTAACTCTAGATCATGTTTCAATTTTGATCCATTTCAACCTTTCAACCTCTCTTGCAGGAGGTTTGCCCTGTTATTTGAAAATTAATGTGATATGGAAGTGGTATAATTTGTCCAACCAACTCCTCCCACATTTTTGAAGTGAGAATCTTCTTTACAGAGTGTTTGTATGGGCATGTGCATGTGGCAAGGACTTTGATTTTCTTCAATTTTTAAGAAAATTACATGTTTTGAGGAAATATTACGTAGAGAGTACATGATTTGTCTGTTTACTTTCTCCTACAGTTTTTGAGTTTTGAAACAAAGGTGGGGAGGGGGGATATTGGAATCACGATGTCTGTCTGTCAGTCCGTCTGTCTGATTTTGTCCGGGCATGTTCTGAGAAACTAGTGCATGGATTTTTCTGAAAATTTGTAGACTTATTACTTTACATATGAAGATGTGCACCTGCTATTTACATATTGATTGGACAATTTTTCCTCCAAGTTGCAGGCTTTTTTCTACAGATGGACTTAGTCATTTTTTAAACTAAAAAGAGTATATCTTAAAAATTCTTGAAGAGATTTGATTTAAACATTGTAAATACACTGTTCTTAGACTGAAGTTTTGCATTTCTTATTTTGAATTCGAATATTTAAAGTATAAAAAAGTTATGCTAATTTCTATTTTGTTATACCCGCACACTTTCTAAAGAAAGTTCGGGTATATATTGTTGTTACCTTGTTCCGTCCGTCCGTCCGTCTGTCACACTTTCTTTATCCTTAAACTCCTCCTTCATCAGTAACCAGTCGACCTTTTGGAAGATGATTGGTGGTGTCCTGGCTGTAGATGTGCAATAAGGTTTTGGAATTTTCATTTTCACCCTGGGGATGAAATAGGGGTTGAAAAAGACAATTTATACATACATCTGGTTCCTAAAACTCCTCTTACATTGAATACAATAGCAAAATCATCTTTCGGAAGATGAATGGTGGTGTCCTGTAGATGTGCAATAAGCTTTCGGAATTTTCATTTTTACTCTGGGGCCCAAATGGGAGTCAAAAAACAACATTTTTATACCCCACGCAACGAAGTTGTGGAGGTATAATGTTTTTAACCCATCAGTCATTCTGTCAGTCCTTCACTCCCTTTTTTGTCAACTCCTCTGAGACCGCTCCACAGAATTTTTGTGAAACTTTGTAGTTAATAAGGACACACAGTGTAGGTGTGCATATTCCCAGGAAATTCTGATTCAATAATTTTTCTGGGAGTTATGCCCCTTTTGAACTTAGAATTTCGAGCCCGTCTGTCCTGTTCTTGCAGTAATGCATAGCATTATCATTCATTATGTAAGGCATTGTCAAGCAATGTTGAAGCATGGGGTATGTGAGCTTGCTCACTTTTTCTTTCATTTCTAAAAAAAAACATTGTTCCCTGAATTCCTCTTACATTTTACACAGTACCCAAATAATCCTTTGAAAGGTAATGGGTGGTGTCTTATAGAATTTTCATTTTCACCCTGGGGCCCAAATGGGAGTCAAAAAACGATGTTCTTTCGAAAAGAAAAAACCCTGGTTCCCTGAACTCCTCTGCCATTTTATACAGTAATCAAATTGTCTTTTGGAAGATAATTGGTGGTGTCCTATAGATGTGCAATAAGGTTTCAGAATTTTCATTTTCACCATGGGCCCAAATGGGAGGTGAAAAACGTTTTTCTGAAACAAACCCTGATTCCCAGAACTCCTTTTATAATTTATGCAGTAGCCAAATCATCTATTGAAAAATGACTGGTGGTGTCCTGTAGATGTGCAATAAGGTTTTAGAACTTTTGTATTGGCTCCGGGGGCAAATAAGTGCTGAAAAATGACGTTTTCTGTCATAGAGCTTGTTACTTAAACTCCAAGGAGTAGTCACATGATATTTTCACAGCTGAAACCTTTGCTGGTGAATTCACATCAAAACCCATTTCTGTGAGAGATGAATCTCAGAAATCCACAGACACTTAAACCCAGTGATTGTCTCCGAAAGTCAGTGATATTATACGTCTTAAAAGTTCATCACTCAAAGACCTAGAATCCACTGCAACAGGATTGTCAATTTTCAATGACCTTGAAAACTGTGTCACGGTCAAAGGTCAATGTCACACTCTCTCCCCAAGGTTTGGGGGTTGACTTTGAAAGGGGGTCAAGGTCAAAGTCACACATCAAGGTGCGAGTCTCCACAAGCGACGCAATTCACCAAGTACCATGCACGTCTTCCCAAAGGGAGAGAAATCACTCACCTTTCAACAGCTGTCTAAACCAAGTACTAGAGACACAGACAGATGACCGACAATCTATGCATTCCTTGGAGAAACAGTCAGTCTCTGCAGAAAAGCTCGGTCAATGTCAAGGATGACTGCATGCAACCCTTTCGACAGAAACCTGACACAGGGTACAAAATCACTCACATCTGTGACATGCCCCAATGCCAACTCAAGTGCACATCATGGAAAATCACTGTTGACAAAGTCTAACTGCAGGTCATTTTCATTGAAATAGCGAAACAGACCTTGTAAAATGAAGATCGGTGTAATTCAACCAACCAAGTGCCACTTTACATGTCTGCCCAACAACATTAGGGCCCCAGTAGTGATTTTTGAGCAATACACAAAACTGACATTCTACTCAATTCTCAACTTCTAACTAAATTTTTTTTGAATCTCTGGTAATGACATGCCAATTTCCATTTTCTGTCTACATCAACTCAAACTGAGCCTCCTTAACTACACACACACACACACACACACACACACACACATATATATATATATATATATATATAGGATCCAGCAATGCATACATGCCAACTTTTGAAAATCCCCATGGGGGATTTTGCGCGCGACGACCTTTTTTCAACGCTCAAAATTCACGACATTTTACCATGAAAATAAATATTTGTCTTTTCAAATAAAATATCAATCAAATCATAGTTAATGTATCATATATTAACACAACATCAAATGTGTTTGACCATTAACTATATAAAAAAAACTTTGAAAGATATACATTAATATTTTATTAAAATCATCTATTCAGCAAAAAATCTTCTCCAACAAGTCACATACATAATATCAAACAATATTTAAGGTTGCATCCTTTTACACCATACAATAAACATTGGCCGGTCTATATATCAAAATTTAAATTAAAGCACATGCATTTAGGTACGACTGCAAAGGCGATCTTGCTTGTCTGTAAACATGGGCTTGCAGAGACTGGTGGAATAATCTGCATTGCAACCAAAAAAGGAGTGATCTGCCCTGCTATGAAGTTTGCAAACAAAACCTTTGCACCCATGACATCTGAAATAATTACCAGGAAAAAAAACCACATCAAAATATTCCGTTTTACTCGTAAATTAAGGCTACTTGCTAAATAAAAAATTCAGTACAGACTTGTGCGAATTACGCATCACAAAGTATATTTAATGAATACTACACTATATAGACTATATAATACATCGCTATAGACGGATAGATTTGGATAGCCTATATTATTATAGTTGGAAAAAATATATACTTGACGTACCTTATTGCAAATTTTGGATGCTGTCAGCGAGAGGCGGAATGTCCGATTGTTTGGTGGTGACACTAGCATCGTTGTCATTCACGTTTGTGTAAAGGATAGGTCAATTTGAAATCCGTCTTCCCGATTAATTACTATCAAAACATGCTTTGTACTGTCCAATAAACACCCCGACACAGGCAGACCAACCCGACACCATGCGACACAGGTAAACAGCAATGGCTGACTATTGTCCCGATTTCTGATTGGCCAGTTCAGAAATGACGCGGGATTTCCAATTCTGGTCACGAGATTTCACGATTATCCTGCTTTCAAACTCGTTTTCAATCGTGAAATCGGAAATTTTGGTCGGAAAAAATTTCAAATCGGGATTTTAGGGTAATTTTGCTTTCCCGATCGGGAAAGCGGGACCGGAGGGTAAAATCGGGGAGATCCCGCCTAAATCGGGAAAGTTGGCATGTATGGCAATGTGGAAAAGCGGGGGAGGGGGGATGGTCCAGAAAGATAATCAAGAAACTGCACTATATCATGTCCCATGATTCGATAAAAATAATTAGTCCCGAAAGGACAGTTTTAGTTTCAGTTTTGAAAAGAACTTTGAATAGGGAGTTCAAGAGTACTGCAGGTTTACTACAAATTAGTTCAGATGTGATAGAAACAGGTACAATATATATACTATTAATTATAAAATTTGAACAGAAAGGTCTTGATATTGATGAAAAGCACAGGCCTGGCGGCCTTGTATATGTAATATTTTTATAAGTCCAATTCCAATTTTACAAGACTTGGTTTTCGGGCCAGTGGCTAATTTTGAAAACTGTGCATAAGCTTTTCATGGGTGTATTATGTACCGTTTCCAGTACTCTAATTAAAAAATGAAATCATGAAATTACAGAAAGACTATCAATTTATGGTTTCTTGTAGGAGTATTTTGAACATGTGGAAAGAGAAAGAGCCAGAGATTTTGAGATTCTAGCGAGAAAATATCGTGCAATAGGACCATTATTGACAAAAATGGAGGGACTTGTTGTGCACACAAACTCGGGTCGATCTCCCAAGTTGAATGCATATTATTCATACTGGGAGAAGAAAGTGTATGATGCTTTAACCAAGTTAATTATGAACAATATACGCAAATTTGAGGTGGCTTTAAGGACAGAAAAACCATTGTACCAGGTGGAGACTCTACTGGCAGCTCCTGATGTGGTGCTTCACCCTCAGGCCAATGAAGTTTATAAACTGACTCTTCAGTGTGTGAGAGATTGTGTAGAAGGGTATGTGTACTTACCTTTTAGTGCTTTCTCTGAAAAATTCATAATAAAGTAATGTTGTATGAGTAGGAATTCAAAGTATTATTTTTTGTAAGACAAAATCTAATTCTATGCAGTCCATGTTTAGCAACAGTGTTGTATCACTCAGTAAGTATGAAAAGAAGGTTAACAATTTTGTACCTAGATATACATGTAAAACTGCTGCAGCTGGTTCATACATGGTAATACATATACTTTTCACTCTTCAACAGTACTAAGTCATTTGTGAGATGGATGCAGGGGACCTGTATTGAGACCCCACCTCAGAAGGTGGAAGGAGAAGATGAACCTTATGTTTTTTGTTTTTTCACTGATATTTCTGCCAATCCTGAAGTCATAGATTATGTTCAAACCATTCAGACTGATATTAAAAATACTCTCACCAGCATGACGAGGTATCTCAACAGATGGAAGAAATATAGGAGCATTTGGAAAGTTGACAAGGTATGTACATGAACATTGTAAATGTGTTTATATGCTAATTGTGGGAACTTTTGGAGTTGATATTCACAGCATAGGTAAATAATATGTGTATCTATAAATTGTCGTAATAAAAAATGCCAACGTACATACATGCGCATGCATCGTCTTTTGAAGGTTCAATTTTTGAAGGACTGTAATATTACGTTTTTATATGAATTGTAAATTTCAGGACTCCTGCACCCCTGGGACCTTAGAGGCGGGGCAAAATCTGCCAAAAATTCACCAATTTTCAAAAAATTAATCTTCTTTACAACTGCATATCTCTTAAGAAAATCTAAATGCATAGTGATATAGAGCAGGAAGGCCTCTACCAAAATTGTAAATTTCATGATCCCTGGGATAGAGGTTCTTACTCAAGGGCGGGCCAAACTTGGTATATATATAGTGTATATGTATAAAACATTTAGATAATATCTTTTTTAATGCTATCGACTAAACAGATATTTTGAAGGAGTATGTAGTCCTTTACCAAAATTGTAAATTTCTTGATCCTCGGGGATAAGAGTGGAGCCAAATATTGTCTTCATCATTTAAAAGACTTCTTTCAGTTTGCTGATACAGTATAAAACCTAAATGCATATTTAGGAAAAGCAGAATAAGATGTACCAAAGTTGTGAACTTCGCAACCCCAGACACTGCTGGTCCAAATTAAACATATTGTGTTAATGTTACATATATTATGTAAAATCTTTCATCAGTATAGGCACTTTTATGGCCATTTAAGTTTTAAGAAAACATCTTGTTTATACTTTGCTGAATTTTAGAATTTAGCTTAGGTATTCAGAACAAGATTTTTTTTGGGTCACATGAGTAAACTTAGGTGACATTACAATTAGTTGGTGTCATGTGTTAAAAATTGAACAATTTTAATTTCTTGCTAACTACTATTCCAATTCTTTTCAAATTTGGTATGAAGCATCTTTGAGACAAAGGGGACATAAGTTGTAAATTTCAGGACTCCTGCACCCCTGGGGCCTTAGGGGCGGGGCAAAAACTGCCAAAAATTGACCACTTTTCAAAAATCTTCTTTATACCTGTATATCTTTAAGAAAAACTAAATACATAGTGATATAGAAAAGGAAGGTCTCTACCAAAATTGTAACTTTCAGGATCCTCAGGGTAGAGATTCTGACTCCAGGGTGGGGCCAAACTTCGTATGTATAGTGTATATGTGCTAAACATATAAATGATATCTGCTTTAATGCTATTGATACTAAATTGAAACTAAATGGATATTTAGATGATGCAGGTAGTCCTTTACCAAAATCGTAAATTTCATGATCTTAAGAGGTAAGGGTTTGGTTTCAGGATGGTGCCAAAATAATTGATATAATGATTTGAAGGACTGATACAGTATGAAATCTAAATGCATATTTAGGAATAGCAGAAAAGGATGTACAAAAAAATGGTGAATTTCACAACCGCAGCTAGGGTTTTGTCTCGAGAATGAGTCCAAAATAGTAATATCTTTTAATGTTAATGCATATATTATTATATATCATGTAAATACTTTCATTAGTGTATGCACTTTTTAGGGCATTGAAGTTTTAAGAACACGTCTTGTTTTATACTGTTGCTGAATATTAGAATTTGGCTTAGATATTCAGAATAGGAATTTTTTTTCTACATTTCATAACCCTTGGGATTAGTGATACTTTTAACTAGTATTCAGGTGACCGATTAGGCCTTTGGGCCTCTTGTTTTCCATTAAATTCTTCTGAAGGTTAGGTTTTGGGTTTGTTTAGATATTTCTTACAAATTGCTATGGTGAAAATGGCATGCACATGTGCTGAATTCTGATTGGTTGATTTTAAAATCACCATAACTTTCTTATATATGGTGCAATTATTATGAAAATCATACTGTATGTATATGATACAAAAGTCTGTTGAATGACATCAACAGAAGTGCTGAGTCATACTCGCATGCATACACATTGCTTTCTTTCAGTTTTTGGTACTGAAGTGGCCATAACTTTCAAATTAAAGGCGAAAATGAAGTTATTTTTCTGCTGTAGGTTTACAATATGAATGCCTAATGAATGGTGTGAACCATAGATGCTAAATCAAATTTGCATGCATGAGAATGCATGTGCATTGTAATTTTTAACTTTCATCAGGTTTTGATCGATGATATTCAGAGATTTCAATGAAATGTTTTGAAAATTATGTGGAAGATATATTTTTGGACTCTTTACTCAGTAGCACCGTCAAAATGACTTACACTTGTGAATTACAAAAATGGAATGATACTGACATCATATGTACATGCTATCAAACCTGTAAGATAATTGGTTGTGCAGAAGCACAATGACAACTTTTAAATGGGGGACGTTTTGGAAACATCAGTATTGGTCCCCTTTACAATTAGAACTCGTTAGATTTGCCATAAAAATTCATTTTGTTGCAGCAAGCCATTGCTGATAAGTGGTATCAGAAAGGTCCGACAGTCGTGGCATTTGATGACAAACTACAGTATTACTACAAGACCATAGATGAGGTAGAAACCCTACCACTAGTCAAAGACCAGGACTGTATTCGTCTCCATATGGGACCTTTGGCTTCTTCTGTGAAGGAGCATGCTAAGCAGTGGATTGGACATCTTGGAAAGATCTTAAGAGACTCTGCAAAAGAATCTCTGTATAAACTCAGGGATGAATTGGATGTAAGGATGTATTGAATTTTGACACAGAAAATTTTGGAACAATGTACTGTAAATATAGTTAGCTCAAGTAAGCTATTCTGATCACCTTTTGTCTGTCCGTAAAGTTTTCACATTTTCATCTTCTCCAGAACAACTTGACCAATTTCAATCAAACTTGGTACAAATCATCTATGGGTGAAGGGGATTCAAGTTTGTTCAAATGAAGGGTCATATCCCCTTCAAAGGGGAGATAGTCACAAAAATGCAAAGATAGGGTGGAGTCATTTAAAAATCTTCTTCTCAAGAACCTCTGGGCCAGAAATTAAAGTTGAAATTTACATGAAAGTTTTCACATAGTGCAGAGTCAAGTTTGTTCTATCTAATTAAAATTAGATCCTTTGATCCGTTCACGTATATCGCCACACAGGGATCCAACGAAACTGCATACGGAGGTCAAATCTAGTGACCCTTTAGTCTAACCAATCAACACATTGGCTATTAAATTGACTGCAAACTCTAGTCATTTGGAACACTGAAATCTTACTAACAGCTGCCAAAGTATTCTGGTAATAACAACATGCCAGACACGCCCAGGACACCTCAAAGAGTGTATAGTTTTACAAATAGTTGTTGTTTGTGTGGATTTTTATTTTATGTAAGAGACCAATAGAAAAGGGAACTCCCAAATTAAGAAGTTATATGAATTGAAATCAAAACTTACAGAGGAAAAGGTTGACAGGTGATTAATTTACTGGGGAGGGGGGGGGGGGACTTCCATGATGCAGTCTTCATTATTCAGCACAGCTATTAACACATATTTCTGTTCCTCTTTTAAAGATTGAATCTTGCAATCTTTAAAACTTTGAACATGCGCCAATATTTTGTTGTTTCCCCAAACTTTTCATTTACCGAATGCAAATATGAAGAGTTCTCTGATTGGATGAACATATCGATGAATATGCATGATTAAAATGTCACTAGATTTGACCTCTGTATGCGGTTTCATTAGATCTCTGTGTAGTGATATATGTGAGGGGATCAAAGGATCTAATTTGGAATAGATTGAAGTTTGTTCAAATCATGGTCCCTGGGGGTAGGATGGGGCCATAATAGGGGATCAAAGATTTACTTGCGAGTATATAGGGAAAATCTTTAAAAATATCTCCTGAACTATTTAAACTGGGGCTTTCATATTTTGTAAATACATTCTTTATGGAAAGACCTTACATATAATGCACTGGTGTGTGATCTTGTGATCTTGACCTTAAAGCCTGACCTACTTTTAATAAAAATCTGACCTATTCAATATGTCCCAAACTATTTAAGGTAGATCTTTCATATTTTGTATATACAAACTGGATATTTCTTATGGCAAGACCTTTTATTTCATATCATTACCTTTGACCTTGAACTTGGAGTATGACCTACTCTTAAGAAAACAGCCTAGTCTATTAAATATAGCTGGAACTATTTAATATGGGGCTTTCAGTATTTGTGTATAGATTATTTATTGCAAGATCTTGTACACAATGGTGTTTGATCTTTTGACCTTGGAGTTTGACCTCCTTTTAAAAACCCCTGACCTATACTATTTAAGGTAGGGCTTTCATATTAAATTTATATATTCATTATGGCAAGACTTAATTATTTTGTGAAGTTTGACCTTGACCTTGGAGTTGGACCTTCTTTTTAAATCTCTGACCTATTCAATATCTCCTGAACTATTTAAGGTAGGGCTTCCATATTTTGTATATAGATTCTTTATGGCAAGACCTTATCATTTCATGAAGTTTGACCTTGTGACCTTGGAATTAGACCTACTTTTAAGAAAACATAATGTGTTAAATACCTTCGAAACTCTTCAATGTAGGGCTTTCATATTTTGTTTGTACATTCTTTATGACAAGACTTATTGAAACAATCATATTTGATCTTGTGACCGTGACCCACTTTCTTAGAAACCTGATTAAATTAATATCTCCTGAACTATTTAAGGTAAAGCTTTCATATTTTGTGTTTAGATTCTTTATGGAAGACCTTGTTCTACTTTGGTGTTTGACCTTGTGACCTTGACCTGGAAGTTTGACCTATTTTTAATAAAAATCTGACCTATCTCCTGAACTATTTGAGATAGAGCTTTTGTATTTTGTATATAGATTTCTTATGGCAAGATACCATAGCATAATGTATGACCTTGTGACCTTGGTGTTATCTAAAACAGCAAGATCATGTTAGTCATATTGGTGTTGAGGCATCATTGTGTTATGTGAATTCATTTTCAGTTGTGTTGTGACTCTCTGGGGCTAGGTTGGGGCCACAATATTGGGTCAAAATTTTCGTGGGAAATCGATAAAAAAAATACTTTTAAAAATCACAACAGCTGAACTATGGCAGGGCCAAGGTGACTTAGGTGAGCAATGTGGTCCATAGGCCTCTTGTTTTGAATTTCATTATTTTAGTGAACAAGATTTTTATTAGATATTAATTTCATGTGTAAATATTAGATGAATATTATGCTAAGTATGCCACACTGTAAATAACCAGATTGTTGGGGAAGATGATAACAAATTCTCTCTAAGCTTTCTCTTACCTAGATAGTAAACCTGTTTGTTTTATAATTAAACAGGATAGGTCTGATGATTTAGAGCAGACACCAAGTTCTTTAGAGGATCTCAAATTTGTGCTGACAACAATATCCGATATCAAATCAATGTCTCTAGATGTGGAAACCAGAATTCGAGATATCAGGGAGCGATATAGGACCCTGTCCATGTATAATATTGAGGTAAGACATTGGCTATTAATTGACATGGAGAAGGAAGTATAAATATTGGAGGTATAAAGAGGAAGGCGTTTCAAAGATTACATGTGCAATATGGCGTCGGTGGCCTAGTGGTTAGGCCGTCAGACTCTCGACTGAAAGGTTGTGGGTTCGAGTCCTGGCCGCGGCAGGGCCGACGTTGTGTCCTTGGGAAAGGCACTTTACATGAATTTCCTCACTCCACCCAAGTGTTAAAGGGGTACCTGGCTATCAGCTTCGCTAGCCAAGGGTGACGCTCCACGGTGTTTCTCTTTTCACGTGTGTTCTCTTTTCATGTGAAAAGAGAAACACCATGGAGCGTCACACTTGGCTAGCAAAGATGCCTGGCTATAGACAGTGAAAGATATTGTTAGAATGTTAGTTCTCTAGTGCCTGTAACGGCAGCTTGCACTGTATGCTTCCTAGGAGGCTGAGAAAGTTCTAGATTGATATAAGGTCTGCTGGGGTAATAATGCATTGTAAAGCGCTTTGAGCCGCATACGCTGGAAAAAGCGCTATATAAAACCAATCATTATTATTATTAATATGATGTTTAGGTCACTGATGAGGAGAAAGAAATTCAACAGAAACTGCCGCAGATCTGGGATGACTTGGTTTGGAAGTCGAAGAACACCGATGCTGGTCTCACTGTTGTCAAAACTAAATTTACAGAGGTGAGTGCACCTTTCATAATTATTTGTTGAAGACCAATTTTCATGTGAAAACCACAAAATCAAATGACTGACTATGTACAGGTTTTATTTAAGAGGAAAAAGGAGAGAATATACATATGAAGAAATTTTATTTTAAACAAAGGTGCAGAATTTGATCCCCATGAAAATTAATGAAACCACAACATTAAATATAAAGGAACAAGAAACATTGGTATGGGCCGGAAAAATTTTGGGAAGTGCTTAATTGACGATTATCGGTACCAAACATAAGGCGTACATCATAAATTATCATCATATACCATTATATGTAACATAATACACAATCTCAAATTAAACACAATTGTCCTGATTTGTCAATTCAGTGTACCTTAGATTAAAACACTTATTCAAATATTGACATTGTTTAAAAATGCGAGAAAATTACAATGCGGAGGCTGGTAAAATTTAGAGAAATTTGGATCAAATCCAGAGATGAACCAAGTGAAAAGAATTGTTAATTATATGAAGTAACAATTTATTGGAAGCTCAATAATGCAACTAGTCTTATATAAGATTTTAGCTTAATTCGCAATACCAAAGTCAACAATAGGCTATATAGTGTTTATGCTTGTCCGATCAATTGATTCAAAAATACTTTTGTCCAATCAATCAATATACTTAGCCTCCACTAAATATGGTTTCTTTTCTGTGACGTTGCACCTGAAAATTTCTGATCTTGACAGTTTCCGTTATGTCACGTGGTAAAAATTTTTATATTTGAATAAAAAGACCTCTAAATGGGATACTTTTTTTCACAATGCAGCGCGAGTCATTTCCCCCAATACAGGGGGCGCACAATTCATAGCGTCAATATAAGGATTTACTATATCTGATTGTAAATGTAATGAAGTGCCAGTTAAGGGATTTTTCTGTAATTGATGAAAACTAATGTGACTGCAAAATAATTTTAGTCATTGATTTTATTTATGTGTCCATTGTGATTTTTTTCGCGGGCAATGTTGGTTCATGATGTAGCAAATGCTGTAAATAGGTTAGTCATCTACTTATTTAGATCAGGATCAAGATATCTTTAGCATATCATAAATTCTTCATTATTAATTTTCAATATTTTGGACGATTAAAACACAATTAGATATGTAGAAATTACATGTGCAACCAACGCATGTACATTTCATTAGCGGATCTAGAAGAGGGAAGGGGGGGGGGGGGGTTGGGGTTACGGGGGTTACAACACGCATACACCTTTGATTTTGGTTTAAAAAGAGAGTGCAAGAGAGAGAGAGATATCAGAGTATGGTATTTATGTTTTTCTGGGAACATCATTACTGCATTGCATTGGTTATAGGATAAAAATCTAAATTTAAATAGTATGGGGAGAGGGGTTCAAAACTCCTGTAAATTTATGTCGTCCGACATCGATTTTCACACATTTGATTATTATTTTCAATATTCACCAAGTCTAGTTTGAAAGGGGTGGGATGTTAATGAAAACTATGTGAATTTAGTATTTTTTGTCAGACATTGAACTTTTGATCACACCCCTTAGCAATAAACGTAAATTTGCTTGTCATTTGAAACTTAGTTATGTAAGGGGGGAAAATGCTGGTATAACTACTATTTTCAGATCACCCAAACTCAAATTGAAGATTTCAAGAAAGATCTTGAAAAATTCTCGGAGAAGTTTTATGACAATGGACCTGGTGCTGTTGGTACAGACTTAGAAAAAGGTAGGGTGATTATAGCCATGACATGAAACTGGAACTTGCATAGTTTACCATGCTTTGGTTTGTTGTGTAGATTTGTGAAGATTTACAAGCTTATGGATTATATTCTGTAGGTCTAGAATTAAAGAAGACATTCCGTGTTGAGGTTAATGATTTAGAAGCTGCTAGGCAAGAGTTAGCCAATGCAGAGAAACTGTTTGATTTGCCCATTACAATGTATCCAAATCTTCTGGAAGTGCAGAAGCAGATGAAAGGACTGGAAATGATATATGGCTTGTATGAAGAACAGAAGGTTAGTTTATAAAAAGCTTGATTGGTTAATGATGAATAAATGCAATGAAAGGGGAAATGTGGGTTGAAGAAAAAGACTGAAAGATCATTAAAAATTACTTTATCATTCAGGCTGCCAGAGAGCAATGGGCAGAGACACTTTGGTCCAATTTGAATGTACAAGTTCTTCAAGAAGGAATTGAGGGTTTCCTAAAGAATCTTCGCAAGATGCCAAGGGAGGTCAGATCAATGCAAGCAGCTCGTGCTTTGGAGTCCAAGATGAAGGAGTTCAGAGATTCTCTACCTCTGTTTGTTGACTTGAAACATGATGCCCTTCGAGAACGGTACAATAATTTTTATGCTCCCCAAAAATTTCTCGGGGGGGGGGGGGGGGGGGGGGGGGGGGCATATAGTCGCTGACATGTCCGAGCTCATATCTCCTAAACCTTTCATCAGAAATTTATCATTGATTGCAAATATTTTCTTGGGACAGGGACTTTTGGAAAAGACAAGGTCACTCAGAACATATACCTTATGTAAGGAAAAAGTTTCATATTTCAATAGTTTTTGAACAGGTATTGTTCATTATTACACAAAAAAGTAACAAGCAAATGACTTTCAGACAAAGGTCACTCATGGTAATTTTGTAAAGGTCAAGGTCACTTGGAACCTTATATATGAAAAAAAAACTTTGTTTCAACAATATTTCAACAGTTATTGACCTTTTGTACCAAGGTCTCTCAAGGTCATTTTGGAAAGGTTAAAGGCACTTAAAATATACCTTATCTGAACAAAAACTTCTTTATTTCAACCGTTTTTGTACGGTATTAATCATATATCACACAAATAAGTAACAGGCAAATGGCTTTCAGACAAAGGACACTTTGTAAAGGTCAAAGTCACTCAACATACCTTATATATGAAAAAAAAACCCATCTTCATTTCAACAATATTTTAACAGTTGATGATAATTGTGCAAGTCCTTCATCATTTGAAGTAGTTCATTGTTAGATGCAGTTTGGAGAGCATGCATCAGTTTTACTGATATTGTTGTTCTTGGAAGTAACAATTTAAATACAGTTAACTCTGAGATGGAGGTCAAACAATGGTACAACATGTATATATATACATTTTGTTGATAAATGCTCTGCATTTTTAAAAATCAATTTTGCTACATTTATTTGTACCTAAAGTGAGAAAAAAAAATTGAAAATATTTTGTGCTGGACTATGTCTTTTAGCCATTGGAAGGAGCTAATGAATAAGACAGGGCAGAAGTTTGACATCAATCCTGAGACATTTACTCTTGCCAATGTATTTTCCATGGAACTACATCGGTTCCAAGAAACAATTGGAGAAATTGTCACCAAGGCCAGCAAAGAAATGGGTATTGAAAAGGTCAGCTTAAATTCTATTTTTGGATTTAAAGAATTTCTTTTTGTCAGCTAAGTTAGTACTAGAGCAACAAGAAGTAGTGATAGTGACATTTTATATTTACCAAACGTTCGAACTGAATATCATAAATTGTCTTTTAAGGTATCCTCCACAGTTTCATGGAATCAGTTGCCTGAGTCTGTCAGAAGCTGTGGTTCTATTGCATCATTCAAATCAGCATATTTTCAGCAATATAATTCAAACAAGTTATATATATATATATATATATATATACAGTGAAACTTCTCTAAACCGGCCGGCTCTCGGACTGGAAAAAACGGCCGGTTTAGAGGGATGGCCGGTATACCGAGAATTTAGCAATTATAGACGTTTTATCTCAATATTCACAAAGTAGGTACTGTTCACTTTCATCTGGTGATCTATGATCAATTATCGGTGGAGATTAAATTAGTCTGCTTGTACCTAAAGGTAATTATGAATTACAAGAAATATTCTCGCTGAAATCATCTAATTTTCAACTGAAAATCTATAACAGGATACATAACGAAAACACAGAGGCCTATTATTGGAATTCCTCTTACCTATAAAAACTCTGTTTACATTCATCGCTTATGTCATTAACAATTTTGTTTTGACGTTTTTAAAAAGTACAGTAGTAAAAATTAAATTGTAATTTGAATATTTCTTTGGAATTTTAAGTCTATGGAAACCAAGAAAATTAATCTATCTTTTAATAATTATCATTAACAGTCATGGGTTTGTTCTTTATTAACTACCGCTTATATCCATACGGTAATGTAGTGTAACAATATGGCGTCTGATACTGTATTCATTCGATATGTTCCCAACTGTTTTTTACATTTTGTACAGAATTTGGAAGGGTCTCTTGGATTAGCTAAGTGTCAATTAACACCCTTGACAGCACAGGTAAACATTAGAAAATAAAGAGGCCACTAGTGTTTTTCACACCTCCGGTCGATAATTTCCCACGTGGCCAGTGGGTCAGTCAATTTACACACCTAGACCATCTTGATCTTCCTCTGGCCAAACTTTTCTTGTCTTCAAAAAGTGGCCGGTATGTTAAGGGTAAATTACATATGCTTGTTTACAAATGTACTTTAAAAAGTGGCCGATGTCCGGTTTTCAGGGGTGGCCGGTTTTGTAAGACTTTCTTTGTAAGGAAATGTTAAAATTTCTGCTGGGACTTTGAAAATTGGCCGATATTCAGGGAGAACCGGTTTTCTGAGGGGCCGGTTTGGAGAAGTTTCACTGTATATATTTGTCCAATGGGCTGATCCACGTCCGTTGTGCATTAACAATTGAAATTTTTTAACCTCTTGATAATTAGCATTCCAGTTCTATTCAAATTTGGTATGAAGCATCTTTGGGACAAATAAGATAAAGTTAAACGTATTAAATTGTTGGGAAGACTTTATTCAGCGATTGATTTCATGACACGCGACCTCGAACTTCCTTTAATTCGCATCTGACTCTTCGCAATATTTGCAAATGTAGATTACTGTTGCTAAGTGGCCCTTTGCCCTTTTTCCTGAATCGAAAAAGGTCCATACTTTTGACTTGACTGCTCAAGGATATGGAAAGTTGGAAACAAATCTGCATTGTTTTCCCCAGCCATTATTAGGCAAATTAGAGTTATGTCCCTTGATAATGCTAAAACTTCTATGGGTTCCGTTAACTAAATGATTTCGGGAATAGTCGGCAACAATCGATGTCAAAAATTTATAATCGATTGTCATTATGCGCAGCCTTCAGTGACATTTTCGATAGTCTGCGACTATCGTAACAACACTATGATCTAGGGTACAGATGCTGACTGCATGCCCTGCTGCATGTCACCTGATCAAGTGAATTAATGAAATGGCTTGTTTTTGTGGGTTGTTTTTTCTTGTGACACGGGTGTGAGAATCAATTAAAATTGAGAAATAGCTAGGGTTAGGTACTTGTAATTGGCTCTAAATACGAATCAGTTGAAGGAAAAAATTACTTACGTAATTCTGCTTTAATATGTATATAATTGTATCAATGAGAAATAAAATAGATGGGCTTCAGCTTTGAATACCTGTCATTCGATGTACAAATTTACCTACATGTTTATACTGATGAGTAATTTGATTAAAACAAAATTGATAGGTTTTGATCTTTTGAAAACAATCGTTAGATATGTGTAATTATATTTTTACCTTAGATATATGTCACTTGCAGACAAATTTGAAGATGAAAAACTGCTTTAGAAAGATATTAACAGAAACTTGGCTTTTCTCAACCTTGAATCAGGAAGATTAAAAAAAAATTATGATGCCATTCAAGCAGAGTATGAAGGATGCTCAAATTCTGAGCAGAAGAGACAGGGGTCCGGTAAAGCTAAAAAACAAAAAGTAGATAGATAAAGATAAATGAGAATCATAAACTACAACTTTATTATTATTTTTTATTCATTTTATTTATTATACGGCAATGTGAATCTGGAAAAACTAGGGTTGTATTATATCTTAGAATTGTTCTTTACACATTGTACTTCTGGTTCACAATGGCAGCTTTTTGCAGTAAAACGAACAAATGATTGAATAAAGTCTAATAAAAGTAAGGAAAATGACAAGAAATCAATACAGACAGAAAATACTAATAAAATACTTGTGAATGAAATGGTGATACTACTGATGATATAGTTTGTTGTAATATTGATGTGAAGAATTGCTCTGTGAAACACCAAATACCTTATAAAATCTTCAAATAGGGGTATATAAAGTCTACTCATTTGGTAAATTGGGCATTCGGCTAATAAAATATTCGGCTAATATAATAGGTTAAATATACTGGATTAAATGGGACCCCTTGTATGTATGTGTGTGTGTGTGTATATATATATATATATATATATATATATATATAAATGACCAACAACACAAACAATTAGGTTGTAATATTTTTGAGAAGACCTTGTCCCTTCCTCAGGACATAAGATGGCTAAAGGTATAGTAAAAACCCACAAACACTAAAAGTGCACTAAATCTACAAATATATTTACATGTACCGGGTATAGTATTTGCCTTGCTAATCAATGTTTTCTAGGCAGCGAATTAGAACACTTATATTTGTCCAATGGGCTGATCAACTTCTCTACAACCAAATATCTGATGTAAGAAAAACTAAATGCATAGCGATGTAGAGCAGGATGGCCTCTACCAAAATTGTAAATTCCATGATCCCTGGGGTATAGGTTCTGACTCGGGGGGAGGGTCAAAACTGCCAGAAATTTATTAATATTCACACACATCTCTAAGAAAAACTAAATGCAGGAAGTCCTTTTCCAAAACTGATTTCAGAGGTAAGGGATTTGGTTCCAGTGTGGGGCCAAAATTATCATAGTGATTATTGTCTTATCATTTGAAATACTTCATTAAATTTGCTGATACGGTATAAAAACTAAATGCATATTTAGGAAAAGCAGAAAAGGATGTACATGTACCAAAATCGTGAATTTTGCAACCCCAGGGTTTTGACTCTAAGACAATATTACATATAGGCATTTTTGTGGGCACTTAAGTTTGAAGATCACATCTTGTTTTATATTGTTGTTGAACAGGATTTTCCCCCCCTAGATTTCATAGCCCTTTGGTCTTTTGATACTTTTAACTAATACTTAGGTGACCATTATATAAGGCCTGTGGGCCTCGTTTATAATCCTTGTATTTGACCTTGTATCCAATACAGTGTATGTGGATCTGTCATTTGATAGTAATTATGTAATGCTGTCTAGATATAAGAAATTATTATCTCCCCTTCATATTGTTTTTGTCATTTTCCTTCTTCTTCTTCAACCAAATTTTGTCCAGGCCCTAACTAGAGAACCCTTTGACTTTAAGACTTCAAACTTGGAACATAAGGAGATGGTATGGAGGAGGGTTGCCCGCCCCCAAAACTTTTGACCTTGACCCACTTATAAAGTCAAGGTCAATCTTTTACATCAACATATAGTCCAGGCCAATAGCTGAGAACCCTTTGACATTACGATTTCAAACTTGGAACGTGGCAAGAGGACATAGATACATGCACCAAATCTTTTTGACCTTGACCCCTTTCTTCATTCAAGGTCAAATTAAGAAAAACATGAATAGACCATAACTTTAGAACCCTTTGACATTAAGACTTCAAACTTAGAATATGAGAAGGGGGAATAAGGAAAGGGGGAATTCCACCAATTTTTTTTTACCTTGACCCATTTATAAAGTCAAGGTCAATTTTTTATGTCAAAATATAGTCCAGTCCAGACCAAAAGCTGACTTGACAACCGTTTGACATTAAAACTTCAAACTAGGAATATGGAGAGATAATATGGAAGAGTGCACCAAAATTTTTGACCTTGACCCCTTTCTTCATTCAAGGTCAAATTACGAAAAATATGAATTGACCATAACTTTAGAACGCTTTGACATTAAGACTTCAAACTTAGAATATTAGTCCAGTCATTCTAGCCAAAAATATAGCGTAACCTCAAACTAATTGCAACAGAAATGTTTTTGTTTTCAAACGGTGAGTCAAGGGATGCTCTAGCGTATATAAAAAATCGAGAGCACAAAACAAAGGGGAAACGTGTATTTTGGGGACAAAATCATACATTTTGATAAAAAATAACCAAAAACCGGGATTTATCATTTATCTTCACACATGAAAGAAATAAAAGAAACGTAATTGCTATAATCATCGGGAACAGTGTTAACATTCACAAACTACTTTATTCATACCAAAATTTCAAATGAATGATTTTTTATGAGGCGTAAAGCCTTATTTTGAAAGAAAAATCGATGAAAATGAGAAGAGTTCATATGAAACTTGTAAACATTGATTCTGGCACAAAATGAGATACTTTTTATATGAGACAATTAAAGAAGTGATAAGTAATTCATAAAAATTATTTAACAGTTTGAGATTTTAAAATCATGAGTGTATCAGTGGCGGATTTAAGAAATGGCAGCCCCCCCCCTTCCCTCTAAAATTTTCAAAATTAAGGTAAATCATGGTCTTTTGTTTAAAAAATTGTAAAGGATAAAAGAAGCAATAATTTCTTCCACTCTCGGAGAAATAAATGACAAAATGTTTTGATTTATTTATTTACTTTTATTGGGAGAACTTGCATCCCCCCCCCCCCCCCCCCCCCCAAAAAAAACTTAAAATTTGCGTCATTTTATTAATTTCACTTTTATCCAAAATGACAGATAATAGTAAAAATAACTACTTAGGAGACATATTTCAAGCCCTATAAAATCTGTAAAATCCATGCAGGAGTCCAAGGCGGCTCCCAGACCCCTGTCTCATAAACTTGCGCCCCCTCCCCGCCTAGTCGCAATTACTGGATCCGCCCCTGTGTACGATCCCGTAATCGTGTTTGTCAGTCTGCAAAATGTTTAACTTTGGCCATAACATTTGAATGGTAAATGACAGTATTTTCATATTTAATATGTGTATTCTTTGTGACTAACCTTTTAGATGGTACCAAACATTTTGACCTTGATGATTGACCTACTTTTCGTCAGTGACCTTGGAAAAAAACTTGCTTAGGGTGTTGGGATTTGCTTACGAGTTAGAAAATCCACGCTACATGTTTAGTGATAAATTGAATCGGGTGAATACAAATTAGCCGGGACGATGGTATTGTTTTTTGACCATTCCTCATTTCTTTCTCTACAAATATCTATAAGTTTCTTTGAGAAATCTACAGTTTGGATACAGAAAAGCTATTAACTATTTCCTATCAGAAAATTTGCGCAAAATATACAGTTCTTGTCGAAGTAAATAGTAGGTGTTGTTGAGCGAAGACCGCGACTTAATCATTCATGATTAAGACTTGTAGATGAAGACACCAAATTTTCCTTCAAAATTTTTTTATTATTGTGTTGGGATTAGTGTAGTCACGGCGACATTTTTGATGCACTCTTTTGCCACGCATTGTTACAGCAAGTCGGTAATTATAATGACATACATCATATCGTATAAATGCGAATTCAAAAACACCCGATCCATCGGATCTATATGTCACTGTGATAAAGAAATAATAGCAATACAAAGACAATAATTACGCATAGTGTTTTCTGTAAATCAAAGAATGTTTGTAAATATAAGCGGAATGTATAAACTGGGTGGTTTGCCGAGGGAAATTTGTTAATAAAAAATAATACAATCTAAGTTGACATACACAATGTGGGGTACAAGTAGTAATAAATCTGTTCTCAGATTTAAGTATTAATATGCAGTACAAGGTAGTAAAACGTAACTCATCTTCTACACAATCTATTAAAAGTGATTGATTGTATATTGTTTAACGTTCCTCTCGAGAATATTTCATTCATATGGAGACATCACCATTGCCAGTGAAGGGCTGCAAAATTTAGACCTATATACTCGGCGCTTATGGCCTTTGAGCATGGAGGGATCTTTATCATGCCACACCTGCTGTAACACGGGGCCTCAATTTTTTCGGTCTCATCCGAAGAGCCGCCCCATTTATTCCCCCCACAGGAACACAATCTAAAGAACACAGTGTACATATTCTGTCTTCTAATTCTTCTCCTTTGTATCGCCCCGTTTCTATTGTAATTGGAAGTATACCACATCTTCATAGTGCAAGTAAAGATCTAAGATATTTTGGAATGCTCGTGGAAAATTAATTTTCGGTTCTAAAATTTGTTTTAATATTTTTATATAAACATAACTTAATAGTTCATTTACTTTTACATGTACTAGCCACTACTTCACATAGTTATGAAGCAACTTGTTCTGAAATCACCAGTGTCACACAATTAATAGTAACCTATTATATATTTTCTTTAGAATTTAAAGATTCCGATAATGACTTCATTTGTGATGTCCAGTTAGACTTATTATATTTATTCACACATGTTTAGTAATGTTGTCCATTGATAGTAGACGATTCCAGTATCGTATAGTTTATACAGTGTCAGTGGTAAGGAATCTTCCATCCGAATTCGCCATACATGTAGTGTAGGTAAAGGAATGAATCTGTGATAATGACGAAGTTCGCAATTCTGAACCATCTCAATGTTGTGGTAGTTTCGGAAACCCCATATTACACTACAATAGTTCAAAACGAGCTACACAAATTAAGAAAAGTTTTTCGAAAGTTGAAAGTCCTAGGTCTTTGTAAAAAGGAATTTTTGAGACAATGGAGTCATTTATGATGGCACTCGTCCTGTTCACACTTATGCTCCCTTTTTCTCTTAGTTGCAACAATATATTGACTATCACCAAGAGATGTATTGCAAATTCAAGTGTTCTATCACTACCTGAAAATCAAAAAGTCGATGCAATTCACTTGTGAGGGACAAATGCCCAATGCTTGAAAAACATTTGATTTTACTAAATCATCTGGAAATTATCCTCATGTATGTTCAATTAGAAGCTAAGTTCAAGGCCGCTCGTGTCATGGCCGCATCAAACCTAAGATGCTATTTCTCTTTCACCAAACGCTCGACATTTTGAAGTGAAAATCATGTGTCTTTCGAATATGACCTTAAAAACGGAGATCCCGTGTCGCGACAGACGTTGGCACGTTAAAGAATCATTACAAGTGGTATTTCACCTACAACTACAAACAACCAAACATTACATAAACGTTTGAAGGAATATTAATTGATAAGAGATACGTTTTTGTTCTTTATGTTTTTGCGACATTTAACGCTAAACATTATCTTTCCATACTTTTTTGTTTGTTGTTAGCGAGGGCTTACATATTGATATGGTATTTTTGTTTTGGAGAGAAGTTTGACTCCAATATTTTATATTTTTCAAATTGTAGTTCTTTGATTATATGATCGCTTGGTTTTAGATGTTTTGGAACCGATGTCTGTAGGAATCAGACATAATATGGATATTATACATAGAGTACCTTATAACGTTGAACTTCATTAATTAGCTTTTATACAAAGTCAATTTCTTTTCGTATGAAAATGTAATTAGTGGTAAAAAATTAGCACATGCCTGAAACAAACTAGCATTTTAGAGGATAAAATTGACTTAGCAGTATATATGCAGTACTACAAAAAGCGTCTACATAACTTCAATTATCTCCCTTGTAAACTCTTCTGCGTCTATGGAAGCCATGCCGTAACAAAGTTTATGCTATGAAAATGTACTAATTTAAATTAGCAAATTGACGACTTTCCCCTCTCTCGATTTTTCTCGATTTTTTATATGATCATTATAAGCATATTCCACTACAAGTTTCGCAAAAACCATTTCTGTTGCAATTAGTTTGAGGTAAAACAGTAGAATGACTGGACTATATGAGGAAAGGGGGAATTCCAGCAAAATTTTTGACCTTGACCCATTTATAAAGTCATGGTCAATTTTTAGCTCACCTGAACCGAAGGTTCAAGTGAGCTTTTCTGATCACATTTTGTCCGTCGTCCGTCTGTAAACTTTTTACATTTTCGACTTCTTCTCCAGAACCACTGGGCCAAATTCAACCAAACTTGCCACAAAGCATCCTTGGGTGAAGGGGATTCAGATTTGTTCAAATGAAGGGCCATGCCCTTTTTCAAGGGGAGATAATTCAGAATATGTGAAATTTTGGTGGCATCTTTTAAAAATTTTCTCAAGAACCACTGGGCCAGAAAAGATGAAATTTATAGATAAGCTTTATTAGGTAGTGCAGATTCTAAATTGTTAAAATCCTGGCCCCCGGGGGTCGGATGGGGCCACAATAGGGGATCAAAGTTTTACATACAAATATATAGGAAAAATCTTTAAAAATCTTCTTCTCAAGAACCACTGAGCCAGAAAAGCTGAGATGTATATGAAAGCTTCCTGATATAGTGCAGATTCTAAATTGTCAAAATCATGGCCCCCGGGGATAGGATGGGGGCCACAATAGGGGATCAAAGTTTTACATACAAATATATAGGAAAATCTTTTAAAATCTTCTTCTCAAGAACCACTGAGCCAGAAAAGCTGAGATTTATATGAAAGCTTCCTGATGTAGTGTAGATTCTAAATTGTTAAAATCCTGGCCCCCGGGGGTCGGATGGGGCCACAATAGGGGATCAAAGTTTTACATACAAATATATAGGAAAAATCTTCTTCTCAAGAACCATTGGGCCAAAGAAGTTCACATTTACATGAAAGCTTTCTGACATAGTGTAGATTCAAGTTTGCAAAAACTATGGCCTCCAGGGGTAGGTTGGGACCATAGTAAGGACTAAGGTTTTACATGCAAATATATATAGAAAGTCTTCTGATATGGACCAAGGTGACTCAGGTGAGCGATGTGGCCCATGGGCCTCTTGTTTATGTCAAAATATAGTCCAGGCCAAAAGCTGACTTGACAACTGTTTGACATTAAAACTTTAAACTTGGAATATGGAGAGGTTATATGGAAGAGGGGTGCACACCACAAACATTTTTGACCTTCATCCACTTACAGTGTCAAGGTCACTCTTTTACATCAAGACTATTACCTGAGAACTATTTGACATTAGGATTTCAAACTTACAACTTAGAAAGCAGATATTAAGACAAGATGTACTGTACCAAAATCTTTGACCTTGACCCATTTCTTCATTCAAGGTCACTATTTTACATCAAAGTATAGTCAAGACTATAACCTGAGAACCCTTTGACATTAGGATTTCAAACTTACAACATGGAAAGCAGACATTAAGAGAACATGTACTGTACCAAAATTTTTGACCTTGACCCATTTCTTCATTCAATGTCATGTTTAAAAAAAACTTGATGATTTCATAACTAAGATTTGTTTGACATCAAGACTGCAAACTTGTAACATGGAAAGGCAATATTGAGTAGGGGGTACACATCACCAACATTTTTGACATTGACTTACTTACATTGTCAAGGTCACTCTTTTACATCAAAGTATAGTCCAGACCATAACCTGAGAACCCTTTGACATTAGGTTTTCAAACTTACAACATGGAATGCAGATTTAAGACAAGATGTACTGTACCAAATTTTTTTTACCTTGACCCATTCCTTGGAAAGCAGACATTAAGATGCTTGCACTCATTATTGTTGCCCCGGTTATTAGACAATCAAACTTTGAAGGGGAGACATCTGGGGTTTTTTTTTGTAAAAAACAATACACACTAGTTATTATTATTATATAATTTGCTTAATTGTTATCAATGATATTGTTGAGCAGAATAATCAGATAAACATTAAGGTAATGTATTAGAAATAGAATTTTCACCAGAATACATAGTAACAAAGAAGTACTGTCATTACAATGTATAATTATGTACATGGAAATCTTTTTAAAAAAATTTCTTTACCTATTTGCATTTTAAAACTCATTGGTGTGTAATTTTAAAACATTTGCAACTTTGTCCCTGCAGGGAGTAAAAGAAATTGAGGAGCAGTGGAGCAACATGAAATTCTCGGTCCATGCCTACATGAAGGGTACCTCTAACCGTGGCTGGATTCTAGGGGCAGTGGATGAAATTCTACAAATTCTAGATGACAGTTCCATGAACTTACAGAGCATGTCAGCCTCCAGATTTGTGGGACCTTTCTTGAATTCTGTGCAAAATTGGGAAAAGAGTTTGTCCCACATCTCAGAAGTTCTTGATGTTAGTATTTGTATCAGGACATTTCTCTAATTGGGATGTTAAGCTCTGAACTAATGTACTTATTATACATGTACATGTGTGTCTTTAAGTATTCTGTAATTATGTTGTGCGTCAACAACTTCTTGATAACTAACTACCCTTCCAATTCTTTTCATTTTTTGGTATGAAGCATCTTTGAGACAAGGGGGACATGAATTGTAAATTTCAGGACTCCTGGGGCCTTAGGGGCAGAGCAAAAACTGCCCAAAATTGACCAATTTTTAAAAATCTCCTCTACAACTGCACATGTGTAAGAAATTTAAACTAAATGCAGAGTGATTGGAGCAGGAAGGCCTTAACCAAAATTTTAAATTTCATTATCTCCGGGGTATAAATTCTGACTCCAGGGCAGGGACAAACTTGGTATATAGTGTTTATGTGTAAAATATTTTAAAACATGTTCTTTAATGCTACTGTTACTATATTGAAGTAAATGGATTTTTAGAGAGAGCAGATAGTCCTTTACCAAAATTGTAAATTTCATGATCCTAGGGGTAGGAGTTTTGGCAAGTGTTAATCATTTTAAATTCTTCTTCAAAATCTTGATAGCTACCATTCCAATTCTTTTCAAATTTGGTATGAAACATTTTTGGGAAAAGGGTGACATAAGTTGTAAATTTCAGACTCCTGCCACCTCTGGTCTTAGGGGTGGGGCAAAAACTGCCAAAAATAGATTATTTTTCAAAATTCATCTTATCTACAACTTCACATCTTGAAGAAGAAGTAAATGCATAGTGATGTAGAGCAGGAAGGCCTCTACCAGAATTTTAAGTTTCATGATCCCCAGGGTAGATGATCTTACTGCAAGGTGGGTTCATACTTGTTTTATAATGTTTATATGTAAAACATTTTTAAAAAATCTTCTAAATGCTATTGATAATAAGTAGATATTTAGAAGGAGCAGGTATCCCTTTACCAAAATTTTAAGATGCGTGATCACAGGGGTAGGGATTTTGGTATCAGGATGATGGGGCCAAAGTGAATAAATGTGTTAACAATTGAACATTTTCAAGTTCTTTATAACTACCATATTCCATTTATTTTTCAAGTTTGGTAGGAAGCATATTTGGGACAAGGATGATATAAGTTGTCAATTTCAGGCCTTTTGCACCCCAAGGGTCTTAAGGGTGGGATAAAAGCTACCACACATTGACCAATGTAAATTTCATGACCCCTGGAGTGGAGGTTCCAAACTCCAGGACAGTGTCAAACTTGGTATAATTATACAGTATATGTGTAAAACATTTGGATAATATCTTCTTTAATGCTATTGATATTAAATTGAAACTAAATAAATATTTAGCTGGAGTAGGTAGTCCTTTACAAACATTGTAAATTTCATGATCCCAGGGGTAAGGGATTCGGTTCCAGGGTACAACAAAAATTATTATAGTGATAATTGTCTTTATCATTTGAAAGACTTCTTTAAGTTTGCAGATATGGTATAATGAAGAACTAAATGCATATTTAGGAAAAGCAGTAAAGGATGTACTGAAATTGTGAATTTCACAACCCCAGGGATGGGTCCATGTTAATATTCATATCACGTTAATGTTACATATATTATGTAAAGTCTTTCATCAGTATAGGCACTTTTCCATGTTATTCATACAGTACCCGCAACGTTATTCTTGACATGATAAACGATAGAACACGATACACGCACGATAGGATAGGATACACGCACGATACGATAGGATACACGCACAATACGATAGGATACACGATAAACCTGATAAACGCAAAACCTGATAAACGATCTTCACGATAGACCTGATAAACGCAAAACACGATAAATGATCTTCACGATAAACGGAAAACCTGATAGAAATGTTGTAAATTTAGAATCAATTTAGACAGAACGAAATTTTGATACCGACAACATAATTACATTATGTTGGTAATAATACTGAAGGATTTCAATATTCATTATACACTTAAAACGTATAATTTCTTTAATATACGGTCGTACTTTTTAAAAAAAATATTTTTATTTCAATTTTTTACACCATCACAGCTAAAATCAGAAAACTAAAACTGTATACGGTATTTAATTCATTATTTGATATCCCCAGCCAATGATTCTAAAATTATAATTGTCACCTAATGTTTAATATATAAATTATACAGTGAATTAATTAAATGTAATATAATGTAGTGATATCATGCTTCAGTAGCTCCCTAATTCTAATGTCTATTATCTTGAATGTGAAATAAACCAAGTAAACCAAGTCAAGAAGACGCCTCCGCTCGTGCCCGTCGTCATGACAGCAGCAAATGCATTTGATCCAGCCAACAGCTTACAGTGTCAACAATGTGACCGTGTATGTGCATCTGAATTCAGACTAAGGAGCCATATGCGTAGACACAGATGAGTGCACAACTCTGTCATTCTCGGAACTGAGAGACTACAATGATGATGAAATAAACCAAGTAATATTTTGTGTGTAGCGAGGAGAGGGGTTGTTTTGCATCAAGCTCTAGGTTCACCGGTCATTCAACAATTACAATTATTTTCATCACGACCGCTTTAAAAAAGATCCACTGCATTACACCAAATCTTCATACATGTACGTTAGATATTTCTGTACGATGAGTGATGATTGATATTCATAAGTAATTGGAACATATGTATTTGAATTGATATCTAAATAACAAAAATAAATAAACTAAGAAAAAAATAAATAAAACACGGCGTTTTTAAATTCACAATTTTGAAACGCTTAAAAAATGTGTGTTTAGTATGTAAAAAAATACAAATAATCATCAAACCCGGTATTAATTTCCAGTATCTACCCGTACGATTATAGGTACATGTACAAGTACAAGTAAAAAAACAACCACGATGACAGCTGAGTCGTGCCCAATTGAGCAGACTTTTGGGCGATGCAACACCCTTTTAAAACTTAATCTTCTAAATGTGTCAAATACAATGTCCCTGAGAATGTTTGCAGTCAAAACACGGGTGATACACAGACGCGCACAAGTTCAATGGTGGGTATATAAATAGAACACGGGTGGAAAAAAAATCGGAAGAAAACGAGCCTTTATTAAAGTATATGTAATAAACAACGTAATTTCCTGATTTTTCCTTTTAAATCAGAACTTCCTATTTCTCTGTAAGTGTTAATTACAAATAATTGTTTCTAGACAAGCAAATGTTTATGAACGGTACATGAAGGAGCTTTCAGATTTACTGTCCCCGGTTTGCTCGGCAAACCACTACCTACTTTTCATATTACTTAGAATGAAATTGTGATACATTTTCACCCTCTCTGGACAGACAAATAGCTCTTCTTCTGCCTTAAAATCGACAATTTTATATTCTCCTTTAAATATACTGTCTTCTCTCGATTCCTAAAAATAGCTTCTTTAACAAAACGAATAAAGCTTTCGAAAAGTATCTTACTTTTTCATTAGATTTGATATACAATCCCGATAGTTTCCGAAGCTACACGATAAACGATTTTCACGATAAACGGAAAACCTGATACACGCAAAACACGATACACGATAGACCTGATAAATGCAAAACATGATGGAAAACCTAATAAACGCAAAACACGATACAATAGGATACACGCACAATACGATAAGATACACGCATGATACGATAGGATACACGCACCATAGAACATGATAGGAATGTCAAGAATAACGTTGCGGGTACTGTATCATGTTATTGTTACATATATTATGTAAAGTCTTTTATCAGTATAGGCACTTTCATGGGCATTTAAGTTTTAAGAACACATCTTGTTATATACTGTTGCTGTGGAATCATCATTGTTCATGGGGGATTGATTTTCATGGATTTCGTGGACCTACGAATTCACGTTCTCGAAAAAAAATGTAAACCAAGTTGAGTTATCTCACCTAGTGAAAACGCTTAGTCGAAACGCTTACCCACGAAATTACGTCTCCACAAACTAGCAGAATTTTGCTTATCTACGAACATTAATGGTGTTTTGATAGGTCTGGATGGTGGTACAAAGAAAATGGATGTACTTGGAGGGAATCTTTATTGGAGGTGATATCAGGTCCCAGCTACCAGAGGAGGCCAAGAAGTTTGATCAGATTGATAAAATGTTCAAAAAGGTGTGTCAATGGTTGCATATCAAAGTACAAGTTAAATGGATTGTATTGCTCTGGTTGAAATTGAAAATCACCAATAATTTTGTGGTCTTCTGGTTGCAGATCATGAATGAAGTCCACAAAAATCCAGTTATCAAAATGTGTTGTCATGCCCCTAACCGTCTGCAAGATCTGGAAGCCCTAAGTTTGGGACTGGAAAAATGTCAGAAGTCACTGAATGACTACTTGGACTCCAAACGTAATGCTTTTCCAAGATTCTTCTTCATCTCTGATGATGAATTACTCAGCATTCTGGGTAGCAGTGATCCAACTTGTGTCCAGGAACATATGATTAAGGTTATTAGTGTGCTACCATCAATACAGTTGATTCTTATTGCAATCAACATCCAGGGGACTTGTATCCATAATTAGTAGTAATCATGTAATGTAAACATATAAAACTGAATCAATTATGCATCTCTATTCTAATCTGGGAAGTTTTGGACAGCTCTAAACAATGTTACATGTAGGTATATGCATAGAGTTAACCAGCATGTGCTTGTTGCTAATGGAATTTATAATATTGCAATTTTGTTATAAAGGGAGGTCACTGTATTTCTTTTTTAAGGGTCTTGCATAAAGCCTCTGTTAATCATAAGATAGTATATATTGTAATGAAAATTATGGCTTATATTTTAGATGTATGATAATATTGCGTCCCTAAGATTCCAGCAAGGCCCTAATGGTGAGACGCTAGCCACAGCAATGATCTCTGCTGAGGGGGAGGTGATGGAGTTCCGTGAACACATTCCAGCAGAGGGTCGAGTGGAAGACTGGATGACCAGTGTGTTGGATGAAATGAGGTGTACCAACAGACTCATCACCAAAGAGGCAATCTTTTATTATTGCACAGATGGCAAAACGAGGTAAAATTGAAATCAACAAACTGGACTTTTAGGTCTTTAACATTTTTGATATATCACAACAAGGTTTACACACACATCTTGTTCTTTCATTTTATGATTGCATGTAAGTCCTTTCATTTTATTTCCAGAGTTGACTGGATGATGGGCTATCAAGGTATGATCTGTTTGGCTGGCAACCAAGTCTGGTGGACATGGGAAGTAGAAGATGTTTTCCAAAAGGTCAAGAAAGGTCAGAAGACAGCTCTTAAAGACTACGCCAAGAAACAGCACAGACAGATTGGTGACCTGGTAGTGACTGTCCGATCACCCCTCTCTTCTAATGACAGAAAGAAGTTTAACTCTGTACTCATTATTGATGTCCATGCCAGGGACATCATTGATGGATTTGTCAGAGACAGGTTAGACTAAGTACTGATAACAGATGATAGATATAAAAATACTATTTAGTTTGTGTGTTAATCTTTTCTGCAAGAGATTTATTCAGTGTAAGGAAATTAATTTTTTTTTTACACCTTAAGGTAGCTCATCACACTAAAATGTTATTTAATGGCTCATTAAAACACCTCTTATGAAGCATGATTTCACCATCAAAAGAGTGATACAAGCTCTCAATTATTTTATATGAATTTTTACAGAATGATAAAAAAGGTGTTTTGTTTGCAAATAAGAAATTTTTGAGTCTAAATTTTGCTGTGATTTGGTACATGATATGAATATCTAATAACACATGACTAAAATATTCAGATATAAACATTCTAATTTTTAGAAAAAATATCTATGAAAAAGTTATTTGTTAATATTTTTTAAATCTACGGTTAAAATCTTCAAAACACATGTCAGTTAGAAAAGAGATGTATGGAAGAAATTAAATTTGATGACCCCAGGGGTAGGGGTTTTGGTATCAGGGTGGGGACAAAATGGTCAGTTATTAAATGTGTGAACAATAGACATTTTTAACTTCTTCTTAATAACTATCATTCCAATTCTTTTCATATTTGGTATGAAACATCTTAGGGACAAGTGGGACATAAATTGTAAATTTCAGGATTCCGGTACCCCTGGGGCCTTAGGGGCGGGCCAAAAACTGCCCAAAATTGACAAATTTTCAAAAATCTTCTTCTCAAGAACCACACATGTGTAAGAAAAACTAAATGCATGGTGATGTAGAGCAGGAAGGCCTCTACCAAATTTGTAAATTTCATGATCCCTGGGGTAGGGGTTCTGACCCCAGGGTAGGGCAGGGCCAAACTTACTATATAGTGTTTATGTGTAAAACATTTAAATAATATCTTCTTTAGTACTATCTATACTAAATTGAAACTAAATGGATATTTAGAAAGAGCAGGTAGTCCTTTACCAAAATTGTAAATTTGATGATCCCAGAGGATGGGGTTTTGATATCAGGGTGGGGCCAAAATGGTCAGTTATTAAATGTGTGAACAATAGACATTTTTAACTTCTTCTTAATAACTACTATACCAATTCTTTTCAAATTTGGTATGAAGCATCTCTGGGACAAGGGGGACTTAAACTGTGAATTTCAGGATTCCTGCACCCCTGGGACCTTAGAGGCTGGGCAAAAACTGCCCAAAATTGACCAATTTTCAAAAATCTTCTCTAGAGCCGCACGTTTAAGAAAAATTAAATGCATAGTGATGTAAAGCAGGAAGGCTTCTATATGTACCTAAATTGTAAATTTATGGGGATGGGGTTTTGACCCCAGGGTTGGTCCAAACTTAGTATAGTGTATATGTGTAAGTTTGCTGATACTGTATAAAATCTAAATGCATTCTAAGGAACAGCAGAAAAAGATGTACAAAAATGGTGAATTTCACAACTCAGGGTTTTGACTCTAGGATGGGTCCAAATTAGTCATATGGTTTATTAATGTTAATTCACCTATTATATTATGTGAAGCCTTTCGTGAGTGTATGCACTTATGAGGGCATTGAAGTTGTAAGACCACATCTTGTTTTATACTTTTGCTGAATGTTAAAATTTAGCTTAGATATTCAGAACAGGAAATTTTTTTCTAGATTTCATAGTCCTTGGGAGTAGTGAAAATTTTTCACTAGTACTCAGGTGACCGATAAGGCCTGTGGGTCTCTTGTTTATTATTCCTGAATAAGTCAACAAAAATTCATTTAACCACTTGAGAGCTTGTATCACTCTTTTTATGGTGAAATCACACTTCATAAGAGGTGTTTTAATGAGTCATTAAATAAAAAATTTGTGTAAAGAGCTACCTTAAAACACATGCACCCATTTACTAATAGGTAAAAAGAACTAAGGCCAGACTCAACCAAATGCTGCCCTGTCAATCATAGAAAATCAAAATTCAATAATGATGGTCTTCCATTTTCAGTCAATATTTGGACTTCATTACTGAAATTCATTAGGGGCCATGCCTCACACAGAATCAATTGAACTGATAATCTTATTTTTAGGCGAAAGGTAGCATGTTTTTTTGTATTTCTAAGATTTTTGAGTGAGTTTCATAATATTCTATAGGCACTAATTCTTTGAATAAATCAATAATCTAAATGACATAAAACATCTAGCACTACAATTCGTCAGTGGGTAGGTCTAACATCAACATGAGCCACTACTTTGTTCACAAGATCAACGTACAGCACTTCCACAGCCATGGTAGCTATGGTTGCTTGACTCGATCGTCTCCATGCTATTTTTAAAGGAATTTATGTGTCGCATATGTTGTGACTTTTGCACCTTTCCCTTTTTCGCATGTCTGCCTCTTACATACACACTGTACATTCCAGCACAGATGACATCTGTCATATATTGTTTACATCAGTTACCATTTCCACAGCAGTGTTAAGGTTACCCGAACTTCATAATGTTGGTGAAAATCTGTTATGATTTTGTAGTTAGGTGAACTGAGTCTCACAGTCTTAAGTTCTTGCAATAAATTGCTTCGGCACAAATGGAAGGTCTCAGAAATCAAAATATAAAGTAGTTAGAGAGATAAGGGCTATTCCAGTAAAAACTACCCTACCCCAGGACTCCAGGATATCTAGGGGGTACCACCCAAAGAAGCATTTTCTCAAAAATGGTACATGGTATATCTTTTTAGCTCACCTGAGCTGAAAGCTCAAGTGAGCTTTTCTGATCCCCCATCATCTGTCTGTCTGTAAACTTTTCACATTTTTTCGACTTCTCCAGAACCACTGGGCCAATTTCAACCAAACTTAGCATAAAACATCCTTGAGTAAATAGCTTTCAAATTTGTTAAATGAAGGGCCATGCTCCCTTCAAAGGGAAGATATAATCACAAAAATGCAAAAATAGGGTGGGTTAATTTAAAAATCTTCTCAAGAACCACTGGGTCAGAAGAGCTGACATTTACATGAAAGCTTCCTGACATAGTAGAAATTCAAGTTTGTTCAAATCATGGCTCCTGGGAGTAGGATGGGGTCAAAATATAGGATCAGAGTTTTACATACAACCTTTAAAAATCTTCTCAATAACCACTGGGCTAGGAAAGTACAAATTTACATGAGAGCTTCCTAACATAGTGCAGATTCAAGTTTGTTAAAATCATGACCCCCGGGGGTAGGAAGCGGCCACAATAGGGGATCAAAGTTTTACATGCGAATATATAGAGAAAATCTTCTTCTCAAGAACCACTAGGATAGGAAATTACAAATTTACATGAAAGCTTCCTGAAATAGTGCAGATTCGAGTTTGTAAAAATCATGACCCCCAGGGGTAGGATGGGACCACAATATGGGATTAAAGTTTTAAATTCAAATATATAGGGAAAATCCTTAAAAATCTTCCCTTCAAGAACCAATGAGCTGGTAAAGTACAAATTTACATGAAAGCTTCCTGACATAGTGCAGATTCAAGTTTGTGAAAATCATGGCCTTCAGGTGTAGGATGGGGCCACAATAGGGGATCAAAGTTTTTCATACAAATATATAGGAAAAATCTTTTAAAATCTTCTTCTCAAGAACCACTGGGCTTCAAGAGCTGAGATTTACTTGAAAGCTTCATGACATAGTGCTGATTCAAGTTTGTGAAAATCATGACTTCCGGGGATAGGATGGGGCCACAAGAGGATTAAAGTTTTACATTCAAATATATATTAGGAAAAATCTATAAAATCTTCTAAAGAACCACTGGGCTAGGAAAGTACAAATTTACATGAAAGCTTCCTGACATAGTGCAGATTCAAGTTTGTTAAAATCATGACCCCCGGAGGTAGGATGGGGTCATAATATGGGATCAAAGTTTTACATACAAATATATAGAGAAACTCTTTAGAAATATTCCTCTCAAGAACCAATGGGCCATAGAAGTTTACGTTTACATGAAAGCTTCCTGACATACTGCAGATTCAAGTTTATAAAAATCATGGCCCCAGGGTGTAGGTTGGGGCCACAATAAGAATCAAAGTTTTACATGTGAATATATATTGGGAAAATCTTTAAATACGGCCCAAGGTAACTCGGGTGAGCGATGTCACCCATGGGCCTCATGTTTTATTTCTTTAAAGATTGGACCTGGGATAGAAACAGTTAGAATTTTTTTTATAAATATCTCCAAACATGAAATACATGAATACAATTGCATGTAAAATGGGTTAGGGTAGAGTGATCATGATTCGGATACGATCTAAAGTCGGACAACTTTGAATTGGATTTTAATAAAATACATACAATAGATTAATCTTCCTTAAAAAGTTTATGATTAACTTAATAAAGCAAAGATTTAACTTTATTTCCCTGTCTCCGATTACGGTGTCACAGTTAATTTTACACCTGACCACCCAAAGTACTGAAAACCAAGTAATATTTTGAATCAAACTTGTGAAACTTTGCAAAAAGTGCAGAAGAAATTAATTTGAATGTGTTAGTTACAAATATATAATAACTCTTGATATTGAAAATGCAAAATTCATGTTTCTTTTGAAAAAATCATTTTATTCTGTTTTGAAATATTTAAGTTCAAACACAATGAATCAACTTGATCTTAAATCGGACAGTAAAAGCTTGCTATTTGATACAAATTCGAACACCGTCTAGAATTTTATATCAACATTAAAAATCAGAAGGAAAACTGTTTTGAGATGTTCTTCCTTTGTGAGAAAAAAATGTATTTCATTGAGCACTTGATTTCATGTTCTTGCACAACCACAAAAATGACGAAAATTAATTATCAACAAAAAAGGGATGCAATCACAATGCCATACATTGTTTTTAGCTCACCTGAGCTGAAAACTCAAGTGAGCTTTTCTGATTGCCTGTTGTCCGTCAGTCTGTAAACTTTTTACATTTTCGACTTCTCCAGAACCACTGGGCCAATTTCAACCAAACTTGGCCAAAAGCATCCTTGAATGAAGGGCTTTCAAGTTTGTTTAAATGAAGGGCCATGTCCCTTTCAAAGGGGAGATAATCACAAAAATGCAAAAATAGGGTGGGGTCATTTAAAAATCTTCTTCTCAAGAACCACTCGGCCAGAAAAGCTGAAATTTATATGAAAGCTTCCTGACATAGTGCAGATTCAAGTTTGTTCAAATCATGGTCCCCAGGGGTTAGATGGGACCACAATAGGGGATCAAAGTTTTACATACAAATATATAGGGAAAATCTTTAAAAATCTTTTCAAGAACCACTGAGCCAGAAAAGGTGATATTTACATAAAAGCTTCCTGACATAGTGCAGATTTAAGTTTGTTAAAATCATGGCCTCCAGAGGTAGGATGGGGCCACAATAGGGGATCAAAGTTTTACATACAAATATATAGGGAAAATCTATAAAAATCTTCTCAAATCTCCTGGGCCAGGAAAGTTGAAATTTACATGAAAGCTTCCTGACATAGTGCAGATTCAAGTTTGTTAAAATCATGGCCCCCGGGTGCAGGATGGGGCCACAATAGGGGATCAAAGTTTTACATAGAAATATAAAGGAAAAATCTTTAAAAATCTTCTCAAAAACTACTGGGCCAAGAAAGTGGAAATTTACGTGAAAGCTTCCTAACATAGTGCAGATTGAAGTTTGTTAAAATCATGACCCCCGAGGATAGGATGGGGCCACAACTGGGGATCAAAGTTTTACATACAAATATATAGGGAAAATCTTTAAAAATCTTCTCAACAAAAATTACTGGGCCAGGAAAATTGAAATTTACATGAAAGCTTACTGACATAGTGCAGATTCAAGTTTGTTAAAATCATGGCCCCCGATGGCAAGATGGGGCCACAATAGGGGATCAAAGTTTTACATACAAATATATAGAAAAGATCTTTAAAAATCTTCTTCTCAAGAACCACTGAGCCAGAGAAGCTGAGATTTACATGAAAGCTTCCTGACATAGTGCAGATTCAAGTTTGTTAAAATCATGGCCCCCGGGGGCAGGATGGGGCCACAATAGGGATCAAAGTTTTGCCTATGAATATATAGGAAAAATCTTTAAATATGATCCAAGGTGACTCAGGTGAGCGATGTGGACCATGGGTCTCTTGTTTAATTAATGCATGACATTACAATACAGATACATTGCTATACATTGCTGTTGAATTATAATGCACAACATTCTGAACTTTTAAGTATTATGGATGCCAAAGAATTTGAATGGGAGAGCCAGTTGAGATTTTACTGGGAGAAGGAGCCAGATGAATTGGTCATCAGACAGTGCACTGGAGAGTTTGGTTATGGATATGAGTACATGGGTCTGAATGGTCGACTGGTCATTACACCATTGACAGACAGAATCTACCTCACACTTACACAGGTCAAGAAACAAATATTCATTTCCTTTAATGGTTTTGTAAACTTTGAATATGAAATGTTGAAATTTAAGCAGAAAGAGATTCTCTTTTCTTGCTGCGATACAGAACAAATTGTGGATTAAAAAAGATGTACACAACAATTTTAAAGAAAACTTCTTGGAGGCTTGGGGGGAGGGGGGGGGGGGGATTGTGTTTTACATGATGAATCATTAAACATTTCATCTTTAATGATAGGCTTTGTCAATGAATTTGGGTGGAGCTCCTGCAGGTCCTGCTGGGACAGGAAAGACTGAGACAACCAAGGATCTTGCCAAGGCTCTGGGTTTACTGTGTGTTGTTACCAACTGTGGGGAGGGTATGGACTTCAAGGTAAGACCATTCATTTCATTTTATGCCCCCACAATGAAATGGTTGGGACAATTAGTGTTACCCCTTCCTATCCATCATTTTATCATAGTTTTCAAGACTTTTTCTTTCTGTGCTTGTAGGTAATTGGCTGATATTTGATATATTTCTTTATTTAGATGACTTATGGATTAAGTTTGAGTTGATTGACCTATTTTCACCAAAGTTGTTGCCCTTGGACTTTAAAAATTTCTAATTATTCATTGTTTTCAGGACTTGCAATTGAGGTTGTCATGTGTTGTCCGTCATCCGTTAACAATTGAACATTTTTAGCTCACTGAACTGAAGGTTGTAAAGTTCAAATAATAGAATTTTTGGGGCTTTTTTTGTTGTCCGGACCATAACTTATTAGCTCACGTGAAAGCTCAAGTGAGCTTTTCTAATCACCTGTTATCCATCGTCTGTAAACTTTTCATACTTTCAACTTCTCCAGAACCACTGAGCCAATTTCAACCAAACTTGGGACAAATCATCCTTGGGTGAAGGGGATTCAAGTTTGTTCAGATGCCCTCTTCAAAGGGGAGATAATCGCTAAAATAGGGTGGGGTCATATAATAATCTTCTAAAGAACTACTGAGCCAGAAAAGCTGAAATTTACATGAAAGCTTCTTGACATAGTGAAGATTCAAGTTTGTTAAAATCATGACCCCTGGGGCTAGGTTGAGGCCACAATAGGGGATCAAAGTTTTTACATGCGAATATATAGGGAAAATCTTTAAAAGTCTTCTCGAGAACCACTGGGCCATAAGAGTGGAGATTTACCTGAAAGCTTCCTGGTATAAAGTATTTTCAAGTTTGTTCAGATCATCCCCCCCTCCACCTGGGGGTAGGGTGGGGCTATAATTGGGAATCAAAGTTTTACATGTTGATATGTAGAAAATCATCCTCTCCAGGCCTAATGGGCCAATATCACCCAAACTTGGTTGGTACAATGCCACAATACACCGTGGACCATCGTGACCATGGTGAAAAGATTCAGTAACGCAGGGGTTCTAGATTTTTGAAGCGATCGGTCTATTTATTTTTCTCAAAAACAAAATAAATGAGTTTTCTTTGTCTAACACATATCGCAAGGAACGCACAGAAGTATTAAGAAACAGAATATGCCCCATACTTTGAATGAAAGTAGTTACTTTTCTCAAACACTCGTGTTTAATATCGAGTACCTACGAAAATCCGCATGGATGTTTGCTTCATGAGCTGATTTCAAGGTTTGAAACAATTTGAGAAAGAACCAATGTAAAATTTCAGGATTCCTGCACCCCTGGGCCCTTAGAAGTGGGGCAAAAACTTCCAAAAATTGACAAATTTTCAAACATTTCTTCTCTACAGCTGCACAACAGCAAGGCCAAGGTGACTCAGGTGAGCGATGTGGCCCATGGGCCTCTTGTTTTGTTTCAGAACTGTCCCAAAAGTATTCTGTTACAATTCTTGTACAATACATCGATCAGTAACGTCCTGTGATCAATAAAAATTCTAGAGTATTTCAAGGATTCTGGTTCTAAATGACATGTTAGGAACTGTTCAAGAACTATTCTAAACACTCAAGAACAGTTCATGAACACTAGAACATATTTTTGCAGGGGTTAATATTACAAATATTATGTTATGTAAAATCTTTAATCAATATGCGCTTTTGGAGGCATTTGTGCTTTAAGAACAAATCTTGTTTTATACTGCTGCTGAATATTTGAATTTAGCTTAGATTTGCAGAACAGGATAATTGTTTTATAGATTTTGCAGCCCTGAGTGCTAAGTAATACTCAGGTGATTGTGAAGGCCTGTGGGCCTTTTGTAAATTATCTTGAAAACTTGATGTCAAATTCAAGTTGTTCTCATGTTTGATTTACAGGCTGTTGGAAAGATTTACTCAGGATTGTGTCAGTGTGGTGCCTGGGGATGCTTTGATGAGTTCAACCGTATTGATGTATCTGTGCTTTCTGTCATTTCAACTCAATTGAAAACCATTCAAAATGCTCTCATCCTGAAACTAAAAAGATTTCATGTGAGTATAGATCTTCAAAAATTCTTGAATTCAAATCCATTTCTAAAACTTAAATAATAAGATTTTTAGGGATTTAATGCATATTGTTTATGAGTTGCTTTATCAGAGAGCAATAAGATCATATGAAAATTTCAGTTTGAGGGACAGGAAATCAGTTTGGACTTGAGAGTAGGCATCTTCATTACCATGAACCCAGGTTATGCAGGACGTACAGAGTTACCTGAATCTGTGAAAGCTCTGTTCAGACCAGTGGTGGTGATTGTACCAGATCTGCAGCAGATCTGTGAGATTATGTTGTTCTCGGAGGGTTTCTTGACTGCTAAAGTGTTGGCCAAGAAAATGACAGTATTGTACAAACTGGCCAAGGAGCAGTTGTCAAAACAGTACCATTATGACTTTGGTCTCAGAGCACTGAAGTCTGTGTTGGTCATGGCAGGTGATCTAAAACGCGGCTCTCCAGACTTGCCAGAGGTGTGTTTATTTTTTTAATTTCTTACAAAATTCAAGCATGCATTTGGTTTTCCTTTGAGAACATCTTTATGAAGGACATACAAGAACTGGCCTGGATTTCTCGAAATAAACTTAAGTTGAAACTTGGACTTAAGTATGAGATTTCATGAAGTTCTGGCTACTCAAATCAACTCTCAAGTTTGAGATTTTTTCGAGAAATCCAACCCTGAAATGAAATTAGTTACACTACTGTCTTTGCAAAAGAAATAATTGAAATATGATATTGAGTGCTAATTTTCTTTCATCTTGATTTGAAACAAAAGACTTACTGGCATGAAATATTGATCATGATTTTATAGGATGTAGTGTTGATGAGAGCTTTAAGAGACATGAACCTGCCCAAGTTTGTGTTTGAGGATGTACCCCTATTCCTGGGGCTCATTGGGGATCTTTTCCCAGGTTTGGATTGTCCCCGAGTAAGGTACCCCAACTTCAATGATGCAGTGGAGGCTGTGCTTGAGGACAATGGATACAAAATGCTAGATGTTCAGGTAAAGGATTCATTTTCAGTTTTAATAGATTAACAGTTAACTGAGCTATAAGCTCAAGTGAGCTTTTCTGAAAAGATCATCCATCATCCGTCCATCTGTCCGTAAACTTTACACATTTTTCTTGACTTAAGAAAAACACCCTACATAAGATTGAGATGGGTGTATTATGTACTGTTTTCGGTACTCTTGTACTTTTACACAGTTTTGATCACTGGGTCATTTTCAACCAAATTTGTCATAAAGCATCGAATTCAAAATTGTTCAAATGAAGGGTCACACCCCTTTCAAAGAGGAGATATTTAAGACATTGTGAAAATATGGTGGCATCTTTTAGAACTATTCTTGCAAGTGAAGATAATTTGGAATTTCTTAAGATGGGGTGGGGTAATTAAAAAATCTACTCAAGAACCACTGGGCCAGAAAAGACAAAACTATTGTGAAAGCTTCTTTAAAAGAGTGCAGATTCAAAATTGTTCAAATCATTGCTGCATGGGGTAGGGTGGGGCCACAATAAGGGAACAAAGTTTTAAATGGGATATGTAAAAAAAAAAAAATCTTTTAAATTCTTTTTCTCAAGAACAACAGGGCTTGATAAATCATATTTATATGCAAGTATCCTCAGGAAGTGCAGATTCAAGTTTGTTCAAATCATGACCATGGTGGTGCCACAATATAAGATCAAGTTTTACTTTAGAATTTATTGGGAAAAACTTTAAAAATCTTTTTCTCTAAAGCAACAGAGCCATCATTAGTCATCTTGATAATCTAAAGTCTGCAGGTAGTGATGTTAATAGGCATCTTCAGGTAGTGCAATCTGCGTCCGTCATCGTCCATTGCGCATTGTGCATCATCCTTTAACTTCTTCCCAGAAACTGCTGGGCCAATCTTCACCAAATGTAGTATGTAGTATCTGTAGGTAAAGGAGACTGAATATTGTAAATTTCATGACCTAAAGTTCCTTAATTTTGGGGTAAAAACTGTCAAATTTATGTATTTCTTTAAAAAACTTCTTCTTTACTCCTGAGCATCTAGCAGAGAAAGTGAGTATCTAGTAATGATGAGCAAGGAAGCTTCTACTAAAATTGTAGATTTGATGATTCCAGGAGTAGGGATTTTGGTATTAGGGTGGGGCCAAAATGGTCAGTTAAGAATAGTAATTTTTAACTTCTTGATAACTATCATTCCAATTCTTTTTAAATTTGGTATGAAACATCTTTGGAACAAGGGGGACATAAATTGTAAATTTCAAGATTCCTGCATCCCTGGGGCCTTAGGGGCGAGCAAAAACTACCCCAAATTGACCAATTTTCAAAAATCTTCTTCTCTAAAGCTGCACATGGTTAAGAAACACTAAATGGATGTTGATGTAGAGCAGGAAGGCCTCTACCAATCTTGTAAATTTCATGATCCCCGGGGTAGGGATTCTGACCCCAGGGCAGGGTCAAACTTACTATATAGTGTTTATGTGTAAATTTGCTTGATACTGTATAAAATCTAAATGCATATTTATAGATAGCAGAAAAGGATGTACAAAAAATGGTGAATTTCACAACCCAGGGTTTTGACTCTAGGATGGGTCCAAAATTAGTCATATCTTTAATATTAATGCACCTATTATATTATTTAAAGCCTTTCATCAGTATATGCACTTTTGAGGGCATTAAAGTTTTAAGAACACATCTTGTTTTTATACGCCTGTCATTAGACAAGACGTATTATGTTATGGTGCTGTCCGTGCGGCTGGCAGGCTGGCTGACTGTCCGTCCCGAGGCATGTTTTCCAGACTTTTTTCCGTAACGGATGCAAATTTAGTCACAACCTCCCTTTCAGAGAAATACATAATCCGTTAACATTTCAAACATTTCAACTTAATTGGTGCACTATGACCTACTTAAGGGCTAAAAAGTAGATCAAATGGTTTCCTGGACTTTTTATCATCATAGATATTGCGCCAACATTTTGTCTCGACCTCACTCCCGGAGAAATACATAATCAGTTCACATGTCAGACCCACTTTAAGGCTTTTCTATTCAGATGTGTGTTGTATCAATTCAGAGTGCACAATATGCTTCCAGGTTAAATTTCACTGTCCGACGGGCGTATATTGTACTGTTTGTGGTACTCTTGTTATATTGTTGCTGAACATTAGAATTTAGCTTAGATATTCAGAAGAGGATTTTTTTTCAAATTTCATAGCTTTTGGGAGTAGAGATACTTTTTATGCCCCCCTTCAAAGTAGAGGGGCATATTGCTTTGCACCTGTCGGTCGGTCGGTATGTCGGTCGGTCATTAGACCACATGTTGTCTGCTCAATATCTTGAGAACCATTCACTTGATCATAATGATATTTCATATGTGGGTTGGTTATGAGTAGAAAAGGACCCCTATTGTTTTTCAGGTCAAAAGGTCAAAGTTCAAGGGTCAGTCTACTCTGGACATTGGAATATACTGTTTGCTCAATATCTTGAGAACCGTTTGCTTGACAGACATCAAACTTAATACACTGGTACATCCTAAGGAGTAGATGACCCCTATTGATTTTGAGGTCACATGGTCAAGGGTCAAACTGGACATAGGAATATAGTGGCCACTCATTGTCTAGAGAACCCTTTGCTTGACAGACATCAAACTTGGTACACTGGTACATCTTCAAGAGAAGATGACTCCTATTGATTTTGAGGTCACATGGTCAAAGGTCAATGGTTGAACTGGACATAGTAATATAGTGTCTCTTATATTCTAAAAATTATTTGCTTAAGGAGTAGATGACCCCTATTGATTTTTAGGTCACATGGTCAATCCACTCTTGACATAAGAAGATATTGTCTGCTCAATATTTTGAATTGATGATACTACTATCAATTAAATGATGTGTGTGTATAACCCTTTTCAATTTTGCACCATGGGGGGACATATGTGTTTTACAAACATCTCTTGTCCACTAGTACTCAGATGACCGATAAGGCCTGTGGACCTCTTGTTTTTTAATAAGAGGACCAGATTTACTTAGGTGAGTGTTGTGGTCCATGGGCCTCTTGTTTCAGAATAACATATGGAGTAATAAAGATGTCTACTATATACTTTTCTTGGTTTGAGATTCCACAGTTTAAATGTAATTAAAAGTTTCGTTTGCTGTTTTGTGAATAGGTCGACAAGGTGGTTCAATTGTATGAGACTATGATGACACGTCACACCACCATGATAGTGGGTCCCACAGGAGGAGGAAAATCAGTGGTCATCAACACACTGGCCCAGTCCCAGACTAGGTGGGTTTAAAACACTATTATGATACACATTTTTAACATTGTCACTTAATTCCACACATGGCATTTTAGGGATGAATCAAATTATTAATTTGTACTGGTATACAACTGTCTAACAATACATGATACGGTGTTACGACGATACAATGATTTGAAGTTGGGTTAGAAACTGAGCTTTTTAAAGATCAGGATCGAAGTCCAATTAATCCATTATTAAAGATGTCAGGCAGAAAAAGCGAAGTCTAGTCTGCAGATAGTTTGATAGAAAAGAAAATAAGACAGCTGTGTGCAATCAATGTTCAGAGACTGATGCAACATCAAGAGGCATGACTAATTTTATGGTGTTTCTAACCTGATATCACAACATTAACTTTGAGCGGCATAAGGTAAACCTTCTCTTCTGAACTTGGTGGAAGAATGGCCGTTGAACCATGAACTACAGGTTGCTGGTAGTGATAAAGAACGAAGTTCCAATGGGTTGAACTATATATACTTTATTTTGAAATAATAAAAAAGGAAAAACATGATTTTGTTTCGCTTTTTAAAAATTAATATTATGTCTCCCCTTCCCAGAAGGGGGACATATTGTTTTAGTGTGAATTCTTCTTCCACTTCTTCCGCTTCTTGTACAAAGTTTCTTTGGGCCATAACTTTTTTATCTTTTGACATAGGCCTTTGATATTTGTTAAGTGGGTATACCATGATAAGACAGTGTGTCGCGTACCATTTTAAATTGCCTTTCACCTTGACCTTTTATGTAAAGGTCAAATAATAGAATTTTTTGGGCATTTTCTTTGTCCGGACCAAAACTTTTTAGGTCACCTGAGTTTGGTTAATTGAACATTTTGAACTTCTTCTTGATAACTACTATTCCAATTCTTTTCAAATCTGGTATGAAAAATCTTTAGGACAAGGGGGACATAAATTGTAAATTTCAGGACTCCTGCACCTTTGGGCCTTAAGGGCGGGGCAAAAACTGCCCAAAATTGATCAATTTTCAATTTTCAAAAATCTTCTTCTCTAGAGCAGCACATTCTTAAGAAAAACTAAATGCATATTGATGTAGAGCAGAAAGGTCCCTACCAAAATTGTAAATTTCATGATCCCCGTGGTAGGTGTTCTGACCCTAAACATGGTATATAGTGTTTATGTGTAAAACACTTAAATAACATCTATTTTAGCTCACCTGAGCTGAAAGCTCAAGTGAGCTTTTCTGATTGCCTGTTGTCCGTCCGTCTGTCTGTCTATCCATCTGTAAACTTTTTACATTTTCGACTTCTTCCCCAGAACCACTGGGCCAATTATAATCAAACTTGGTCAAAAGCATCCTTGGGTGAAGGGCTTTCAAGTTTGTTCACATGAAGGGCCATGCCCCCTTCAAAGGGGAGATAATCACAAAATGCAAAAATAGGGTGGGGTCATTTAAAAATCTTCTCAAGCACCACTGGGCCAGAAGAGCTGAAATTTACATGAAAACTTCCTGACATAGTGCAGATTCAAGTTTTTAAAATCATGATCCCTGGGAGTAAGATGAGGCAACAATAGGGGATCAAAGTTTTACATACAAATATATAGGGTAAATCTTGAAAAATTTTCTTCTCAACAACCACTGAGCCAGAAAAGCTGAGATTTACATTAAAGCTTCCTGACATAGTGCAGATTCAAGTTTGTTAAACTCATGACCCCTAGGGTTAGGATGGGGACATGATAAGGGATCAAAGTTTTACATAACTAATAAATAGAAAAAAATCTTTTAAAAATTTTTCTTTAAGAACCATTGGGCTAAAGAAGTTTACATTTGCACAAAAGCTTCCTGACAGAGTGCAGATTGAAGTTTGTAAAAATTATAGTCCTCATGGGTGAGATGGGGCCACAATAGGAGATCAACATACAAATATATAGGGAAAATCTTCTGAAAAATCACTGGCCAGAAAATTTACATTTCCATGAAAGCTTCCTGACATAGTGCAGATTCAATTTTGTAAAAATCATGGCCCCCAGGAGTAGGTTGGGGCCACAATAGGGTATCAAAATTTAACATGCGAATATATAGGAAAAATCTTTAAATTTGAGCCCAGGTGAAAGATGTGGCCCATGGGCCTCTTGTTTAGTGCTGTTAATACTAAATTGAAACTAAATGGATATTTAGAAAGAGTAGGTAGTCCTTTACCAAAATTGTAAATTTGGTGATTCCAGGGGTAGGGGTTTTGGTATCAGGGTGGGGACAAAATGGTCAGTTATTAAATGTATGAACAATAGACATTTTTAACTTCTTCTTAATAACTATCATTCCAATTCTTTTTAAATTTGGTATGAAACATCTTTGGAAAAAGAGGGACATAAATTGTAAATTTCAGGATTCCTTCACCCCTGGGTCCTTAGGAGTGGGACAAAAACTGCTCATAATTGACAAATTTTCAAAAATCTTCTCTAGAACTGAACATGTGTAAGAAAAACTAAATGCACATTGATGTAGAGCAGGAAGGCCTATATCAAAATTGTAAATTTCATGATCCCCGGGGTAGGGGTTCTGACACTAGGGCGGGGCCAAACTTACTTTATAGTGTTTATGTGTAAAACACTTGCAGTGTAATAAATAACGTCTTCTTTTAAATAGTGCTATTGATACTAAATTGAAACTGAATGGATATTTAGAAGAACAGGTAGTCATTTATCAAAATTGTAAAGTTGATGATCCCAAGAGTGGGGGTTTTGGTATTAGGGTGGAGCCAAAATGGTCAGCTATTTAATGTGGGGCTATAGTGATGCTCTGGTGATGCATAAGGCTGTGGGCCTCTTGTCTATTTTAGTACTCTGCAATATATATATATATATATATATATATATATCACCAAGGAGTGTGCACTATTTTCCAAAACATACATTTGAAAATAATTTTGGTACATATACATGTAATCGAACCATAATTGCTTTTTTTCAGATTAGGTATTCCCACCAAGTTGTTTGTGATTAATCCTAAGGATCGTTCAGTGATTGACCTTTATGGTATCCTTGACCCAGTGACCCGTGATTGGACAGATGGACTTCTTTCCAACATTTTCAGAGACATTAACAAACCAACTGATAAAAATGAAAGGAAATACATTGTATATGATGGTGATGTAGATGCATTATGGGTAGAAAACATGAACTCTGTTATGGATGACAACAAACTCTTAACACTAGCTAATGGTGAAAGAATCCGCCTGCAGAAACACTGTGCCATGTTGTTTGAGGTAAGTTTTGTCATGAACCAAAGTACATATTGCATTATACACCCAAGGGTCAAAAGTATTTCTGCACTGCTAATTTTCACTATTTAATTCATTGAATAATACAATTTTTAAAGCACTCAGTCTGATAAAAATATATCTGCTGCAGCAATCACTATAAAAATTTCACAAACCATGCATAATCACCTAGATTTGAATCTGTTATTGTTATTTTTAGCTCACCTGAACCGAAGGCTCAAGTGAGCTTTTCTGATTAAAATTTGTCTGTCGTCAGTGTCGGTGTCAGCATCGTCATAAACGTTTCACATTTTCATCTTCTTCTCCAGAACCACAGGGTCAATTTCAACCAAACTTGGCACAAAGCATCCTTGGGTAAAGGGCTTTCACGTTTGTTCAAATGAAGGACCATGCCCCCTTCAAAGGGAAGATAATCACAAAAATGCAAAATTACGGTAGGGTCATTTAAAAATCTTCTTAAGAACCACTGGTCCAGAGAGCTGACATTTACATGAAAGCTTCCTGACATAGTGCAGATTCAAGTTTGTTCAAATCATGGCCCCCGGGGGTAGGTTGGGGCCACAATAGGGGATCAAAGTTTTACATAGAAATATATAGGGAAAATCTTTAAAAATCTTCTCAAGAACCACTGAGCCAGAAGAGCTGAGATTTGCATGAAAGCTTCCTGACACAGTGCAGATTCAAGTTTGTTTAAATCATGGCCTCTGGGGGTAGGTTGGGGCCACAATAGGGAATCAAATTTTTACATTGAGATGTATAGGAAAGTCTTTAAAAATCTTCTTCTCAAGAACCACTGAGCCAGAAGAGCTGAGATTTACACGAAAGCTTCCTAACATATTGCAGATTCAAGTTTATTCAAATCATGGCCCCATAGGTAAAAATCTTCTTCTCCAGAACCATTGGGCCAAGGAAGTTAACATTTACATGAAAGCTTTCTGACATACTGCATATTCAAGTTTGTAAAAATCATGGCCTTCAGAGGTAGGTTGGGGCCACAATAGGGACTATAAGGTTTTACATGCAAATATATATTGAAAGTCTTCAGATATGGGCCAAGGTGACTCAGGTGAGCGATGTGGCCCATGGGCGTCTTGTTTTGTATATGTGTTACAGTTTTTATCATTCACTAGGATAATTATGTATGAACTTAATCTTACACATTTCATATTAATTAGCAATTTGAAAAATCTACCTTGTAATTCATAAATCGACTCACAAAAACTATATAAAATCACACTAAAATTAACATTTGTCATGAATCTTGAGTGAATTCTACAGATCTGAATTTTTCATAATGATAACATTAATTGTCAAATTTTGGTGAAGTTCTTAAAATATGAAAGTTGTAATGAATATATATATGAATATATATATTTGAAAAATCTACCTTGTAATTCATAAATCAACTCACAAAAACTATAAAATCACACTAAAATTAACATTTGTCATGAATCTTGAGTGAATTCTACATATCTGAATTTTTCATAATGATAACATTAATTGTCAAATTTTGGTGAAGTTCTTAAAATATGAAAGTTGTAATGAATATATAGTGAAAATTAGCAGTGCAGTAATACTTTTGACCCTTGAGTGTAATACAGGTTAAATATTGTAGTAAATCATGATTTTTAAATTGCTTGTAGAAGTATAAATTTTGATATTTTCATGCAGCTGTTTTATTAGTAGGAAAAATTTCATGTAAATGAAAGTAGAAAAACCAGCGATAAATGAATGTCATGTTCAAGATGAAGACTTTCAATTTTATGATTTTAAAGGAAGAAAAAATGTAATTTTCCATTAACAGGTGTTTGATCTCCAGTTTGCCTCACCTGCCACAGTATCCAGATGTGGTATGGTGTATGTGGATCCAAAGAACTTGGGATATGATCCTTTCTGGCACAAATATGTCCACTCCAGACAAAACAAGCAGGAAAGAGATGACCTCAACAGACTGTATGACAAATATGTCAATATTCTGATAGACATGGTCATTGAAGGAATTCTTGATGGCAGACAGGGAGACAAAATGAAGACAATTGTGCCAGTTACAAATCTTAACCTGGTACAGAATCGTTACATTTCTTATTATGTTTAAAAAATGTTTATTAATATGTTCTTGTGCTAGAATAGTAATGTAGTGACATTTTTACAAAAAAGAGCAATTCTAAGAGTATGATTATAATATGTTGAAATAGTAGAATACAATCCAGACAAGGTGTAACTTACCAGTGTCTATACATGTATGTATGTAGCCATAAATAATTGCATGTTGATTGTTATAGAAACACAACATACGTTTATGCGTAAGTTTATGACTTTTGAGTGTACTTCTCTATTTTGTTTTTTAGTTTGGAATAATGCTCAATTCCTGAAGCATCTGATGCAAATCTACATAAAATCAACTCACATCAGTTAGACTTTGATTTTTTCATGGTGCCCATGGTGAATTGAAAGCAATACCAAGAAAAATTCCTTTCTCCCAAATACCCCAATTAACATGCTTATCATTAGATAAGATAAACACCCACAACATAGCTAGGTATCTAATCATGACACTATTTTGCCATCAAATAACTTCCAATCAGCTTTTGCATCCTGTAATTTGATTGGTGGATTAAAAAACTTTCATGATTTACTTCCCTCCCAATTGACAATATATGGCAGTCTGGGGGAACAAATTCATAAATTTGGGAAATAGAGATTTTTAAAAATCCAGATTGGGAAATCAGGAAAGAATGGCAAAATCTGGAAAATCATGTCGTAATCTGAGTTTGAAGTTGGCTTGTATGATACTGGTGTCTTTGACTGTTTTAAATATCAATGTCCATTCTATAAATTTAGTAACAACTGTTTATATACACAAATTCTTCTTCTTTTTTTTTTTTACCTGTTTATATATTTTTAACTTTTATGTCTGTCGGATGTGATGTTAAAGGGTGTCCCGTGTCAATTATCACAACCCCCTTGGCACGCAAAAGATTGTTTGCCTGATGTTCAAAAAAGAGTAGGCTCACTGAGGGCCGTCAGGAAAACTCAAACACTCACAACCAAACAATGCCAAAACGGCATAAAACCCCAATCAATCAATCTATTAATTTAGAATATAAGTTGACAATGATGGAATCCATTTTCATCCCTTAATATTTACAGGTAACACAGCTTGCTGCCATGTTGGATTCACTCCTTGTTGAGGAAGTCACAGAGCCAGACGACCTGGAAGCCTTTTTCCTACAAGCTCTATACTGGTCTATTGGAGCTGCTCTCCTGGAGGATGGCAGGATCAAGTTTGATGCTCAGATTAAAAACTTGGCAGCCTTGAGTACTGCCAGTGATGATGAAAAGAACTTTGCTAAAGCAGGTGAAGAAGTATTGAATTTTATATGTGTAAGACTCCAAAGTGCGATGGGACTCCAAAGTGCGATGGTCACGCCAAACCCCGATAGTCTGCACCAAACCCCGATGGTGTGACACGCCAAAGTGCGATGGTCCACACCCATGCGTCAAAGTGCGATGGTCTGACACGCCAAAGTGCGATGGTCTGACACGCCGAAATCCATTGGTTTGTAAGCGACACAGTGTTGTGGTACAGACTGTACCAACCGTGTGTTGTTTCACTAAAATATCAGTGCAAAATCCATGCATAAAAAATAAGAAGTTCAACTTATTTCATTACCATTTACTTGTCGTGTTATTAAACACAAAACTTTCCAACGCGAAATCGTATAGAATGTTTTGCATTATAGCATATTCCCAGGATTTTATTATGTGTACGTCACAAGTAATAAATGATCATGAATTAAAGAATGTTAGCTTGACAACAAATGTACTTTGCCGTTCTCACTATCCTCAACCCTGTATACCTTGCCGTTGCTGTCGTCCATGTTGCATTACTTCGGTTTCATTTTGAAAGACGTTAAGAATGACGTCACAATGACGTGACGTCACAAACGTTACTGAACTCCGCACCATCGGACTTTGGCGTGCCCATCGCACTTTGGAGCGACCATCGCACTTTAGAGTCTTAAATATGTATTTTGCTCATATCATCAAACCTCTGTCCCAAACTGAAAATAAACACATACATATAGTACATGAATGAAAATGTTTCTTTGCTTTAGGGGAAATCCCTAGTGCCCTTCCTACTCTTTATGAGTATTTCTATGATGGTCAATTGAAGCAGTGGGTGCCATGGTCCAAGAAGGTGCCAAAATACATTCACGACCCTGAGAGGAAATTCAATGAGATACTTGTACCCACTGTAGACACTGTCCGTGCCACATGGTTACTGGAGCTGATGGTTGGAATTAAACACCCAGTGGTTCTGGTGGGAGAAACTGGTACTTCAAAGACTGCTACCACTGCCAACTTCCTTAGGACTCTCAGCACTGAAACACATGTAAGATTTAGAGAAGAATAGCTCAGAACTACAACTTGAACATGTATATATCAAATTAATTACAGCTGACAGGTGTTACTTTGTTTGAATGCGATAAACAATGGATCTGTGTTGCCTATACTGGATATTGTATGGTAGTGAAATGTTTCCTGTAATAGTAAACATTGGAGATGGTCATAATTTTATTTGTAGATGCTGCTAAACATGAACTTCTCCAGCAGAACCTCATCTTTGGATGTACAAAGAAATCTGGAGGCCAATGTTGAAAAGAGAACCAAAGACACATATGGTCCTCCACCAGGCAGACGTTTACTCATTTTCATTGATGACATGAACATGCCACAGGTATTTTGGCTGAAATAAGATCATGAAAGATTGATATCAATCCCTTAAAATACACATTACTTGTAGAAGAGTAAGCTAGCTTTCCTGAAAAGGATTAAAGTCAAGTTTTGCCTAGATTGATAGGGGAGAGGAGGGTGTATGAACCAGAAATGTGAAATCAGTGTCCTGAAAAGTGCCATATATATATATACTAGCGGAAAAAAGAAACTGTGCATTATAAAATTTAGTATAATTTTTCTATATTTATTGTTTATATTTATAAAATCTAAACAATCTATAAAGGTGATGTTTTTGAACAATATCGTATAGTACCCGACTCAGATGCACGGACTTTTTCATGATTAGTGAACACATGTTGTTTATTGAAGTGTTCGTACGCACGACTTTTACTGGCCAATACTGTTTGGTGTAAGAAGTGTAAAAGGTTTGTTTGGACACTATTCGTTAAGGAAAGCACTTTAGATTTGACAAAATTTACCCTTCTGTCATGCCAATTTAAGACTCGGCGAAAACCAACGTAATCGTGCTGTTGGGATGCTTCAAACTGGAATGGCACAAAATATCGTAGCAAGACACTTTGGAGTTCATCGGAACACCATCCAGTCATTATGAAGACGTTTCCAACAATCTGGTAACACTCGGAATTGACCATGTTCTGGGTGTCCTCGTGTGACGTCACGTCGACAGGACAACCACATCACCGTATATACTCGCCTATAAGTCGTTTTTTTGGGAGTCAATTTTTGGTCCAAAACTCCATGTCCGACTTATAGGCGCGTCCTAAGAAGATTGGTATTTTTCTGGGCGGCGTAATGTAGTGTTTTTTAAATAACTCCGATGATTATCATGGACTACCACACAAATGATTATTGTTCACAAATATTTAGACATATTGTATTGTTTATGTATTTTAAAATCATGTATAAAGTACAAGTATTTATATATTATTATCTAGTTTAAAATTATTTACATATCGGTAACTAATACTTTCAATTCAACTAATCTATCGTTTATCGGTAAAATTGAATTACGAACCCGATTTAATATTGAAATATTCATATGTATACCGGCTGAAATATATTTCATAAAAGATCGAATATTGTTAACAGATAATTTAGATCATCATTCTTGACTCTTAAAAACTCTATTGTTGATACAAGGAATTATACCGGAATCCCACAATAACAGTTTTCGCGAGGCGCGTGCCACTAAGTAAACACGGAGTCAGGTACTGGTCATTAGGAGACCATAATTGCTTAGATAAACAAGGGACCATGGTCCATATTAGATCAAGGGA
>NC_079164.1:58228684-58433684 GCF_947568905.1 Ostrea edulis
ATTAATATTTACCTGATTTATGTCACAATGGGGTTAATTTTCCACTCTGTTGAACGTAATGGTATACCTGGTGATAGATTTTCACTTTCGATCTACCCCGCACATTTCAAAGTCAGTCTAAATTTATACCTTGAAAACTATGTTCTTGTTTCACTGATCCTTGATTTTTTTGCTCCCCAAAAAATTTCAGGGGAGCATATAGTTGTTGTTGTGTCTGTCCATCCGTCTGTCTGAGCGCTTATCTCCTAAACCTTTCATCAGAAATTGATATAATTGATTACAAATGTTCTTTGAGACAAGGAAGTTTAGACCAAGGTCTCTCAAGGTCATTTTGGAAAGGTCAAGATCACTCAGAACAAATAAAAGTTCCGTATTTCAATAGTTTTTGATATAAAAGTTCCTTACTTCTACAGTATTTGAATATGTATTGATCATATATCACACAAATAAGTAATAGGCAAATGACTTTTGGACAAAGGTCACTCAAGGTCATTTTGCAAAGGTCAAGGCAAAACATATGCCTTATACATGTATATGGAAAAAAACTTCATTTCAATAATATTTCAACAGTTATTCATCATTGTGTGAATGATTTTTGAACATAGGTCACTGAAGGTCATTTTTGAATGGTCAAGGTCACTCAAAACATATGGCTTAATTGTGTATGAAATAAGGCATCTTTGGTTGTTGTCATGCGATGTGTTTTAACAATTGAACATTTTTAACTTCTTCTTGATAACTAGTATTCCAATTCTTTTCAAATTTGTTATGAAGCATCTTTGGGACAAGGGAGATGTAAACTGTAAATTTCAAGACTCCTGCACCCCTGAGGCCTTAGGGTGGGGTAAAAACTGCCCAAAATTGACCAATTTTCAAAAATCTTCTCTACAACAACACGTGTAAGAAAATCTAAATGCATAGTGATGTAGAGCAGGAAGGCCTCTACCAAAATTGTAAATTTGATGATCCCTGGGGTAGAGGTTCTGACCCCAGGGTGGGGCCAAACTTAGTATATAGTGTTTATGTGTAAAACACTTCAATAACATCTTCTTTAGTGCTATTGATACTAAATTGAAACTAAATGAATATTTAGAAAGAGATGGTAGCCCTTTACCAAAATTGGAAACTTGATGATCCCAGGGTTTTGGTATCAGGGTGGGGCAAAAATTCTTTTCAAATTTGGTATGAAGCATCTTTGGGACAAGAATGATATAGATTGTAAATTTAAGGAATCCTGCACCTCCGGGGCCTTAGGGGTGGGGTAAAAACAGCCCAAAGTTGACCAATTTTCAAAAATCTTCTTCTCTACACCTGCATATCTTTAAGAAAAATTAAATGCATAGTGATATAGAGCAGGAAGGCCTCTATCAAAATTGTAACTTTCAGGATCCTCAGGGTAGAAGTTCTGACTCCAGGATGGTGTGAAACGTTGTATATATAATGTATATGTGCAAACATATGATATATCTGCTTTAATGCTATTGATACTAAATTGAAACTAAATGGATATTTAGAAGTAAGTAGTCCTTTACCAAAATTGTAAATTTCAGTATCCTAGGGGGTAATTAAGTCAAGGGTTTGGTTTCAGCCAAAATTATTATAATAATTTGAAAGAGTAGTTTGCTGATACCATATAAAATCTAAATTTTATGCGTATTTAGGAATAGCAGAAAAGGATGTACAAAAAATGGTGAAATTCGCATTCCTAGGGCTTTGACTTTAGGATGGGTCCAAATTGGTCATATCATTTAATGTTAATACAGATATAATTATGTAAAGCTTTTCATCGGTGTATGCACTTTTGAGGGGATTGAAGTTTTAAAACACATCTTGTTTTATACTGTGGCTGAATATTAGAATTTAGCTTTGATATTCAGAACAGGATTTTTTTCCTAAACATATAGCTCTTGGTATCTTGGCTCTTATAACTAGTACTCAGGTGACCGATAAAGCCTGTGGGCCTTTTGTTGAAAGTCAGGGTCACTCAAAACTTACCTCATTTTAGAAATCAAGAACCATCAAATGAAAAACCATGCTCTCTCCACAGGGGAGATAATCAAGAAAATGCAGAATATGTTTGGTCATTTAAAGATCTTCTCAAGAACCAGTGGGCCAGAAGTTGAAATGGCTTGTATATGAGAAAAGGACTCTGTTTCAACAATTTTACATAAACAAGCCTGCAATCACAAGTATGAGCATTGAATATTTGCTTTACACGTAGAAACATGTTTGAGCACTAAACATTTCCTTTGCAAGTAGGAACATCTCTTTATCAAGTCATTCATCATATGAAGTCAGTTTATGGGTTGCATGCACTTTGGGAAGCATCCATCAGTTTTACTGATATTCTAATGTTAAATAAACAACAACGCGGGTTTTTGTGAATTAATCCCTCATGAACCTGCATGTTGATTACATGTGAATTGATTGATAGCTTGGGTATAATCATTGATTCAGAGTGCCACTAAACAAGATCACTGTTAAACTATTAACCATGGTATTGAAAACAAAAGTGTTGGGGACGATAACTCCCAGAATAGCCATGCTCAACCGAAATCGAAAGTAGCTAGGAATAGCTTTGTTATCGAAATATAGATTTCCAGACAGGTAAAATTTCATGAAATTACACAAAAAGGTTGTAAAAATCCTGGTTGTTGGTCAATACAGTGGGTCACTGTGGTAGTTTTAGCTGTATAGATCAGTTGCAAACAAAATGGTGGTCTGAAGACCAGAAAAGTTCCATGTGGCGAGAAATTACGAATAAAACAGGTGCTGTAGGGATCATAATGTATATACAGTGTATAAATTTTACATTAACAAATTCTAGGTGGTTATGAACATTTGCATTTTAGTAGCTGACTTTGATTACTTGTATATATGGAATTATATATAAGGTAATTATTATTGTAAATTGCTTGAGGTCAATAAAAATGTGTTGGGGTTCTATACAATTCAGATGCTGTCTGTCCAAATGTGTGATAGAACAGAAAACTTTTCCCAAGTTGCTATACTGTATGTGTACTTATTTTAGCAGATTTAAAATTTGGTGCAGCTTGAGCTTAAGCATTATTTTGCGTAATCATGATCGAGTGCTTGTTTTGTATTTGATTAAGAAATAAGATATAATTTTTTGAGTTTCATTAGGACATGATATGAAGATGCAATTGATTTCATGAGCAAATCTAGCTGCAATAATGTAGCCCTATCCAATTTTTCTTTATTCTGACGTTTTCGGGATAGGGCTACAATTCCATAGGATCTCTGTAATGGTGCAAAATAATTTTATGAATAACCGATAATAAACTCTGTGTATTAGTCCCAAATGTTATTTACACCAAAAGGAGTACTAACTTTGTGCTCGGGCATGTCTAATAAAGGTGTTTTTCATTAAATATAATGTACAGCATGCAAAATTCTTCGTCTGCTCCGCCATGCTTGTTATCGCGAGATCTCGTAGGTGGATCTAATGAAAAGCCTAAACTTTGACAATCAACGCAAAAATGTAGTTACTCGAGCCACTTCGACAAAGAAAGGAAAATCATATTGTTGCAGAAAGAATTTACACTCTGCTGTTCGGTTTTTAACTTGATATTAAATTCAAACCTTTTCAATACCGACGAAATAGCTTTCACCTCCATACTTGTCAATTGATGTAAATACTACCTTATATGGCATATGCAAATGACTTGACAACCGGAAGTTGAAACTTCAGTACATCAAACATGGCGCACAAATATGAATCGAGAAATTGGAATTTATCGAAATTGTTGAAAACGGTAGAATAGAGCCTCACAAATCTAAAGTTGCAGGTTGTAAATTTATATATTGACTAAGAAACATAGAATATCATTTTAGTTACGTAAAGAAAGTCAGGAAATGTTTAGAATGAGCGCAAATGTTGCGGAAGTGAATCACTCCCGCATTTGCACCATTACGGAGATCCTAAGGAGTTGTAGCCCTCTCCCTAAAAAAAAAAAAAAAAAAAAAAAAAAAATCAGAGAGGGCTACATTATTGCAGCTAGAGCAAATCCTATAATGCCCAAAAAGGGTGTTATAATAGATCTGATCACTTTCATGTCATGTCCCAATATTTACATTCACTGAATCTTTTCACTAATATTTCTTTTGAAATTGACTTTGCTTTCATCATAGACAATGAAAACATGTTTGTTGCAAAGCAGTGCAATCTGGTTTTTAGTACCACCTGCCCGTGTAATCATTACGATATATGGAGCGTCATCAAGGTCAAAGGGTGTATTGGCTGTTCTGTTTAAAGGAACAAAATTTTCAACGATATGATATTTCAGTACTTAAATCTAGTTTATATTTTTTAAAAATACATAAAAATATAAATATAAACAAAAAATGTCTTTCTTTGTTGTTTTGTCGGGTGATGAAGGTATAGCAATCAATCATTGCAGAAAAAATTTACATAACCTGCTTACGTAAGTTATGAATCTTGTCTTCAATGCTAGCTACCTTCATATCCCAATAATACAACAAAGAAAGCATTTCATTGTTTAATTGAAACTCTAAAAAGGATATTTTATTTCTTATATTTCTATTTTGATTTGTGTTCTTATGGAGATTCCATACTTATGTAGCAGATGACCAAAATAACGATCAGACAACACAGTTCGTCAGATTTTTATAGAATGAATAATTTGGAACAATATCTAAGAGAATATGAAATATTTAATTTAGAAGGAATAAAAAAGATGAAAACAGGTGTAAAATAAAGGTAATATAGAGCGTCAAGTCAACTTAATTGAAGACTAGAAGAGCGGAGTAAACTACATCGGGGATGTGATTTGGTTGATCAGCGATGGAAAAACCATGGTGTTGGCCTATTTGAAGTTGAAATCGCAATTGTTGAACACAGATTTCCACAGAAATTCAGAGGATCTGAGAAAATTGATGGAGGTTAGATGGATTAAGTTGACATTTAGCTCTTGGTCAGGTATTTGCAAGTTTTGGAAAGGAACAACGGCATGTTCATCATTATAGGACTTGTGGTTATACTGACAGATTTATACAAAGTGCAGGTAGGTTGCTTTTTTTTTACCCCTAGGGTGTGTAAGAGAAAATAAACACAAACTGACAGATAGTTTTTGTTCACTTGAGAGATTTTTGTTGTAGGATTTTAATGAAGACTTATGAGACTAACATGAACATAATTTTTCGAGCCTCAAAACCAGCCTCGCTCATGGTCATGATGGCTGTTGCCCGTAAACAACAGGTTATCATTATCATAAAGTAAATAGGCTTATAACCCTGCCTGCATTTCTTCGCTTCCAATATCAAAGTCATCGTATGAATTCACCATATTGCGGAAGTTGCAGTTTTAGGACTTACTTGCAAACGGTATTTAAGATAAAACAACTGAACAGTGTTTTTCTGTTTTGTCAATTGATTTATTCTTGTCTGTTTACAAAATAAACTCTATATGAATATTTTGATGCGTGTTTTTTTTCATTTTGTTTATGATGTATGATGTCATTACGTAAGCAAGAAGCTGGTTGAAAGTGCCTAGTACCCAAATACTTTTGAAGCGGTGATTGTACTCTTATGCAAGAAAGTTTTTTCACGTGACCGACTTCATGTCATCAAAGATTGAATGCCAATTTTGTTTGTATTGTCATATAAGGAAACACATTGGCAAATGTTTTATACTAATGGATGAATAGAGATTTTCATATTTTAGTGCAAAAGCTGCAATATTTGAATCTTGCTGAAACAAGTATACATTCAGTAAATTGAATCTTCAATTGAATGATAAAAGTTTATGAATAAATGAAGCATCAAGAATAAATAAAACACCAAGATAATGAAGAATCTTCCTTTATTGTTCAGGTTGACAAATATGGAACGCAACAACCCATTGCTCTGCTTAAGTTGTTGCTGGAGAGAGGAGGTTTGTATGACCGTGGGAAAGATCTGAACTGGAAGAACATGAAGGACATTGGCTACATTGCTGCTATGGGCAAAGCTGGTGGTGGCCGAAATGAAACTGATCCACGCTTTATTTCTCTCTTCTGTGTATTCAACATGACCTTCCCCTCGGATGAAGCTTTGTTCTTGATTTATAATTCCATCTTAGCCGGGCATACACAACCTTTCCCCAAGGAAATTCAGGATACAGTCCCCACTCTTACCAAAATGACAATGGCCTTGTACAGGTATTATCACTAAGGGAGAGGGCTAGAATAACCGGTAGGCTGTGCCTGCTGCCCAGTCCTATTCACTTATTTGTGATTGAGATAGTGTTTGAATTAAATCTTGAAGTTATTTCTCTATACAAATAAATATCTACTTTCAATTTTGCTGAGACACATAAAAAGCTACTTATTATTAACATATAAATCCTGTATCTAAAAGTTGCCTTTATGTGTAATTTGCAAAATATATAGAATAAGATTCTGACTGTCTGTAAGATATATAGAATGAGACTTTGACTGCGAGATTATGTAAAATAAGATTCTGACTCTACTAAATAACATTGTCTGTACCCTACCGTTATCACATAACGTGTACTTTGTCCTCCTAGCTCTATTGTTAATGATCTACCTCCAACACCATCCAAATTCCACTACATTTTCAACCTGCGAGATCTGTCCAGGATCTACCATGGTATGTGTCTAACCACACCAGATCGATTCTCGAAGGTGGAGAACTTTGTCCGTGTGTGGAGAAATGAGTGCCTGAGAGTCATTGGGGATAGGCTCATCAGTGATGTTGACAAGGAGATCGTAAATGTAAGTCATATGCACATAGTTCTTGTTTCCCCACCTAATTAAGTCTCCCAAACAAAGTTTGGGGACTTGTTTTTGCTTGTTGATACTATGTCCCTAAACACATAGTGTCGGGGACATACCAGTATTGTTTTTGCTCCATTTCTTATTATGTTCCCGAACACATAGTGTTGGGGATATAATGTTTTTGCTCTGTTTCTTTTTATCATATATTGTCCCCGAAAACATAGTGTCAGGAACATATTGTTTTTATTCCATCTCTTATCAGTCTTATTCTTCTTATTATTTTCTTATTATTAGTGAGAAATTTTTCCGCACGATTTCTTTCTCTAGGTACCAAAAATTTTGACCTGATGACCTTGACCTTAGAGTTTGACGTACTTTTGAAAAACTTTAACCTTTTTCATAACTTTTGAATGGTTAGTGATAGGACTTTCATATTCCACAGGTGTATTATACATTTATTGCAGGATAGTGAGGGAGATATGAAGATTTATTCACCGAAGAAAAATCATATTCCCGAGGGCGTTGCCCTCAGGGAATATGATTTTTCTTGGGTGAATAAATCTTCATATCTTCCGAACATTCATGCAATAAATTGTTTATTATACCGAAACAAAGCAAGACTACAAAAGTGCATTTGAAATTGGAGTCCGCTCATTTATATACATTGTATTTAGCTGAGATCGTCCTAACGGTAACACAACATATTACGGTAGAAGGTACAAAGATATAATAACCAGTTTTTGTATTTCCATTCTCCTTGTATGCTGATTTACTTGCTTGTTTTTATATCAACCCAAACCATGCGATTCAACTGTGTATCAGAGACCCGCATATTTTGTGCCTTATGAACTATGAAAGTAAAATGACTCGGATTTATTGTGATGTCACAATACACTTCGTCTACCTTGACGTTAAATTTATGGAAAATGCACGAGGCTGCCCAAAGGATAAATATGATAGAGAGATATGATGTTTGAGAGGGAGATATGAAGTTTTGTCATCCCTGGCATGTGACCGTCTAGACCAATCAGATTATGCGTTGCATAGAATTCTCATACTGAGGTATAATAATCCTTTTTAGCTAACATGAGCTGAAAGCTCAAGTGAGCTTTTCTGATCGCCTGTTGTCCGTCATCTGTCTTACCGTCCGTCCATCTGTAAACTTTTTACATTTTTAACTTCTTCTCCAGAACCACTGGGCCAATTTCAACCAAACTTGGCCAAAAGCATCCTTGGGTGAAGGGCTTTCAGGTTTGTTCAAATGAAGGGCCATGTCCCTTTCAAAGGGGAGATAATCACAAAAATGCAAAAATCAGATGGGGTCATTTAAAAATCTTCTCAAGAACCACTGGGCCAGAAAAGCTGACATAAAAGCTTCCTTACATAGTGCAGATTCAAGTTTGTTAAAATCATGGCTCCCGGGGGTTGGATGGGGCCACAATAGGGGATCAAAGTTTTACATACATGCAAATATATAGGAAAAATCTTTAAAAATCTTCTTCTCAAGAACCACTGAGCCAGAAAAGCTGAGATCTACATGAAAGCTTCCTGATATAGTGCAGATTCAAGTTTGTTCAAATCATGGCCCCCAGGGGTTGGATGGGGCCACAATAGGGACTAATGCTTTACATGCAAATATATATGGAAAGTCTTCAGACATGGGCCAAGGTGACTCAGGTGAGCGATGTGGTCCATGGGCCTCTTGTTTACCAGGCCTTTCTTTTGTTATCAAAATTTTTGACCTCATGACCTTAACCTGGGAGTTTCGCCTACTCTTGAAAAAAATTAACTTTGGCCATAAATTTCAAATGGTTAGTGGTACAGCTTTCATATTTTACCTGTGTATTCCTTGTAACAAGACTTTTCTTTGGGCGCCATGATTACTTATGCCATATGGGGGCATCAGTGTTTCACAAACACATTTTGTTTCTTCAAAAAGTGTTCACAGCCCCCCCTCCCCCCCTCCCAAACCTTTTTAAAAAAATAGTATAATAGTGAATTGCAGTGGAAATGTAAAATTTAACCATTGAATTGAACTCAAAGATCAACCCTTCCCCAAAGATTTAGGATTTAGAGCTTTGGAAAAGCAGCCTACATGTATCTGTAGATCAAACTCTACATGTTAAAATAACCAACTTTTCATTTAATAATAAAAGGGGACAGACTACTTTCCTGATAATTATTTTCGTGCACATTTGAGTAATTGCAGTGCAAGAAGAGATGTAAGTTGATTTGCACAAAATTTATTTTTCAAAAGATTGAATCACATGTGAAAAAACATATTTCAACAGAAATCATACACTAGAGATAACAATTCGAGATATTGACATGTTCTGTTTATTGGTACCTGATGTACATTTAGCAACAAGTAGTTTTTTCCACAGTGCAAAATGATAAGTTAATAATGTACATGTGTTGGCTTGCACATGTAATTTCAGGCATATATATCTAGTATTTGTGTTTTAAAGTATTGATGAAAATTAATAATGAAGGATTGTGGATATACTAAAGACATCCTAATCCTGATCTAAAGAATTCAAAGACTAGTTAATATTTACATACTTTGTTACATCATGACTGCGTTGCTTGCGAAAAAATCTTACAAGGCCGGACACATAAATGTAGTTAGTGACTATAAAATTGTTGTTAAGTCATATTATTTTTTAGTTATTACACTTAATTCATAGAAAAATTCATTAACTCGCAATTAATTGCAATCAGAAATAATAAATTTTATATCTATATTCCTTAAATTGATGCCTTCAATTGAGGACTGCAATGTGCTAATATTGCACCCTTTGTATTCAGAGCCCGTTAATAACTAGCACATACTTTTTGATGAATATTAATTTCTGTAAACTTTATGTCAAGTTTACTCATGTTCACTTGTGCTTAACTTTTTATGACTTTATAACCATTTACATGTACATGCATATCAAGTAAACTGTATTTTTAATTTAATGATTTTTTCCTCTGTAGACTAAACTCAAGGAGTTGTTGGAGGAGAACTTCAAACAACAAACTGAAAATGCTATGAGAAATCCCATCTTGTATGGTGACTACAGAACTGCTTTAGAAGATTCTGAGCCCAGGCTGTATGAAGACATCCAGGACTATGAAGCCTGCAAAGCTCTGTTTCAAGAGGTGAAAATAATGAGAAGGCTTGATTTACAATGCCATGATATCTTTTAGAATGTTCATATAGTAAATGGAGAAGTAGATGGATATTTCATATACATGTAGATATTATTATGTTTCTGAACACATAGTGTTGGGGACATGTTGTTTTGCTCCGTTTCTTCAAAGAAGAGGGGCATATTGCTTTGCACCTGTCAGTCGTTCGGTCGGTAGACCACGTTGTCTGCTCAATATCTTTAGAACCATTCACTTGATCATAATGATATTTCATATGTGGGTTGGTTATGAGTAGAAGAGGACCCCTATTGTTTTTCAGGTCAAAGGTCAAGGGTCAATCTACTCTGGACATAGGAATATACTGTCGGCTCAATATCTTGAGAACCCTTTGCTTGACAGACATCAAATTTGGTACACTGGTACATCCTAAGGAGTAGATGACCTCTATTAATTCTGAGTTCATATGGTCAAGGGTCAAACTGGACATAGGAATATACTGACCACTCAGTGTCTCGAGAACCCTTTGCTTGACGGACATCAACCTTTGTACACTGGTATATCTTTAGAAGAAGACCCCTCTTGATTTTGAGGTCACATGGTGAAAGGTCAAGGGTCAAACTGGACATTGGAATATAGTGTCCGCTCAATATCTTGAGAACCCTTTGCTTGACAGACATCGAACTTGGAACACTCATCTTCTACTCATCATGATAAATACAAGACTAGATCTACTAGGGTATTTGACGATGTGTGACTGCCAAACATACAGTTTCCGATGGGGGTTCCTGCATACTGTGGCAGATTTTCTGGCTATATACCGATCATCGTCCCACGCCCCACGATGACTCAACATATTCCAAAACTGCTTATAAAGTTTTCTTCTGTTTGAATTAGTTTTTCTAGACAGCATAGCCTACTATATATTTATTATAATTGATTTGATGTAACTGTATGCCAAATTTACTGCTATTATTGTGTGACTATCTCTATATGAAAAAGCCATACTTTTATCAAACCTGGGTTTAAGTTTATTGAGCTGGCCATGGTTTACGTGGTAAGCATCAAAAGGTTGCACAAATGCCTCGATCGCCAGACAAGGTAGATAAGGTACACACAGGACTAGAAACTAAATGTCCATCAATTTCTAGCATTTAATTTGAAGCTTAAAGGACACATCACATGTTTCTAAACTTTTTAATTTTTTCAGCAAAATTAACTCATTTTATGCCTAAAACTACTTTACATGTGATTTGTATAAAACAGTTTGCATAGTTTTCGAGTTTGAAAGCGATGAAATTCAAATCTTGTGATATGCATATTTACTTAGATATTTTACGCGCCATTATGTGTGACACCTTATGTGACCTCGGGTGAGAAGGTTTCAAAACAGTTGTTAGCCATATCATAAACAGATTAGATTTAATGGACAAAAGAACCAATTATCACATTAACGGCTTGTAAATAACACTGCCTTAGGGTGTTTTGTGCCATTAAAGGGTGCACTAGCTGTCTGTAGAAAGGATTTAGAGTTTTTTTCAATTTTCAAAGGAAGGTATGAGGGAAAAGACTAGTTTTTTGTCGGCGCAAGGACTTTGCCATAAAAGAAAACCCATGTACTTTTTCAAAAAAGCATTTGGACAGAGACCTAGATAAGCTGCAAAATAAATAATTCTATCGAAGCTAAGCACTGTTACATGTAGGCCTATAGCATATGCATTCTGTTCTGGTCTTCAAATTCAATACAAACTCGCACCAACTGACCTTCACCTTGTAATAACTTAAAGGCATAACTTGTGCTCCCAGTTTCTACCAACTGGTAGATTTACAAAAATTTTAAAGATAAAAATAATTGAACTTCAATTATGAATAATGAAATATTGTATTTCCTAACTTTGAATTGAATTATAGGCCTAATGCTTTCATTTTTTTTTAAAAGAAAGTGTACAGTGTAACAACAATTTGTATTTAGCCTAATTAAGTGATATAATGCTGTGCTATCACTTCCTAATAATGTGTAGATTAAAAAATAATGATAAATAAAATTGCTTGATTGAAATAAAGTATTGTGATTTCCTCTATAGATTTGATCATTTTTATTTTAAATTATTTTTTCAAAATGCACCCGTGACAGTACAGGCCTGGTTGTCAATTCAATTCATTCTCATATCGCAATGATATATCGTATCATAATTCACCTAATCCGAAAATAAATCTAATTATAATTGCACTGTTTAATTAAAAAATCAAACGGATATTTAAAGGAATAATATTACCAAGTAGTGTTTAGACAACGACCCCATGTAAACATTATTTACCCTGCAATTACTCACTTTCCTCACTACAATTGGGTCGCTATTGTTTCGTTGCGAATTTCTTCCAATTTCTTATCTGATAATGGTTTCGTATTGACCACGGACGCTACGTATGCGGTAACATCTTCAACAGTATTGCTTTGATCACTGATATTGAGAGGACTTCTCGAAAGCGTATCCGGAACCACGAGCTGTTTTCCTGGAACATGTTTCGCTACGACATTGTACCTACGTAATCTCATCAGTAATCTCTGGCATCTCAATGGCGCTTTATTGAGATCTTGAGTATTAATCAGCGGTACTAACGGCTTATGGTCCGTAATCAGTTCGGAGAACAATTTTCACTGGGTCACCTTTCATAGTACCGTGATGTTCAATGACTCTTCCTATCTTCTGAATGAGACCCATGGTAGACGCAACTGATCTTGATAGAAGATTATTCTGAGAGTCGGTGCTTGGAATCACAACTACGTGAAATGAATAAGGATGATTCTTATGTCGAGTAGTAACCTTGAATTTTCCAAGTGAGTGAAGATCACCGTTTGGCGTTTGTAGTTTGCTGTTGTTCACATGTAATTTTGGTTGAAATGGTAGCGATTTGTACGTGTATTCTGACATGATGGAAATGTCAGCACCAGTATCAATCTTGAACGGAATCTCTGAACCACAAACTTTAAGTTTAACAAACCACGGTTCTCCCTCGTTGCACGCGGTCACTGATCCTAGAAAGTAGTCATGATGATCATTGTCGTCGTCGACAATTTCACGAACACCGGCAACAGTGTTGGAACGACAGCACACTGCGAAATGATTCCTACGGTTGCACTTTCTGCATCGCCGTCCATGAGCTGGGCACTGACCCTCGTAATGTTTACGATTGCACGCTCCACACAACGGTAAATTCGCATTCTGTCGGTTCTGATTATTAGATCCTCTGCCGCGACTAGACTGTCCACCGCGAGTCCGTTGCGCACCTCTTCCACGATTTACTTGGTGTGGCGGATCTTGAGTATGACGTTTCACCCGTACCGCATCCAAATTTTTGGATTGTAGATCTCTAATTTGAGATTTCACTAATTCAGAATTCCTGGCCATTTCTGACGCTTTCTCAAGAGTCAAATCCTTGGTTAGCTGCAGTTTCTCTGATAGTCCTTTGTCATTGATGCCAATAACAAGTCTATCTCGGATTGCCTCGGATCTGTTAGCAAAATCACAATGTTTTGAGAGTTCATGCAGTGAACGAATAAAAGTTTCGACTGATTCTCCTTGAGCTTGCGATCTCAGGTGGAATTTGGCCCTTTCGTGAATCACGTTACGTTTGGGTACAAAATAGTCATCGTACTTCTTCAGAATTACCTCGAACTTTGTCTCATCTTCCCCGTCACCAAATACGAAAGACTTAACTATGTGTTCCGCCTGCAGTCCCATGGCATATATCAATGAACTAATTTGGATGGCTTCATCCTCCTTGTCAAGTTTCGTGGCGGTTCGGTACCTGCAAAATCGCTGTTTCCACTCCGGCCACTCGCTTGGTCGGCTAAAGTCGAACGATTCTGGCGGGTTGAATTTAGGCATAATGGTTCAGAATATCGGAAATGTCACCTGAAAAACACTTACAGTCTCTAGGCATTTCCTTACTGTGTTAAGTCTTCTGACACCATGTTTAGTGCGGGAGATCGAGAAACACGTGTGAACAGTCTAACAAGTTTAATAAAGATGGCAGTCAAACAAAATACAGTGCATTCTGGGAATAGTTCAATACACACATGAAATATCGCGGGAAATTCAAACTGGGAAATAATCTTTAAATGTATTATGCTATTAATATATTATAAACAGCTATTTGTATGCAATGGTGGCTAAAACAAATAGGACTTGGAAAATTTGTCAACATTGAAATAAATGTTGTCCATGGTGAATAAATTAGGCCCCTAAAACCCATGTTTTTGAAAATATCTAACACTTTTATACAGTCAGTGGTTCGTTTGGGAGACTTTATAATTGGTAGATTATAATTATATCTTTTATTCCTCTGCTTTAGTGAGAAATTACTCCGTGCGATTTAATGAAAATGCTTCTACAGATCCAATTCAAACTTTATGGGCTGATAAGGGGTCATAAGGAGGGGTGCAATCAATTTTCAAAATGGCCACCATTTAGAAATGGCTGCCAAGGTTGTCGGATTTCAACCAAATTCTATTTCTAGGATAACTTGATGACCTTGAGTCCATTTCTAGCATAAAAAAAAAACAAATTGGCCACCATTTTCAAAACTAGAATTGACATTCAGGTTCTGGGGTCAATTGAGGGTCCATAGTTCATTTTTAGCATCACTATTTCCTATTTCATTCTATTTCCAAAAAAATCAAGTTTCTGGGATATCATGCAAATTGTAGGCGGCTCAGTATATGCACACAAATACGCCGGTTTCGAGATACATCCGAGTTATTTCCCTTTGGAGAACTCTCATACTTAGTAAGGTGCAAAACAACTTGTTTACACGCGGGAGTGGGACAGATATTCATCACTGCATAAGTGAATCTGCTCTGTAAGTTTATCATACGCAGTTTCATCACCCAATTTCGACAGATACACAATCTAAGTAAATGATAAGTATTCAAGAAGTAATTAAATACTTAGAATTCTTATTATATCATGTTATTTTGTTGCTCCTAGGTATCATATCCAGGACATTGCTTGGAAATATGACATTGTATTTATGTTTCCACTTCAGTAAAACATTTTTTTTTGATAGTATTTTACATTTCCTACATCATGTATTTAATAAGTCGGTATTTATACATTTTATTGTCTTTCTCACTGACTGTAGTACCACTCTGTCCCACCTAAGCGTTCAAAGTTCCACTAAATGCACCTCCTACACAGGAGAGCTCTAATCTCGAAACTGGCGTATTTAGAGGGATAACTCATATCATAAATTATCTATATAATAACAAAGAATGTGATTGAACTTTGTTCTGTGTTCCAGTAATTGTGTTGATACCATTGCGTATCCATATCAAACATAAAACAAGTAAAATTGGAATCAGAAATAAACGTGTCGAAGATTCCAGATCTCTGTTTACACAATATCTTCTTCATTGCAAACTACATGATGTCTTATAAAATTTAATTTTCTGTACATATGGATATTATTTATTCATTAAACTCGTCTGTATGTGTATGTATGTATGTGAACACCATCAACGTTGAAATTTGTATTGAGGTGAACGTGGGAAACGGTTTACGTTAAATTTGATAGTCTGCACATTTATCAACCATGTCGAAATTTTGCCCATTACTGACTTTCAACATGATTAATATGCACACAAAACATCTTTATGGTTGATGCATGTGCTCTATCTTTAAAAGCTAATTTTGCCAATTTCGGTAAATCCTGTCAATCGCAGATGACGAAAATGACATCACAAAACAAACTATGTCACAAATTTCCACATGTATCATCAGGGCCAATATCCTTATGCATAATCATAATCGATTAAACCACATTTTAGGTTTACCCAAATTTTGAAGCAAAAATCGGCTTAATAATGCTCTCTCTTATGGCAAGACCTTTCATTTCATAGCATATGTCCTTTGACTTTGTGATCTTAAACTTGGAGTTTGACCTATACTTTTAAGAAATTAGGACTTTCACATTTTGTATATAGATTCTTTATGGCAAGACCTTATTATACTTTGGTTTTTGCCCTTGTATATTATGTGGCATTGACCTGGAAGTTAGACATACTTGTAGTAAAAATCTGACCTATTCAATATCTCATGAACTATTTAAGATGTTATATACAGTGCTCCCTCGATATATTGCCGCCCGTTATAATGCCACCCCTGCTTATTGCCTGAAAATCCTAAAGAACAGATTTCCTCCCATGTTAACACCCCCATTATAATGCCAACCCCGCATAATGCCATATGCCACAGTGACTGTTTTTCACAAACAAATGGTCAAATTTTATAGGGTTTACCCTTGCTAATAATGCCAATTACCTAACACCCATCGGTAATCACTCCTGTACTTTGATGGCGGTGTGGTGAAGTGTGACAGTTTGGACAAGGTATGCAGGTGGCCAGGTTAATTCCTAATATTTGCTGAATTAAACTCAAGATAATTTAAATGTTTATACAGAAGGGAGTCCAAATAACAAGTAAAATGATAGTATTGAATTTCTTTTGACAGCTCAGTAAATTGTCCATAATGGTGAATTTGTTATATTGCCACCCCCGCTTTATTGCCCAAATTGGTCTTGAACAAAAGATGGCAATATATCGAGGGAGCACTGTATATAGATTTCTTATGGCAAGGTCTTTCATGCCATAGTATGATGAAAAATGAAGATAACAAACAGTCCTATAAACAATACAAAATAGAGAGTTTTATACCAGAAATGGGATCAGGTGCCTATATAGGAGGAGTAAGCATCCCCTGTCAACCAGTCACACCCGCTGTGAGCCCTATATCTTGACGTTGTGACTTTGGTCTTATCCAAAACAGCAAGATCATCTTAGTCATATTGATGTTATGTTGTGATCCTTTAGGGCTAGGTTGGGGCCACAATATGGGGTCAAATAAAAATCACAACAGCTGAACAACCAAAGGGTCAATGTGACTCTGGTGAGTGATGTGGCCCATGGGCCTCTTATTTAAATTTACATTCTACTTTCATTTTTGTCGTTATTCCCAGATGTTAAAATAGATGTACTATATTTATCAAGATTCATACATGCATTGTTAACAGCTGCAACACATTTATGAGGAAATGGCTATCATTAGAATTTGTAAAGATATCAAAAACAAAAACATTAGAAATGTAAATATATAAAATTGGTTGCAGTATTATTAGTTAAACAAACTAAGAAATCAGTACAAGCTAACTCTTTTAATTGACAGATCTTGGAAGAATACAATGAGAGTCACACTACAATGAACTTGGTGTTGTTTGATGATGCCCTGGAACACTTAACACGTATTCATCGGGTAATCAGGATGGACCAGGGCCATGCCCTGCTAGTTGGTGTGGGTGGTAGTGGTAAACAGAGTTTGTGCAGGCTATCCTCATTTGCAGCTGGTTGTGATGTGTTTGAAATCACCCTCAGTAGAGGTTACGGTGAGAGCAGCTTCCGCGATGATCTGAAGATCCTCTATAACAAGCTGGGAATGGAGAATAAGAAAACTGTCTTTCTATTTACTGACCAACATGTAGCTGAAGAAGGTAAATCTCCAATAAAAAATAATATGGAGTTGTTATGCTTCCTACAATGTGAAACTTAAGTTCTTACAAAATGTTGATAGGTTTCTTAGAGTTGATCAATAACATGCTGACATCTGGAATGGTGCCTGCCCTGTACCCTGATGACGAAAAAGAATCTATCATTGGACAGGTAGGTGACAAAGTCTTTGGAGAAATCTGTAACCAAAATAATTGTTTGAAGAAAATATGTTTCAATATTTTCATGGATATAAATTTACATTTGACATGTATTTTAATGTCAGTTTATACATGGGAAATAAAACTTCTTTAGAATGTGAAATTTAGTTGGTCACATGATCAAATCCTATAAATCCCAAAGAGTGTTGCAATAGATTTGTTCATGCACAAATACCAACAGCTTTTCACATCCCAAAGGTGTTGTGGAAATGATATCTCCTTACTTACATTAAGATGGAAACTATTTGTAAATGTTGTAATATTGCTAAAATCACATATTTACCACAAAATTTCTTATGAAACCACCTTTATTTTTGCATTATTCATATATGTCTACTGAAAAATTCAATGGAAAAACACACAAAATTGAAATCTTTCAAAAATACATATTTTTATTGATGTATTTCATCACCAATTTACATTGTTGTGTGATCAAATAATAGAAAATCCCAAATTATTATAATAAAATCCTACTTCATTTGATGCATCCAAAATCTTGGGTATCCTATCGCATTAAAGAATGCTGTGTTTACATGGAATTTTCTATTATTCGATCAACCAACATACATGAAATACACCGATAAGATATTTTTGAAGAATTTCAATTTTAGATCACCTATTGCAATTAAATTGATCTGAGTCCATCATGCATTAACTATTAAACATTTTTAACTTCTTCTTGATAACTGACATTCCATTTCTTTTCAAATGGATACTCATTTTATTTTTCATATTTTTGGGTCACCTGAGTTTACATTGCAAAACCAATTGCAATAGGTCACCTATTGCAATTGGTTGTCGTCCGTCATGGTGCGTCGTGCGTTAACAATTGAACATTTTTAACTTCTTCTTAACTACCACTCCAATTCTTTTCATATTTGGTATGAAGCATCTTTGGGACAAGGGGGACATAAATTGTTAATTTCAGGACTCCTGCACCCCTTGGACCTTAGGGGTGGGGCAAAAACTGCTAAAAATTTACGAATTTTCAAAAATTGTCTTTTCTACAACCATACATGTGTAAGAAAACTAAATGCATAGTGATGTAGAGCAGGAAGGCCTCTATTAAATTGTAAATTTTCTGATCCCCGGGGTAGAGGGTGGGGCCAAACTTGGTATATAGTATTTATGTGAAAAACATCTTTTTTAATGTTAATGCTACTAAATTGAAACTAAATGTATATTTAGAAAAAGCAGGTAGCCCTTTACCAAAATTGAAATTTCAAGATCCCATTGGTTGGGGTTTTGGTATTAGTGTGAGGCCAAAATGGTCAGTGATTAAATTTGTTAACAATTGAATAGTTTTAACTTCTTTTTGATAACTATCATTCAAATTCTTTTCAGGTTTTGGTATGAAGCATATTTAAAGCAAGGGTGACATAAATTGTAGATTTTAGGGCGCTTGCATTCCTGTGGCCAAAACTTCCCAAAATTGATTTTCAAAAATGTTCTCCTCTATGACTACTCATGTGTAAGGAAAAGCTGAATGCATAGTTGATGTAGAGCAGGATCCCCTCTACCAAAATTGTAAATTTCATGATCGCCGGGGTAGATGTTCTGATTCCAGGGTGGGGCCAAACTTGGTAGTGTTTATGTGTAAAACATTTAAAAACATCTTCTTTAGTGCTATTATTACTGAATCGAAATTAAATGGATATTAAGAAGAAATAGGTAGTCCTCTACCAAAATTATAAATTTCATTATCTGAGGGAGTAAGGGTTTTGGTTCCAAGGTTGGCCAAAACTTATTACAGTGATCATTGTTTTTATGATTTGATAGACTTTTAGCTCACCAGAGCTCACCTTCTCCTCAAGAATCACTGGGCTAGGAAATTACAAAGTTACATGAAAGCTTCATGACATAGTGCAGATTCAAGTTTGTTCCAATCATGCCCCCCGGGGGTAGGATGGGGCCACAATAGGGGATCAAAGTTGTATATACAAGTATATATAGAAAATCTTCTCAAGAACCATTGGGCCATAAAAGTTTACATTTACATGAAAGCTTCCTGACATAGTGCAGATTCAAGTTTGTAAATATCATGGCCCCTGGGGACACAATAGGGATAAAAGTTTTACATGCGAATATATAGGGAAAATCTTTAAATATAGGCCAAGGCGACTCAGGTGAGCAATGTGGCCCATGGGCCTCTTGTTTAAGTTTACTGATGCAGCATGAAAACTAAATGCATATTAAGGTAGCTCATTACACTAAAATTTTATTTAATGGCTTCTTAAAACTCCTCATATTAAGTATGATTTCACCATCGAAAGAGTGATACAAGCTCTCAATTATTTTAATATATGAATTTTTTGTGATTTTCCTGGAATGATAAAAAAGTGTTATGTTTGCAAATAAGAGATTCTAAATACCAAATTGCAGTGTGATTTGGTGCATGTTGTGAATATCTAATAAAACATGCCTAAAAGATTCCGATATAAACGTTTTGATTTTTTAGAAAATCAAAAGAAAGAAATTTTGAAAATTGAAAATGTTATTTGTTAATACTTTTTAAATCTACGGATAACATCTTCAAAAAACATGTCATTTAGAAAAGAGATATATCAAAGAAATATATCATAAAAAGAAATTGAAATGAAATGACCCAATTTCAGATATAATTACTATATTCAAACCAGTAATGATCCTGATCAAAATTGATAGAAATTACTAGAAAATCATATTGTTGATAATTGTGTGCACTAGCTGTTCATCAAGAAATTAGTTTCCATTATAAATTCATTTAATTTGTAAACCATTTTACATCAAGGGAATGTAGTTTTCTTATTACAATGTTCTTTATGACTACTTTTTTTAAATTCCGATCAGGCTTGGTTCAAATTTGAAAAATCATAATATTTCTGAATTTTGACCATTTCAATTTCTTTTTAAAAAATATAACATCTATCTGAGTCGTTTAGGCGTGTTTTCTTAGATATTCATATTATGCATCAATTCACAGTAAAATTTTGAATCTAGAGTACCTTATTTGTAAACAAAGTACCTTTTTTATCATTCCAGGATATATCACGTAAAATACTTGTATCACTGCAATTTCACATCCCCAGGGTTTTGACCCTAGGATGGGTCCAAAGAAGTAGGTACGGTTTTGGTCAAATTCTGCCTGGCTTTTATGGGGGGAAATTAGTTTGCAGATATTTTTCCTGTCTAATTTCTAAAAGAGTAACTCATAGTAATTCTCAAAAGCATATGGAAGATTCATTCAAGATAAATATACGATGTATACTTGCTTAATGAGAAAATGCATATATTTGAATGGTTTTATTTATTCATGGGGATTACAGTGTAGTAAGTCTTAAGTTTTATTTCTTGTATAAACTATCGAATGATTTTTGTAATTTACAACAACTTGTAAGGGGGTTTCTTTGAGCAAAAATGGATACAATGACACTGAATTGTGTCAACTAAGTGTTGGGGTGTACCAGCTTCGTATGGCTCAGTCGTACAGTCCCGAACACATTCACATTTTTTTTGCCGAGAAATCCGAGCTTGATCAGTGGTGAGGGAGAGTGTGTGTGAATATGTGTATGAGAGATGGTCTGTTTGAGGCATGGTATATTTATGAGAGAGAGAGAGAGAGAAAAGTATTTTGACTTCTGTATACATATATGTACAATATAAATGTTTTTCATGTTTTGTTTGTTTTACATCCCTTGGAGAACTTTTCACTGAAACTGAGATGTCACCTGCTGTGCGTGAAGTACCACATATAAAACCTATGCTTAATGCTCAAGGCTGTAGCATTGAACTTTTTTAATCTTTTCTAAGGTCATGAAAAGCTGAAGATAACAAATAGTGATCAATTTCATAATTCCTATAAAGAATACTAAATGAAGAGTAGGGCAAACACAAACCCCTGGACACACTTGAGATGGCATCAGGTGCCTATCTGAAAGACCCGTGATTCTCACTTCTGCCGAGCGTTTGTCAAAAGAGTACATGTATGTTTACATCTTAGGTTCGATGCAGCCCTGGCATGAGCGGGGTTTGAACTCGCTACCTCTCGGTTACGGAGCGAACGCTCTACCACTGATATCCGTGACTGGTATATGTGTATCTAGTTTCTCAGAAATACTGCCTTTTTCCTGAGTATACTAGACCATGGGCTAGTAAAGGTAATGGGGGACCCCCCTAGGGATTTTTGCAAACAAGTATTTTTTGAAAGTACATAGTCCCTAGATTATAAATCAGGTTGTTTGACATTTCTACGTGGGGGCGTTTACGAGTTTTGGGGCAAAAACCATGAAATTTGTAAAAATGATAGCCAAAAACTGGAAAAACTCTTCAGATCCGATATAGATGTCATTGACATTTGCAAACAAGTATTTTTTGAACGAATATAACCCTTTGTTTATATATAAAGTTGTTTGACATAAATATGTGAGAACATTTACGAGTTTTGGGGCTAAAACATGATTTTTTTCTTTAAAAATCGACGAAAAATAGAAAAATCCTTCAGATCCTATATAGATGACATGGACATTTGAAAACAATTATTTTCTGAAAGTCTGTAACCCTTTAACTATAAATCAGATTGTTAACATTGAGACCTTTTAGATTTTGGGGACAAAAACCAAAAATTTGTAAAAATAATAGCCGAAAACGGGGAAAAAAACCTCTTCACATCCGAAATAGATGTCATTGACATTTACAAACAAGTATTATGTAAACTTATGGAACCCTTTGATTGACAAAATGTTTGGCATAAATAATTGGGGACGTTTACGACTTCTGGGGCCAAAACATTAGTTTTTTCTTTAAAAATCGCCGAAAAATGGAAAAGTTCTTCAGATCATTTATAAATAATATGGACCTTTGAAAACAATTATTTTTGGAAAGTACATGTATGTAACCCTTGAATTGTGAAAAAGATTGTTTGACATTAATGCAAGGGGACCTTTTCAAGTTCTGGGGCAAACTCATGAAATTTGTAATTAACGTATTGTTTAAAAATGGAAAAACTTCGAGAATCTTACAAACACAATATGGACATTTGCAAAAATGCATTTTGCATTAAAGAACTTAACCCCTTGTTTATATATCAAATTGTTTGACATTAAGGCGAGGTATATGGATTACTGAGTTATTAGTAAGAGATATTCTTGCATGCACTATTTGTGAGTAACTTCTACAACCGGCCGCGACAAACCTAAGTTGTTAAAACAGGTAGTGACAGTTCCATCGCCAAACACTCAGCATCAGGTGTGAATGTCATTAGTCCTCGGAGATGACCTTAAAAACGGATGCCCCGTGTCGCAGTAGGTGTGGCATGCTAAAGAACCCTCACTGCTCAATGGCCGTAAGCGCCAAGTAAAGGCCTAAATTTGAAGCCCTTCACCGGTCTTGGTGACGTTTCCATATGAGTGAAAAATTCTTGAGGGACGTTAAGCAAGATGCAATCAATCAATCTACAGTGACATAACATGTTTGATAGTGTAGTTAACTTAGTACTTCTCGTCAGATGGTGCATAAGTCATTTTAAACGTGAGGTGCTTAGGCAATATCCATTTGCCATCCGTAGCTGAGACACATATGTCCCGAGAGTACGATTTGGGAAACCTTTTTGCCATTGAAAATAAGATGGGTTGTCTGATACGACTTGAGAGAGACATGCAATGAGATATTATATACACATGTATTCAGAGATGATGGAGAGGTGGCCATGGTAAGTTATTGCATCATGATGGCAATTTTGTGGCAGTCAGAAATCTGCCTTTTGATGATCATAGCAGATTCTTTGACTTGAAAGGGCTAACGCAAATGCAGATTCAATTCAGCAGCAACACATGTAGATTGTATAAGTTCGCCTTTGGAGTTCTTTAGATCATCGGACTTGGTGTACGTTTTTCTACAGGTTGGATAAAACATTCCTCCCTTTAGCAACCAAATCAATATACTGAACTTTACTTATAGTTGTCCCTTGGGTATCTGGATTAGAAGGGATAGGTCCTCGGTATTTTTTGCTTTTCGTAAGAGGCGAATAATGGGACAAGAAAACCAAATTGTCCCGTGGGAATCCAGGTTAGAATAGGTTCCCAGTACCCATTTGCTTATCGTAATAGTTGACTAAATGGGGCGGTCCTTTGGATGAGATCGCAAAAACCGAGGTATCGTTTCACAGCAGGTGTGGCATGATAAAGATCCCTCCCTGCTCAATGGCCGTAAGCGCCGAGCATATAGGCCTAAATCTTGCAGCCCTTCATCGGCAATGGTGACGCTTCCATATGAGTGAAAAATTCTCGAGCAGTACGTTAAACAATATACAATCAACCAACGAATTTATTGTATTATAGTCACTTTCATTGTATGCAGAGTTTTCTTTAAATGGCTTCTACTGTTTTTGTCACACGTTTAATAAGTTTGTGTTTTTTCCTTGTACTTGAGTTTCTTCATTACAGAACAGACATTTATGGGCGGGGAAAAGTGTCAATAGTGAACACAGGTTGAGTGAACGTCTCTTAGTCTTACAGTTCACTTGACTCGGCGCAACTTCGTCAATGCTCAAGATTTACCTTTAGTAACTAATTAATATTTGTAAATCATTATAACACCAGCGATAGAAACCATACAAGGCACCATTTAAAGCTAGTAAACAATCTATGCCTTTATTATTCTTGGGACTCTGTCTTATGTGACATCTTGATAAGTAAGCTGAAAATTGAAAAGGTGTTCAATATCACATGACAATATATTTATCTATTTTATGATGGTAGATTAATACAATTCATTAATCTAAATTATTCCTAAATTAGTTTATTGTTTGTAATATGTCATATTCTCAATAGTCGAGCCATTATTTATCAGGGTTTCCCCCATTTTTGCATTGTATACTCAAAAGTAATCCATGTGCTTTCTTTTTATTGATTATATACATTTATGGGCTTCCATACTTAAGATATATCGTGTGAGAAATGGAAATGTGGATGATTTTTATGTTGAAAATTATATTTACTAACTCAAGATTGCATATATATCATATAAAATAAGGTCTCTGGATTATAGTATCTAGGAATGAACCGTTTTTCATACTGTTTTATTTAGTATTGAACATGTTAATTGGTACATGTTATTTTTGGAATGTAGTATACACTGTATAATTTCGTAAGACATGAATTTGTAGACATTTAAAAATATGTACACTTTCCATAATACACTGTCTTCTATTTTTTATAGGTATTTCTCACAAATGTCCTCTCTGGGAAGTCCCTATCCCGTTGTTTGTGTTTACAATGTGTCGTCTTTAATGCGGTATGGAACACCGTAACAGCCATGTTGAATTTGCCAAACAATTTATAAATTCAAATGGCCATATCTTGAAAACGCCCCAACATAAATTTATCAAACAAACTTCATTTACCTTTATTTTATACACACTTTCAAAAATTCATAGTGTAAAAAAATCCTTAGAGGGGGGAGGTAATGTGTTACTGGCCCATGGTCTAATACCTATCAAATGACATTTTGCTCCAAATACCACGCATATAATATTGAGAGTCTACATTTATGATGTTTTATTATCAAAGTTCATGGAATTTTGTGTATGCCAATTAAAACCAAATACCAATGAATTCGATTGTGTTCCGATTTGTGAAATTTTACATTGGTGGTAACTTAAACTTCGTATAAAATTCAATGATTTGAATTTGAGCTATACCTTTGATGTCGCCTTTTTTTTTTAATGCACGCAAGACAAAATATAAACATAATTTTTCTTAATTTCCGCCACAATAAAGAAATTTGGAGACAGAAATGAGAAATTGCTGTTACAAGTATATAAATGTTTCTTTAATTTTGTGTTCGGCCCATTATTTTTCTGCACCAGAAAAGCTTTCTGCGAATAACTGTAGTTTTTGCCCCATGCAGCGCTGCATATCTGATGTGGGTTCAATTTCCAATTAATACCCATTCAAATCAGTACAAAAACCAGTAATTTCGCATTTATCAAAAATTGATACTTCTATGTACGATGCAATTTTTATTTTCTTACAATGTCGGATCTCTCAGAACATTGCTTGGGGAGAACTTTCGCATATTACATCAAAATCAACGTAAAAAATGGCGATGTCATCAGTTTAACATTGAGTTTTCCGTTGAATATATTACAGCTGCTATGGAAGATAAAGAAAAGCAATGGTCATATTCGTAAATGGCACATTCTCAAATACCAGATTTAGTATTTTGGTGAATTTTCTTGACAGGGCAGAGTTTGGCTAAAACTGGACCTTAAAATTGTACTTTGTCATATCGTGTTAATTGATGTTACATATTTTATGTAGATAAAGTCTTTCATCAGTATAGGCACTTTTGAGGATTTTAAGAATACTTCTTATTTTATACTGTTGCTGAATATTAGTATGCATAACAGTAATTAGCCGAGTTGCAACGAAGTTGAACTCGGCTATTGGTTTGGTGATGTGGGAGGGTGGGTGGGCGGTTTGGCGTCAACAATTGGTTTCCGGATGATAACTCGAAAAGTTTACAATCTAATCAAATGAAACTTTGATATAGTGTTGGGTACCAGGTAAGGAAGACCCCTGTTAATTTTGGAGAAAAATGGTCAAAGGTCAAGGTCACAGTGACTGAAAATAGAATGAAAATTTCAGAAAAATTTGGTTTCCAGATGATAACTCAGAAAGTTTAAATCCGAATCAAATGATACTTAAAGATATTGTTATGTACCAGGTAAGGAAGACCCCTATTGATTTTGGAGAAAATAGGTCAAAGGTCAAGGTCACAGTCACCGAAAATAGATTTAAAATTCCAAAAAAAATTGGTTTCAGGAGGATAACTCGAAATTTTTTAATTTGAATCTAATGAAACTTGGATATATTGTTGGATACCAGCAAAGCAAGGCCCCTATTGATTTTGGAGAAAAAGGGTCAAAGGTCAAGGTCACAGTGACCGAAAATAGATTGAAAACTTCAGACAAATATGGTTTCTGGACAGTAACTCGAAAAGTTTAAAACTGAATCAAATGAAACTTGGTTATATTGTTGGATAGCAGGTTAGAAAGACCCCCTATTGATTTTGGAGAAGAAAGGTCAAGGTCACAGTCCTGAAAAAAGATTGAAAATTTTAGAAATATCTGGATCTCCATGATAACTCTAAAAGTTTAAATCCGAATATTCACAATTACAAATATGCCACATCATTCCTGACTTTACAATGTATCCCATGCAACTCGGCTCATGCACCCCTGGGTGCATATATTGATTTTTTATTTCTAGATTTGATAGCCCTTGGGACTAGTGATACTGTTAATCAATACTCAGGTGACTGATAAGACCTGTTGGCCTCTTGTTATTTTCAAAAAATTTTCATTGAGCTGTCCAATGAAGATTTGTTGTATGTTACTCAAGTGACATGGGGCCTTTTGTTAAAAAGATACATGTGATGATTAAATGTATTAATATAATGGTTTCTATAATAAATGTGGGATTGCAGATTCGTCAAGAGGCCATAGCAGCAGGTTGTCCTCACATTCGAGAAATGATCTGGCAATACTTTGTCAACAAGTGTGCCAACAATCTCCACATTGTGCTGGCCATGTCACCAGTAGGAGATGCTTTGAGAACAAGATGTAGAAACTTCCCAGGTATAATTGAGCTGTGAATCCTATTAAATTTTATAATGACCAAGGGTCTCTGACCCTGTTATTATTGATATGTATATAAATGCTTTTCATTGGGGTTATGTTTTTTGTGTAGGAATGGTGAACAATGCCAATATTGATTGGTTTTTCCCTTGGCCAGAACAGGCCTTGTATGCTGTGGCTAGTGTGTTCATCTCACCAGATGTAAGTAATTCATCACTGGAAATGTATGTTAATACGTCTAAATATCTTTACTGGTTGATAGCACATGTTACACTTTATAAGTTTTAGCCGAGTTGCAACGAAGTTGAACTCGGCTATTGGTTTGGTGATGCAGGCGGGCGTCAACAATTGGTTTCCGGATGATAACTCGAAAAGTTTACAATCTAATCAAATGAAACTTTGATATAGTGTTGGGTACCAGGTAAGAAAGACCCCTATTGATTTTGGAGAAAAATGGTCAAAGGTCAAGGTCACAGTGACCGAAAATAGAATGAAAATTTCAGAAAAATTTGGTTTCCGGATGATAACTCAGAAAGTTTAAATCCGAATCAAATGATACTTAAAGAAATTGTTATGTACCAGGTAAGGAAGACCCCTATTGATTTTGGAGAAAATAGGTCAAAGGTCAAGGTCACAGTCACCGAAAATAGATTTAAAATTAAAAAAAAATTTGGTTTCAGGAGGATAACTCGAAAATTTTTAATTTGAATCTAATGAAACTTGGATATATTGTTGGATACCAGCAAAGCAAGGCCCCTATTGATTTTGGAGAACAAAGGTCAAGGTCACAGTAACCAAAAATAGATTGAAAACTTCAGACAAATATGGTTTCTGGACAGTAACTCGAAAAGTTTAAAACTGAATCAAATGAAACTTGGTTATATTGTTGGATAGCAGGTTAGGAAGACCCCCTATTGATTTTGGAGAAAAAAGGGTCAAGGTCACAGTCCTGAAAAAAGATTGAAAATTTTAGAAATATCTGGATCTCCATGATAACTCTAAAAGTTTAAATCCGAATATTCACAATTACAAATATGCCACATCATTCCTGACTTTACAATGTATCCCATGCAACTCGGCTTATTCACCCATGGGTGCAGATATTGATTTTTTTTTATGCCCCCCCCCCCCCCAAAGAAGAGGGGCATATCGCTTTGCACCTGTCGGTAGGTAGACCACATGTTGTCTGCTCAATATCTTGAGAACCATTCACTTGATCATAATGATATTTCATATGTGGGTTGGTTATGAGTAGAAGAGGACCCTTATTGTTTTTCAGGTCAAAAGGTCAAGGGTCAATCTACTCTGGACATAGGAATATACTGTCTGCTCAATATCTTGAGAACTCTTTGCTTGACAGACATCAAACTTGGTACACTGGTACATCCTAAGGAGTAGATGACCCCCATTGATTTTGAGGTCACATGGTCAAAGGTCAAGGTCAAACTGGACATAGGAATATACTGACCACTCAATGTCTAGAGAACCCTTTGCTTGACAGACATCAACCTTTGTACACTGGTATATCTTTAGAAGAAGATGACCCCTCTTGATTTTGAGGTCACATGGTCAAGGGTCAAACTGGACATAGGAATATACTGTCTGCTCAATATCTTGAGAACGCTTTGCTTGACAGACATCAAACTTAGTACACTGGTACATCTTCAGGAGAAGATGACCCCTATTGATTTTGAGGTCACATGGTCAATGGTTGAACTGGACATAGTAATATATTTTCTCCTATATTTTAAGAATTATTGCTTGATTGACACCAAACTTGGTACACTGGTACAGCATAAGGAGTAGATGACCCCTATTGATTTTTAGATCACATGGTCACTCTTGACATAGGAATATATTGTCTGCTCAATATTTTGAATTGATGATAGTACTATCAATTAAATGATGTGTGTGTATAACCCTTTTCAATTTTGCACCATGGGGGGCATATGTGTTTTACAAACATCTCTTGTTTCTGTGGATTCAGAACCAGTTGATCCCTGAGGACAAACGACAGGAAGTGGTCAGCCATATTGTCATGGTTCACATGGATGTCGTAAAGAACAGCAAACTCTTTCTCCAAAGACTCAGGAGGAACAATTATGTCACACCTAAGAATTATCTGGATTTTGTCAACTCCTACCTGAAACTGCTAGAAGAAAAGGACAAGTACATTTTGGCTCTGGCAAGTATTACATAGCACTTCATGAAAAGTATGCTTGCTGACATGAAGCGTTGCAGTTCATTTCCTCATATATTTTTTTTAAATGAAGTTTAATTTCTAATATTTACATTCTACTTCTGTCAAAATTCCCAGCCATTGAAATAGACATACTATATATTTATCAAGATTCATATGCACATTGTTCACAACTGCATTACATTCATCAGGGAATGGCTATCATTACAATTGGTATAGATATCAAAGACAAAAACTATAATCAGTTATCTAATATTTACATTTCCAATGTTTTTGCCTTCAATATCTTTAGCATTTGTACATGTAATGCTTGCCATTTCTTCGTGAATGTGATGCAGTTTTGAACAATGTGCATATGAACCATGATAAATATAGTATGTCTATTTTAACAGTTGGGAATTCTGACAGAAAAGAAAGGAAATATACATGAGAGGATGAACTGCAATGCTTCACTCTGGCATACTTTTGATGAAGTGATAATTCACTTGTGACATTTTGACCTGTCTTTTATAGGGTCATGCAGATTAATCAGATTTCAAAATCTTTGATGAGAACAAGAATATAAATTTTTCAATTTTAATTTGGATATTTAAAATATTTTTTATGCTTTCCGAAAAATTTTGGAGGAGCATATAGTCGCCATCATACCTGTCCATTTGTCCGAGCTCATATCTCTTAAATCTTTCATCAGAAATTGATATAATTGATCACAAATTTTCCTTGAGACAAGGACTTTTGGACCAAGGTCTTTCAAAGTCATTTTGGAAAGGTCAAGGTCACTCGGAACATAAAAAAGTTCCTTATTTCAACTGTTTTTGATATAAAAGTTTCCATCTCCTAATCCTTTCTTCAGAAATTGATCACAAATATTCCTTCATACTGGAACTTTTCATGATAATCATGATCTTTTTCTTTACAAGTATGCAAAAAATGATGTCGCGTTTTTACTTTATGACGTTTTAAGAAAAACATTGTTGGATAAGATAAGGGTCATTTTATTTTATAAGTTCAAAGTTCTTCATTTCAACAGTTTTGAACAGGTATTGTTCATATATCACAGAAATAAGCAATAGGCAAATGTCTTTCAGACAAAGGTCACTCAAGGTCATTTTGTAAAGGTCAAAGTTACTGAGAACATATACCTTATGTATGGAAAAAAACTTCATTTAAACAATATTTCAACAGTTATTGATCTTTTGGACCAAGGTCTCTCAAGGTCATTTTGGAAAGGTCAAGGTCATTCCAAACATATTCCCTATGTGAGGAAAAAGTGCTTATTTCAACAGGTATTGATCATATATCGCACAAATAATAGAGAAATGGCTTTCAGACAAAAGTCACTCAAGGTCATTTTGCAAAGGTCAACGTTACTCAACATATACCTTATATATGAAAAAAAAACTTCAATTCAACAATATTTCAAAAGTTATAGATCATTGTGCGAGTCATTCCTTATATGAAATAGTCCATTGGTTACAGTAGATGTATTTCGGGGAGCATCCATCAGTTTTACTGATATTCTTGTTGATACTTAGAATTATTTTTAATTGCATTTATTTGTTTATTCAGTGTGAACGTCTACAAGGGGGTTTACAGAAGATTGCTGAAGCCAGTGAACAGCTTGCTATTCTCAATGACAGACTGGCTGTACAGAAAGTGGCTGTAGCAGAGAAAAGTGAGGCTTGTGAGATAATGTTAGAGGAAATATCTACAGGTACAGCCCAAGCCACAGAGAAGAAGTCCCTGGCTGAGTCCAAAGGAAAGGAAATAGAGGAACAAAATATTGTCATCGCTAAGGAGAAAGTAAGAAGAGGACAAAAATAAAATCAATTTTTCTTTATTTAGACAAATTCTTGTTATTTCATTAATTTAATAATGTGCTATCCTTTAAGTTTTCAAAATTTTGCTGTTGACAGGCTGATGCAGAGGAATCCTTGGCCGAAGCATTGCCTGCCTTAGAGGCTGCCAGATTGGCTCTGGAAGACCTAGACAAATCAGATGTCACAGAAATTAGGTGATTGTTTTCCCATCCAAGAACAATGTAGTTTAAGCTTAATTTGACTTCAGCTGTTTCCAAGCTTAATTTGACTTCAGCTGTTTCTAAGCATCAAAAGTCATTTTGACTTTTGATGCTTGGAAACAGTTGAAGTTTATTTTATTGAACGGTACGTGTACATGTTTGTACAACTGTCTTCATGTATTTAGAAAATTGTTGGAAATCCTAAGATATGACATCATAAATGTTAGATTTTCCCCAGATCTTTAGCTCACCAGAGCTGAAAGCTCAAGCACCTTTTCTCTGTCATCTGTCCATCCTTCTGTCCGTAAACTTTTAGCATTTTCATCTTCCTCTTCAGAACCATAGGGCCAATTTCAATCAAACTTGGTACAAATCATCCTTGGGTGAAGGGGATTCGAGTTTGTTCAAATGAAGGGTCATGCCCTCTTCAAAGGAGAGATAATCACAAAAAGACAAAAATAGGTTGTGGTAATTTAAAAAAAATTCTCAAGAACCACTGAGCCAGAAAAGTTCAGGTTACATGAAAGCTTCCTGACATAGTGCACATTCAAGTTTGTAAAAATCATGGTCCCTGGGGGTAGTTTGGGGCCACAATAGGGATCAAAGGTCTTACATGCGATTATATAAGGAAAATATTCAGATATGGGCCAAGGTAACTCGGGTGAGTGATGTGGCCAATGGGCCTCTTGTTAGATAGCATAGCCCTGGGGTTAGGGTGGGCCACAATAGGTGATCAAAGTTTTACATACAAATATATAGAGAAAATCTTCTCAAGAACCACTAGACCAGTAAAATTCGAATTTACATGAAAGCTTCCTGATGTAGTGCAGATTCAAGTTTGTTAATATCATAGCCCCCAGGGGTAGGGTGGAGCCACAATAAGGGATCAAATTTTTCATACAAGTATGTAGAGAAAATCTTTAAAAATGTTCTTTTCAAAAATCACAGGGCTAGAAAAGTAGAAAAGTAGAAAAAACAAATATATATAAAAAGGCCCAAAAAAATTTCTCTGTTTTAATTGTATCTTGAATTAAGCTTGATATGTGTTTTAAGTAAGTTAAATATATTCCAAGTATATTATATCAACTTAAATCAAAGTTATTGCTTATTTGATAGCTTTGTTACGTCATGAATTAGACTTTCCCCCACTTTTTTTCAAAAAAGAGCTTGATGACTGTTAAATCTCATCCAGATAAACGTTTTTGTTTTTCATCAAAACCTTTTAAATTTATGTTGTAGATGTATCTTGGTACTTCTTACAATTTGCTATGGTGAAAAGTACTGGCTAGCATGTGCATGCACATGTGCATGATTGGACAATTTTAAAATCAGAGTTAGGGTTAGTCGAATGTCTGTTGAATGACATCAACACAAATGCACAGTCATACTCACTTGCATGTGCATTTATTTTCTTTTAATTCTATGGCATGAAAATGCCCATAACTTTCTTATAAAAGACTGCAATCAAATGAAACTGTAGGCTTAAATCATATGAATGCCTAATTAATGATGTAAACAAAAATCGTCCAATCAAATTCCCGTGTGCAAGAATGTATGTGCAGTGTAATTAATATCTTAAATCAAGTATTTTTCTATAACCTTTTTAGTTTTCAATGAAATGTGGTTATTGATATATTTGAGGACTCTCTACCAATCTGTATGGTCAAAATCACTTACCAACTCATGCAAGCACATATGTCCTAAATTTTGATTGGATGATCGATATTTAAACTTCAATAACCGAATCATTTCATTATGAAATGGACTGAAGGTTGGAACATAAGTACATATTGAGGCGCTTAATCGATTTGCCAGGTCAATATCACCTAATGTATCAATCAATGCACAGGTCCCTTTAATTTTGATTGGATACTGCTTAAACATCTTAAACTTTCTTGCTTTTCGATGAATTAGTTTGAAAATTATACTGTGGGTATCTATTGAGACACTTAACAGATTCACATGGTCAAAATTATTGACCAGTAAGTGCATGCACATTCAGTTCATTTTAATTATGTCTCCCCTTCAAAGGGGAGACATATTGTTTTTGTCATTTTTTCTTCTTCTTATTAAGGTCTTCCGTTCCAGATGGAAGACCTTATAGTGATTCAACTGTTTATTATTATTAAGGTCTTCCGTTCCAGACGGAAGACCTTATAGTGATTCTACTGTTTATTAAGGTCTTCCGTCTCAACGGAAGACCTTATAGTGATTCTTATGTTTCTTTTCTTCTATTATTATTAAGGTCTTCCGTCTCCTGCGGAAGACCTTACTATTATTGTTCGCGTTCTTCTTCTTCATTATTATTATTATTTTTATTATTATTATTATTATTATTATTATTTTCCTTGGTAGTACACGCGTTTTTCTCAGCCATTTCTCGATCGATTTTCACGAAATTTTCAGGAAAGATGTCTTTTGGTGACGAGACTTTGCTTGCAAAATTTCGTGCTTGACGTCACTTCCGGTCAGGAGTTATCTCTCTTTTAGTGACTTTTTGAAGGGCCTTGTTGTCCACACATCTCCTCCGTTAGTTTTGAAGCTAGAGTCTTGAAATTTCTACACAAGATAGAGTAAACATTTTAGAAGATTTGTGGGGGATTCGATTTTACCGGAGGCGATTTGCCTAAACGCTCGCCTGGACCTGAAAAAATGGATGCCAAAATTTTTCGCCGATTTCGGCAATTTTTGACCTTTGATCTCCAATATCTTTTTTCTTGCAAATATTTTGTTAAGACATGTAGAACAAAAGTTGTGCACATTTACGAGATCTTTTCGAAAATATCAAGATTTAGGGGCTAGCCCCTTCAATTAGGGATCTAGAAGGGCTCAAAGTCTAGATCAAATATCTCAAAAATCGTTAATATTTTGGTATAAGTCAAAGAACAAAAAATGTTCATCTCAACAATTCAAATCTATTCAGATAAAAATTTAGGTCATATGTTACGTAATAAGGGATTTTAAGGGCCAAAACCATAAATTTTTTACCCCTTGTATCTCGAAAACGACAAATATTTTGAAAAGCAATAAAGAACAAAAGTTGTTCAGAATGATGATCTGAACAATATGCATATTTCGTTTTTACCCTATGTGGCCCCGTTAGGGAGCTACAGTTTGGCCCCTAAAAATTACTTCTACAAATAACTCGAGAACGGTAAAGAATTTCTAAATACTTGTTGAACAAAAAATGTTTGAAATGTCATGACCTTTCTTACGATATCAAGCAAAAGGGGCTGACCCTTTAAATTAGGGGCCCAGAAGGGTCCAAAAGTTTATGAGAATATCTCAGAAACTATTAATATTTTGTAATAAGTCATTGAAGTGGAAATGTTCATCTAAACGAGCTTGTTCTTATCAAATCAAAAAGTAGGTCATATGTTACGTGATAAGGGATTTTAAGGGCCAAAATCATAAATAATTGACGCCTCATATCTTGAAAACGACAAATATTTTGAAAAGCATTATTGAACAAAAGTTGTTCAGAATGATAATCTAAACAATATGTACATTTCGATTTTTCCCTATGTGGCCCCGTTAGGGAGCTACAGTTTGGCCCCTAAATATTTCTTGTAGAGATAACTCGAGAACGGTAAAGACTTTCTAAATACTTGTTGAGCAAAAAATGTTTAAAATGACAAGGCCTTTCTTACGATATCAAGCAAAACGGGCTGGCCCTTTAAATTAGGGGTTCAGAAGGGTCCAAATGTTTTTGAGAATATCTCAGAAACTATTAATATTTTGTAATAAGTTGTAGAAGCGGAAATGTTCATCTCAACGAGCTTGATCTTATCAAATCAAAAAGTAGGTCATATGTTACGTAATTAGAGATTTTAAGGGCCAAAATCGTAAATATTTGACGCCTCATATCTTTAAAACGACATATTTTTTGAAAAGCATTATTGAACAAAAGTTGTTCAATGTGTCATAACCTATCGATCAATATCAAAAACTGGGTCTGTGGGCCTCATGGCTCGCCTGTAGAGTCGATTTTTGTCGATATCAGTCGATTTCAAAAACTTGTAACTGGTAAATATTTTGTAAGGACATATTGAACAAAAGTTGTTCAGTTTATCGAGATCTATCGATTGATATCAAGAAATAGGCCTATGGTCCTAATGGCTCGCCTGTAGAGTCGATTTTTTGTCGATATCGGTCGATCTCAATAACTTTTTACAGGTAAATATTTTGTAAAGACATAGAGAACTAAAGTTGTTGAGTCTATAGAGGGCTAACAAATGACATCAAGAAGTAGGCCCGCAGGCCTTATGGCTCGCCTGGAGAGTCGAATTTCAAACGAATTTCACCGCAACTTTGCTTCAGAAGCTTATGATATGAAAAATTGATTATATCTAAAGTGTCTTAAAGTCGGAAACTAAATTGGGACTCATTTGTCTTCTTTTTTTTTTTTAACTCCGAGTGCATCAACAAATCGGACGGAAGACCTACTCGTTGCTCGCAACGAGATCGTGTCTAGTTATTATTATTATTGTTCTTTTTCTTACCGATTTTGTGCACGCGATTTCTCAAAAACGGTTGGAAAGATTTTCATGAAACTTTCAGGAAAGATGTAAAATAGGATTGTCTAGAACGGTCTTTTTTTGGTTTTGCTAAAATCACTTCCGGTCGCAAGTTACGGCTGTATTTACGTTTTTCAAATGACATTTTGTCCGGGCGTTTTCTCATAAACGGTTAAAGATTGAGTCTTCAAACTTTTAGGGATGATAGATGATGAATTGTAGCTGTGTGATAAGGTTTATCATTGCCATCCGTCACTTCCGTCCGTCACCGGAAGTGAATAAAAGAAACGTCAAATTTCAAAATTATGCTTTTGAAATAAAACTTGCACAGATTAATTCGGTCTCTTTCGGTGTTTCCAAAAATGTTACACTTACCGGAAGTTTAACCAACAACTTCCGGTTTTTAGAGAAAAACTTCCAAAAATTGATATTTCTTTGTCTTCACATATCTCGCTCATCTATCAACTTTTTACTACGATATTTACAGATATTTTTGACATTATCCAACTCTGGAGTACCCTTTAATCCTTTTTCAAAATTCACTTTCGGTCGCAAGTTACGGCCGAATTTCCGTTTTTCAAATGACATTTTGTCCGGGCGTTTTCTCATAAACAGTTAAAGATTGAGTCTTCAAACTTTTAGGGATGATAGATGGTGACTTGTAGATGTGTAATAAGGTTTATCATTGCCGTCCGTCAGTTCTGGCCGTCACCGGAAGTGAACAAAAGAAACGTCAAATTTCAAAATTATGCTTTTGAAATAAAACTTGCACAGATTAATTCGGTCTCTTTCGGTGTTTCCAAAAATGTTACACTTACCGGAAGTTTAACCAACAACTTCCGGTTTTTAGAGAAAAACTTCCAAAAATTGATATTTCTTTGTCTTCGCATATCTCGCTTATCTATCAACTTTTTACTACGATATTTACAGATATTTTTGACATTATCCAACTCTGGAGTACCCTTTAATCCTTTTTCAAAATTCACTTCCGGTCGCAAGTTACGGCCGAATTTCCGTTTTTCAAATGACATTTTGTCCGGGCGTTTTCTCATAAACAGTTAAAGATTGAGTCTTCAAACTTTTAGGGATGATAGATGGTGACTTGTAGATGTGTAATAAGGTTTATCATTGCCGTCCGTCAGTTCTGGCCATCACCGGAAGTGAACAAAAGAAACCTCAAATTTCAAAATGATGCTTTTGAAACAAAACTTGCATAGATTAATTAGGTCTCTTTCGTCGTTTTATAAAATGTTAAACTTACCGGAAGTATAGCCAGCAACTTCCGGTTTTTAGAGAAAAACTTCGAAAAATTGGTCTTTCTTTGTCCTCATATCTCTCGCTTATAGATCAACTTTTTAATACGATATTTACAGATAGTATTAACATTGTCCGAATCTGCTGTACCCTTGAGTAATATTTCAAAATTCACTTCCGGTCGCGGGTAAGGGCCGAATTTCCGTTTTTCAAATAACATTTTGTCCGGGCGTTTTCTCATAAACGGTTAAAGATCGAGTCTTCATACCTTCAGGCATGAATGATGGTGACTTATAGCTCGATAATAAGGTTTGTCATTGTCATCCGTCATTTCCGACCGTCACCGGAAGTGAACAAATTTCTGCTTTTGAATGAAAACGTGCATGGAATAATTAAGTCTCTTTCGGAGTTTCAGAACATGTTAGACTTACATCCTATCTCGTCAGAAATTGGACGGAAGACCTATTTGTTGCTCGCAACGAGATCATTTCTAGTTATTATTATTATTTTTTTCCCCTTTTTATGTTGACACGGTTTCTCAGAGATGGCTGGATGGATTTTCTTGAAATTTTCAGGGATGATAGAGAATGAAAATACCCCCAGGCGTTTTTTTCATTTTTTCAAAATTCACTTCCGGTCGTTAGATATGTCCAATTTCCGTTTTTTTAGAAGAGATTTTGTCCATCGTTTTTCTCAGAAACGGTAAAAGATAGAGTCACCAAATTTTCAGAGTTGATAGATCTCACTTTGTAGGTGTGCAGTTGGGGGTTCAAAATGTCGGCCGTCACTTCCGGTCGTCACCGGAAGTGATAAGAAGAATCGAAAAATTAAAGTTGTAGTTGTTGAATTGAAACCTATACCACTTTATCAGGTATCTTTTGCAGTATTGAAAACCGTTGACCCCACCGGAAGCGGAAACGTCGACTTCCGGTAATTAAGGAAAAACATTTCAAATTCTCCTTTTTCAATGCCTTAAATCTCGTTTACAAAACAAGTGTTTGACTTGTATTTAACATATATTGTAGACACTATAAATGTCTAGAGTAACGTCAAATATTTTTCGAAAATTCACTTCCGGTCGTGAATAGGGTGTAGACAAATTCAAACTTTGCTTTTTCAGTTTCTCAATAACGAAAATATATAGACGCTTGAAACTTGTAGGGTTGATCAACTAGCATTAGGCCATTGTACACATACTTTCAATTTTTTCGTCCATCACTTCCGCTCTATACCGAAAGTATTTGAAAAAAATGACGATTTTCCGATTTCTTCGAGTGATTTCTCAGAGATGGCTGGATAGATTTTCTTGAAATTTTCAGGAATAATGTCTTATGAAATGACATTCCTGTGGTTATTTTTGTTTTTCCAAAATTCACTTCCGGTCGGAAAATATGGCCGATTTTCTGTTTCTCAAACGAGATTTTGTCCAGCATTTTTCTTGGAAAGGGTAAAAGATGGGTTCATCAAATATTCAGGGATAATCAATCTCTGTTTGTAAGCATGCAATAGGGTGTTGAGTATGTCAACCGTCACTTCCTGTCGTCACCGGAAGTGATGGAAATAATCGTAAATTTCAAACTTTTTCTTTTAAATTGAAACTTATACTACTTTATTAAGTCTCTTTCAAAGTGTCAAAAGAATATTGACCCCGTCGGTAGTCAAAACGACTACTTCCGGTTTCTTGATAAAATAATTTTTTACTTTTTGTCTCTTTGTCCCCACAAATCTCGCTTATATTTGAAGTGTTTGATATGATTTTCACATGTCTTAAGAATAATATCGTTTTGACAATTTCGTTTTTCAAAATTGACTTCCGGTCGGTAGTTACCTACTACTTTTTCTTTCTTTAGTCTACTTCTTTTTGTTAAGAACTCTTCGGATAGAGACGTGAAATTTTCAGGGAATATAGACAGTAAAGAGTCACTGTCATTCATAGGAAAACACATCTGAATAGTACTTCCGGTCGTCACCGGAAGTTACAAGAAATGAGTAAAAAATTCGATAATACACTTCTCATTTATTGTTAAAGTACATTCTCTGATATATTTGAATGGTTTTTGTAGGATCAGAAACCTCTTTACCGGAAGTGAACAAACGGAAGACCTACTCATTACTAGTAATGAGTTTCTAGTTCTTTTTATTATTATTATTCTTTTTTTTTTCACTGAAGATTTTTCAGAGATGGCTGGATGGATTTTCTTGAAATTTTCAGGGATGATAGAGAATATAAATACCTCCAGATGTTTTTTTCATTTTTTTGAAATTCACTTCCGTTCGTCAGATATGTCTGATTTCCGTTTTTTTCAAAAATATTTGTCCGCGCGAGATCTCAGAAACGGTAAAAGATTAAGATACCAAACTTACAGGAGTGATAGACCTTAAGGAGTAGGCGAGCCGAATTGGGTCAAGCACGTCCGCCGTCACTTCCTGTCATCACCGGAAGTGATAAAAAAAATCGAAAATTTCAACTTTTCCTTTTCTGATAAAAACTTGCATCACTTTATTGCATCTCTTTTGCAGTTTCAAAATATGTAAGTCCCACAGGAAACAAAAACGACAACTTCCGGTTATAAGAGAAAATCAAAATAAATTGAACGGTTTTATTTCCCATAAATCTCGCTTGTGAATGAAGTATTTGAAATAATTTTCAAATATGTTACCTACACCGACAATATCTAGAGTAACGTCAAATATCTTTGTAAAATCTACTTCCGGTAGCGCGATTTCCTGTCCTCAAAATGAGATTTTGTTTACGAAATTGGTCAGCAACAGTTAAAGATTAAGGCACTAAACTTTCAGGAATGATAGATCATGACAAGTAGGTTTGTCGAATATGGTTAACTTCGTCAACCGTCACTTCCGTACCTCACCGGAAGTGATCAAAGAAATCGAAAATTTCAAATGTTTTCTTTTGACGCAGAACGAACATTAGCTTATTGTTTCATTCTTGTTCTTTTGAAATATGTTGACCCTACCGGAAGCAAAAACAGCCACTTCCAGTTTTGTGAGAAAAAGTGGAAAAATTGAGTTTTTGACTTTGTCTTAAATCTCGCTTGTATACGGAGTATTACAAATGATTTTCTTGTATGTTATTGACAATGCAAAACATTGCAAATGTCTAGAGTAACGTAAAGTATTTTGGTGAAATCTACTTCCGGTCGCGAGATTTGCAGTCTTCAAAATGAGAATTTGTTCAAGCTAATATTCTGCAAATGTGAACGACTGAAGTCTTAAATTTTCAAGACTGATAGTGTGTTTGCATCATGTGAGAATCGTACGTAGCTGTCACTTCCGGTCGTGACAGGAAGCGATATAAAAAATTTAATTTTTTGAAGTTTTTTTTTTGAACAGATATTGGGACTATTATGGATGATGATTAGGTCTTGTTCATGTAAAATATGTCCACCGGAAGTGCCGACCGAAAAACCGGAAGTTGTCTCAAACATGCGTATTTTTGTCAAAAGCTTATGATTAGTTGAGAATTATTAAGATGTAGAATGAAATATTTATTTGATTGGAGCTCTTCCAGTCATGACCGAAAGTGAATATAGACAACAGGAATCATAACGTGTTTTTTTTTTGTAAGGCACAACGGTACATTTTGTGGAATATATTTTTGAAAATTCCAATGCATTTCACAAAACTGGAACCGAATTTGACTAAAGCAATCTGAACTAGTTTGTTTCCAACACTGATGACCTTAATATCAACGGATAATGTGTGAAGAAAATAAAATTCAATTGTAATGAATGGCTTTTAAACTTCCAATCTCGACAGGAAGTAGTATAACGGAAGACCTACTCATTACTAGTAATGAGTTTCTAGTTATTATTCTTCTTCTTCAACCAAATTTTGTCCAGGCCCTAACTAGAAAACCCTTTGACTTTAAGACTTCAAACTTGGAACATAAGGAGATGGTATGGAGGAGGGGTGCCCGCCCCCAAAACTTTTGACCTTGACCCACTTATAAAGTCAAGGTCAATCTTTTACTTCAACATATAGTCCAGGCCAATAGCGGAGAACCCTTTGACATTACGATTTCAAACTTGGAACGTGGCAAGAGGACATATATACAAGGTGCACTGCACAAAATTTTTTGACCTTGACCCCTTTTTTTCATTCAAGGTCAAATTAAGAAAAACATGAATAGACCATAACTTTAGAACCCTTTGACGTTAAGACTTCAAACTTAGAATATGAGAAAGGGGAATGAGGAAAGGGGGAATTCCACCAAAAATTTTGACCTTGACCCATTTATAAAGTCAAGGTCAATTTTTTATGTCAAACTATAGTCCAGACCAAAAACTGACTGGACAATCGTTTGACATTAAAACTTCAAACTTGGAATATGGAGAGATGATATATAAGAGTGCACCAAAATGTTTGACCTTGACCCCTTTCTTCATTCAAGGTCAAATTAAGAAAAACATGAATAGACCATGACTTTAGAACCCTTTGACATTAAGACTTCGAACTTAGAATATGAGAAAGGGGAATGAGGAAAGGGAGAATTCCACCAAAATTGACTCATTTATAAAGTCAAGGTCAATTTTTTTGTCAAAATATAGTCCAGACCAAAAGCTGACTTGACAACCGTTTGACATTAAAACTTCAAACTTGGAATGTGGAGAGATGATATGGAAGAGTGCACCAAAATTTTGACCTTGACCCATTTATAAAGTCAAGGTCAATTTTTTATGTCAAAATATAGTCCAGGCCAAAAGCTGACTTGACAACTGTTTGACATTAAAACTTTAAACTTGGAATATGGAGAGGTTATATGGAAGAGGGGTGCACACCACAAACATTTTTGACCTTCATCCACTTACAGTGTCAAGGTCACTCTTTTACACCAAGACTATTACCTGAGAACCCTTTGACATTAGGATTTCAAACTTACAACTTAGAAAGCAGATATTAAGACAAGATGTACTGTACCAAAATTTTTGACCTTGACCCATTTCTTCATTCAATGTCATTTTTTTTTAAAAAAACTTGATGATTTCATAACTAAGATTTGTTTGACATCAAGACTGCAAACTTGTAATATGGAAAGGCAATATTGAGGAGGGGTTGCACATCACCAACATTTTTGACCTTGACCTACTTACATTGTCATGGTCACTCTTTTACATCAAAGTATAGTCCAGACCATAACCTAAGAACCCTTTGACATTAGGTTTTCAAACTTACAACATGGAAAGCAGATTTAAGACAAGATGTACTGTACCAAAATGTTTTAAATTGTACCTTGACCCATTGATTTTGATGCAAGCCGTTGTTATTGCTTCTTACACTTGCACTCATTATTGTTACCCCGGTTATTAGACAATCAAACTTTGAAGGGGAGACATCTGGTTTTTTTGTAAAAAACAATACCCACTAGTTGGATAATGGTTTAACTTACATAGCTCTCTTATAACTCAGGGAAATGAAGTGAAAGATATACTGTTCTTAATTAAAGTGTATATTGAACGATTTGATTGAAGTTGAAAGGCACCAGTTTGTAAATTGGGCCATATTTGAAACATCTGTAATGTTCCCCATTACAATTCAAACTAGTTTTACAATGATTTTCAGGGAATCAGCAAAATATGTCAATTTATGTCTAACGTGTATAATAAAGAATCAGTAGAGGTATAATAACACTTTGTATTGCACGTGATACCTTGAAGTCTAGAAAAAAAATTAAGGGTGGATGTGCCAACCATGTTGATTCAGCTCCCTTACCAGATACACATAGTTCAGTGGTAGAGCATCTGATGGATGAAAAGGGAAGATAAGAAACGGTGATCAATCTCATAACTCCTGTAAGCAATACAAAATAGAGAGTTAGGCAAACATGAACCCCTGGATACACCAGAGGTGGGATCAGGTGCCTAGGAGGAGTAGGCATCCCCAGTTGACCTGTCACACCCGCCGTGAGCCCTGTATCTTGATCTGGTACACGGATCTCTATGTAGTCAAAACAGCCTAACTCGGTATGAAACACGTCAGACAGCATTTGAACTAATGATAGGTTGTATTGGCAAACTAGATCGTTATAACAACCATAGAATTTGCGAAATGCTGACTTTAAACGAGACTGTTGAAACCCCTGCACCATGAACTTGTTTGTCAGTAGCCTGTCTCAATTTAAAAACTGATCATGCGTGGAACAAGCTGTTGTGTATCGAATCAGTTGAGAGATGTAAATGCCATATGCAGGTCATGGAAAATCGCTACATAAATAATGGAGAAGCTGAAATCATATCGTTCATCATGAAGTTGAGTTGTTAGTTTGCCGTTAATATCTATTTTCAATAAAATTAAGTATGAAGCAGAAGTGGATGACTCTATGAATATACTCTTTTAGCCCTTTCTGACTTTCCTGTTTTCTAGTTGCCAACGGAAGAAAAAACCATCTAAAAATGGTGATTAAAGGCAACAAATAATGATGTATTTGAAATTGTTCTGTTTTAATTATCAACAGGTCTTTTGCTAAACCACCACCAGAGGTACAAAGAGTATGTGAATGCATTGTGGTGTTCAAAGGAATCCGTGAAGTCTCCTGGAAATCTGCCAAGGCCATGATGGCGGAGGCCAACTTTTTAAAGAGTCTTATGGAGATGGATGTGGATGGCATCACCCAGAGGCAAACACAGGCTGTTAAAGGTATTTCTAGGAAAACCTTGACATCACTTATATTATTGATTTGAAGGTGTGTGACATTTAGAAAAGCATGTAAAGAAATTTTTTCTTGACAGGTCTGATGAGTGATAAGAACTTGAACTTGACTTTGGATGCTATGAAGACGATCAGTAAGGCTGGATCTGGTTTGTTAAAATTTGTGGAGGCTGTGATGGGTTATTGTGTAGTAGCCAGAGAAATTAAGCCTAAGAGAGAAAAGGTACAAATAATGAATAACAATCTCATCTTATCTATGATGTTTTGGAGAAAAACAAGAACACTGCATAGTTAAAAAAAAATTGTTAATACATGAACCACTAGATAGAAGTAAAGAGCATTTCCTATCTTAGATTTGCACAAATTAATGATTTAACTTTCTAAGTCCTTACTTTACTATAAAAGACTAACTAAGTTCATGCTTGTTCCAATTCTCTGTGATGGTAAAGGACTGAAAATCATAGCCCCTCTATCATGGGAAAACTCCCAGTCAGTAAACTCAGGTGACCTATTGCAATTGGTTGTCGTCCGCCGTGAGTTAACAAATGAACATTTTTAACTTCTTGATAACTACTATTCCAATTTGGAATGGAATCTTAACCAGTCCCTATCAATTTTCCAGCCAATTTTGCAGAATGTTTTGGACTTTGGACTGAATTGGGTGTTTAAACAGCTGGGGTTAAAAAAAACTCTCATTACATTGCAAAAAAGAATGATTCTTGCCACTTTGGAATTTCTTTTTGCCACAAAGTCCAGCTCAATCACTGTCTGTAATGATTCAAACTAGTGGCTTTTAAATTGCAGTTGCAAGATTTCAAATAGCATGGCACTTGAAGTATTGATGATTAGCAAATGACTTCTTCTGTTGTGCAATGTAGATATTCATCCCATGTATTACAATTAAAGGTGGCAAGGTTAGAAAAGAACTTTCATCAAGCCAAGAGAGATTTGGATAAGATTACAAATGAGATCAACAAACTGGAACAAGAGTTGAAAGAACTAGGATTGAAGTATGAACAGGCCATGGCAGAGAAACAGCAACTGGAAGAAGAGGCAGCCATTATGGAACGTCGGTTGATTGCTGCTGACAAGCTTATTTCTGGTCTTACTTCAGAAAACAAGAGGTGAATTTGTTTTAGCTTATTGCATAGAGCTTAACAAGAATGCAACTTTTTGCAGCTTATGTCAGAATATTTTGATATTATCAGTTATATTTTCTTGATTTGAATGTGTTATAATTGTTTGTACCAATATAAGAACCACTATCATTACTGAACTTAAAGATGGCAAGAGGACCTAAATGAGTTGAAACAAAAGCGTATTAGGCTGCTTGGAGATTGCCTGGTTAGCTCAGCTTTTCTGAGTTATGTGGGTGCCTTCAGCTGGGAGTTCCGTTATGACATGGTGTACAAAGATTGGGTGGATGATCTGCATAAAAGAGATGTTCCACTCAGTGAGCCATTTAAGCTGGAAGATCTGCTGACAAATGAAGTGGAAGTCAGCAAGTAAGAATGTGAATTACAAAGTGAAAGTGAGTGTTTATCAAAAATCTTTACTTTAAGAAGATAATGGTCCAGGTGCACAAACATATATTGAATTTGACTGACATTCCACCTATGATAGACACAATTTGATTGGCTTAGCAACATACTTTATTTTTATGTGCCCTTAATCGGAGATTTAGAGGCATATAGTTTTGATCTGTCCATTGTCTGTTTGCCCACAAAAACATTAACCTTGCCCATAACTTTTGAATGGATGGTGATAGGGCTTTCATATTCTGCATGCATATTTCTTATGACAAGATACCAAAAAATTTTACCTGATGACCTTGGAGTTCGACCTATGAAAATTTTCTAACCTAGGTCATAACTTGAATGGTTAGTGATCAGGCTTTCATATTTCACATGTGTATCCCTTTTGACAAGACCTTTCTTTTAGTACCAAAAGTTTTTACCTTATGGCCTTGACATGGGAGTTTGACCTACTTTTGACAACCATAACTTTTGATTGGTTCGTGATATGGCTGGCTTGTGTATTCCTTGTAACATGACCTTTCTTTGGGTACCATAATTACATTGCTGCCATATGGGGGCATCAGTGTTTCACAAACACATCTTGTTGAATAACATAACTTGCTACATAAAGCTTTGTGATGTTATTAATGCTTGAAGTTTTTGTTTAAAATTCATTCTAAAAACATCAAGCAAATTTATGAAATGATAATTAAATTGTGAGGAATATAACACATTATGCTTTTTAGTTCACCTAAGCAAAAGGTTCAAGTGAGCCATTCGTCTATCAATGTTGGCATCGGTGTTGTAAACTTCCACAATTCCATCTTCTTCTCCAGAACCATAGGACCCAATTTCAACCAAATTTGGCACAAAGTATCCAAGGTGAAGGAAATTCAAATTTCTTCAAATTAATGGCCTTCCAAGGGGAGATAATTCAGAAAAGGCAAAAATAGGTGGGATCATCTGAGCCAGAAAAGATCAAACTTATGTGGACGCTTTCAGTTTATTCAATTCATGGTCCTAGGAGGTAAGGTGGGACCACAATAGGGGATAAAATTTATGAGGAATTTTTTTTTATAAAAATCTTTTTCTCAAGTCCAGCAGGGCCATGCTTTGTCATCATTAATATACAAACATCCTTAGGTTATGGCTCAGGGAGAGGGGTAGGATGGGGCCTCAATTAGGGATCACAGTCTTACATCAGAATATATATAATAATCTTTGAAAATTTTCTTATCAAGAACACTGATTAGATTTGATAATATGCAAGCAAATAGTAGTGCAGATTCATATCTGACTAGTGTGTGCTTAAATAGGGAATCAAAGCTGTACATGAGAATACATAGGGCATTTGAGAGAGGGAAAATATCTACAAGAGTAGCAGGTCTCACTAAATCAGCATATTGATATTAAGGCATCCCCATGATATAATAATAATAATAATTCTTTATTTAGACAGGATAGCACAATTAGTACAAATGACTAGTTTACATTGTGGTCCTGTATAAAACATATTCACAGACAGATAAATGAGAGAATAGAAAAATAGATAACATAATATAAAATATATACATAAAATATACACACGATAGTTGTGTGGATTCAAGTTCAGTTAAGTCATAACTCCATGGGGCTAGGTTGGGATCATAATATGGAGTCAAAATTTGTCATTGGATTATAAAGATTTTTTAAGAATCTTCTTTTGAAAAACAGGGGGGGGGGGGGGGGGGGGGGGGGGGGGGCACGGGTGACTCAGGAGAGCATTGTGGTCCATGGACCTCGTTATAAACTACTCTGCAGTTTAAAAGCATGATTTGTAACAAGTTATGTTATAATCCTTAGACATATTGCACTATCAAATTCATTCCTTAGCTAAATTTTGTGCTTCTATGTTCTGGTTGCTAAACCTGTATTTATAACGATCCAGCACTTTTGCGAGCTCTATAATGACAAACGTGTATGAGAAAGTCCGTGCTGGAGCTGCATGCACATCCATCTAAAAAAAAAAATTTGGGTCACAAATCGCAGAAGTGCTTTAATTATCAAAAATGGCAGAGATCTCACAAAGTCATTGCTATGACATGACAGCCTACTTTACTACAATATGAATTTTAACGCGATTTTAATGCAAATCGGGGGGATGAAAACTTAGAATGATTTATGCATTCTCGTGTGATTTCTCTGTTGTTCTGGGTCCCGATACTTCCTTATTTAGATCTCAGATATTACATTTCACACTTTGATTTTTTTGTTTAACATTTCAAAAAAAGATTAAGAATATGAAAGAAAGATAAATGTGTGTAATGTTTATTTCATCAAATGACGTTTTCATTTATAAAATTAAGGGCTGTCCAAGAACTTTATGAACAATCCTCGTATGGTGGTAATGAGCTTTTTAGAATTACATATGGACTTTTACATCTGCATAGGATTGGATTGGACTTGAGCTTATTTACTCGTGTGAATTCTGCTCGGCAGTAAACCTACTATAACTTAGTAATTTTTTTATTATTGATATATTTTTCTGTGAATAATTGTAAATAGATTTTTAAATCTTTTAATTTGTTTGTGATTGATTTCTGCTGGTCACGAGTTATTCTGACCCATAACACCAAAGTTTTTGACCTTATGACTTGAGCTTGGAATTTGACCTACTTTTAAGAAAACCTTACCTAAGCAATATCTCCTGAACTATTCAAAGGGGCATGGACATGATTTGAGCTGGAAAATTTTAAATTTTATTTTTCCATTTTTGATATTTAGAATGTTTAACTAAGGTATTTCTAATGGTCAGCAAAAATTTGAATGTCAGTTGTCAAGGTACTTGTATATGGGAGATACTGAACTATGTAAACAAGGCTTGTCATGTTTTTGTTTACATGGGTTAAATATACTTGTAAACATTCATTTAAAGCAGATTTTTCAATTTACAAGTTAATTCAATTCTGAACAAAATTGAATCATTTTTAGTGTTTATCACATATCTTTTTGTTTTAAACATGCTATTTTCTATTAAAGACCGAGAAAATAAGCACCGCCTTCAAATTTACCTGGCCTGTGAACCCTTGTCAATCAGGAGAAATTGAGCTTCACATTGGATGCTAGAAATTGATGGACATTTAGTAACTAGTCTTTGTGTATACCTTATCTATCTTGTCAGGCGATCGAGGCGCCTGTGCAATCCTTTGATGCTTACTGCATAATCCAACTGGAGAGGGAATTTTCATGTAGAGATAGTCATACAATAATAGTAGTAAATTTTGCATACAATTACATCAATTATAATAGAATATAGTAGGGTATGCTTAGGAATGGGTACGATTGATAATAATTATTATAAGGATTGTTAGAATATAATTTACAAGAACATCGATTTTATGCTAAACAGATTAATTATGAGTAAATACATTGTACATTAATGAAATTTTGTTTACACTCATTTTAAAATCTATATGCGTAATTTTCCCTCGAAACATGGCGACAAACGTGTATGTAACTGCAATCTTATTAAAATTAGACGTTAAATCCTCATGTGTATTCGCATACATATGTATGCGAGCACGCGAGCGGATCTAACATCTAATTTTAATTAGATTGATGTAACTGTCAACTAATCGGAAGAGAAGTTAGCCGCTATAAGGGCTCTTTCTTGCATATAATGGTTGGAATTGGGATTCAGAGGAAAAACAAATTCTTCGTCTGAACCAGTTATTGAAGGAACTGTCGGAAAATCCGAATGTCCTGACTGTTTTGTAGGCCATGCGTTATGGATGAGTCACACAGACAACTCTGGTGTGCCTTCTAGAAAAATTAATTCAAACTGAATAAAACTTTCTGAGCAGTTTTGGAATATATACATGTAGTCATCATGGGGCGTGGGACGATGATCGGTACATAGCCAGAAAATATACCTCAGTACGCAGGAGCTCCCGTCGGAAACTATATGTTTGGCAGAAATATTTAGAATAAAGAATATTCTGCCTAAGCGTTCTCATTTATATAAGATAAATTTATCGAGCTTTAATTTACATATTTGATTCATTAGATTTAATGATCAACTTTCGTTTGGCTTGCACAAGAAAAATGACTACCGTGAATTTTTCGATCTTACAAAAACGTCCAGGTAATGCAGGTAACACAGATAACATCCTGTGTATTTGGGATGGTATATACAAGCAAGGGTTTCCTCGGGCTCGGGGCTTCACACCTGCCTTAAATTAGCTCCGCCCCTTACTTAACTTACCTGAGGAAAACCGACCAGTTGAAAACCTCGGCCTTTAAGCAATTTATATGTAAACAAAAACATGGCACGAGCCTTGTTTATATAAAAAGAATAGTGAGTGCTGCATCTCACTTGTAACTCAAAAATTTATATTCAAATATTGCTTGACCATTAGAATACTTAAGTTAAGCATTGTAAACATTAAAAATGGAGAGAAAAAGAATTTTCAGCTCAATTGTGTCCATGCCCCTTTAAAGGGGAAGGCAACCCGATAAAGTTTTACATGATGAATGATAAGATTAATTATATGATAAAAAAAATTCATACTATTCTGTTGATATACGGACTAGATAAGCTTCAGTACAAATTTGAAAACGTTAGAAATTGAAATTCCCGCCATCTATATAGAGGCTGCCATGATGTGGAACTCTTTTGTATTCAAGACCACAAAAATCAATAGTTTTGACGTCACACCGTCTGTTCCGGTTTTGATGAGATTCTAAGATGTACATGTGATATGGTAGATTTTACAAATAAATAGGTTGGTGCCTAATTTCTGTCAAGCTGTTAATTGCGCTAATGTGAAGGGGAGATGTGATCTTTTTGTTGCTGAAATTCCTGACCCAACCAAGTCATCTGAAAAGAAAAGACTATTTAAACTGTGGATCCATCATTTGCGTGATGACAAGTTGAGGTTCAGGACATTTGTATGAAAAAACGTGTTCCGTCTGCCAGGTCTGCAACTTGAATGAACGTCTTCTTTTCTCAATTCCCTCTTGCCAACGATCGGGCTCAAATCTATACGGCTCCAAACTTAAATATTCTTGACTTGTCTTGTTTACAGTGCTGCTGATGAAATAAACCGGAACTGACGGTGCGGCATCATAAATCAAACTTCAATGGCCGCTCTCTTAGCGGCGGGTAATTTAAGATATATGATAGATTGATATTGATTTCATCGTTAAAGGGACTGATTCACGATTTTCCCCAAATTTTTCTTTTTCACTTTTAATGATCAAAATCTATTGTTTAATGTGTTTAAAAGAGTTCACATAAAAATTAAGGTTATACATTATCACAGAAGCTCATTTTAGAGAGTTTATTATTAAATATCATTTGTTTTGTAAACAGAGATTGCGGTATGTTATTGTTTACGAAATTTTTAAAAGAAAGGAATATCGATCTGAATTTATTATATCTTTCACATTTCAAGCATTTTTGGGGTAAATGTGTCATCTAAAAGTTAAAATTTGTGACAATGCAAAATTAAGATGCTTTATATTACAAAAATAAATATTTCACCTGTTTGTTTGTATACATAAAAAGACTCGAGCCTTTGTTTACATAACACAGATTTAAGGCTAAAATATTGCTTTTATTCTTGCATTCAGAAAGTCAAAATTTTGGCTGTCCATATTAAATGAGTTATTATTTTAATGTTTACCATCAGAAATGAAAAATATTTTTATCAAAAATCGTGAACCAGTCCCTTTAAGCAAGGATTTTTGTCGTTAAAGACTGTCATTTATGATATCAGTAAGTAATACTTTATTCATGAAAGTAACAATGTGGTTGGGGTTGCCTTTCCCTTTAAAGTAGTACTTTCCTATTCTGCATATAGATTCCTTATGACAAGAACTTTCATTTGATGTTTGACCTTGTGACCTTGATCTTACAAGTTTTTATAAATCACAATAACTGAACAACAGCAGGACCAAGGTGACTCAGGTGAGCGATGTGGTCTATGGGCGTCTTATCTAATGGTGACCTGGTCTTTCTATGGATGCATGTGAAGAAAATGAAGGATTGAGAAATGCACTTAGAAGATTGCGTTTTGAAAATTTATTATAATAACCTGCATCATTTTTTAAATCATATTAATGTGAATTATCAGATGGACATCAGAAGGTCTCCCACCAGATGAACTTTCCATTCAAAATGGTATCCTGACAACTCGAGCCAGTCGTTTCCCTATGTGTATTGATCCACAACAGCAAGCCTTGAACTGGATTAAACGGAAAGAGGAACAAAACAATCTTAAGGTTAGAATCCTCATGGTGTTCATGATGTTGATTTCATTCAGTATTTTATGGCCAAAAATTGAGAAATTTATAGACCACTTGTTTTGGGGATATGAAAATATGTATTTTGATGCTCTAGGTGTGTACTTTCAATGACCATGATTTTCTGAAACAACTAGAATTGGCCATCAAGTATGGTTTCCCATTCCTGTTCAAAGATGTTGATGAATATATAGACCCAGTTATTGACAATGTATTGGAAAAGAACATCAAAGGTAGAGTAGCAATGTATATTTCATGTACATTTGAAAGAATATTAAGAAAAATATATCAAGTCTAACATGTAAAATTGTTAATGATATAGAATCAATCAATGACACAGAACACTGCATTGAATGTTCATTATGAATTGTTTCAGGAAGTAAGTTCAATTACACCAGGAAGTATAATGCATGAGTGATGAATGTTCTTATGTTCTATTTTGTCCATGATTCATTCAACACATATTGTATATGATTTAATTTGTTGTTGAATTAAGAAAAATACTGTAAATTCCTAAATATATGCGAGGAATTCATTATCGCATAAATTCGTGCAAAATATCACTCATGAAATAAAATTATTCGCTTTTAGTTTTATATTGCCAAATTACATGTAAAAACTCCTGATCAGAAGAGACTTGCGAATTGATGTTCTCGCGATTTGACGTTCATGAGTCATTTTGCGATAATAAGTACTCGCTTGAAATAAGGAATCTACAGTAGTGTATGACACTCATGTGAAATGCATGCTGCCTAATGTTTAGTTTCCTAGGTTGAACATTAATTCCCTTCTATTGTAATGTAATTTAAAATTACCAATTGTTAATTTCTGTTCAACTGAAGTTTAAACAGTAAAACACTTTTCTTGGTACATAATTTAACCTCTGAAAATAATTTCGAATCAAATAGCACAGAATTAAATCTAATGAAAGTTTGAAGCTTTTCCTTGAATTTCTTATTTATGTACTTTTTGTAGGTGACAAAGGTCGAGAGTTTATCCTATTGGGAGATAAAGAAGTAGACTATGACCCTAACTTCAGACTGTACCTAAACACCAAGCTTGCCAATCCAAAGTACACTCCTAACGTGTTTGGTAAATCTATGGTCATCAACTACACTGTCACACTAAAGGTTTGTGTGATAGAAATGTTTCATAACTTGATCTATACTACTCAAAATTTGATAAGGATCATAGATATTTTTATGTTTAAAAAATTAATAACTGCATAACTGGCAATATTGTGTCCAAGTGAAATCAAAAACATCTTCAACAAACTTGCACGTGCATTTCATGCCATGGGAAATGCGTTTCTCATCACAGTTTATGCTTTTGCTACCATTGCACGATTTTCACTCGGGCATCGGTAATAATAATAATAAATTCTTTTATTTAGACAGGATAACACAATTAGTACAAATGACTAGTTTACATTGTGGTCCTGTATAAAACATATTCACAGACTGAGAAATGAGAGAATAGAAAAATAGATAACATAATATAAAATATATACATAAAATACACACATGATATCACTGGGGGGAAAATAAACATATATATACATATATATATATATATATATATATATATATATATATACATACATATATACATATATATACATACATATACACACATATACATACATCACACCTATATATCACTCATTCGAGAAATAATGCTGCAAATATGCTGATTTAAAAGATGTAATAGAACCACAGCTTCTGACAGACTTGGGCAACTGATTCCATAAAATTGTGGAGGATACCTTAAAAGACCGTTTATAATATTCAGTTCGAACTTTTGGTAAATATAAAATGCCACTATCGCTACTTCTTGTTGTTCTGGAACTAACTTGGCTGACAAAATTAAAAACGTTCATATATTCTGGTGTCATGTTATTAAGAACCTTAAAAGCAAGCACTAGTTTTCTATATACAAAATAATCATGAACAGGCATCCATTTAAGAACACTAAAAATATCAGCTGTAGAAGTCTGAGTTACTTTCACCTTCAATATAATTCTGGCTGCCCTTTTCTGTAACTTAAAAAGTCTGTCAATAAAAACCCTGTTTTTGGCTGAGCACCAAACTGTGCAACAATAGTTAAAATGAGGAAATATAACAGTGTTATAAATTTTCAATAATGCTGCATTTGACACAAAAGTTTGCAGACGACATAAAATGCCTATTTTCTGTGAAAGTTTCTTGCATAAAGAATCAATGTGTACAGACCAGGTTAGACATTCATCTATTTGTACACCAAGAAGTTTGGCCGTTTTAACAGTATCTAAAACAATATCTCCTACTTTGATACACATTTTTCTACACTTTGAGAGTTTTTGTGCAGTGCCAATCAACATACATTGTGTTTTCGCTAAATTCATCGTAAGTTTATTACTTTCCATCCATTTCATAGAGTTTAAAAGATCATCATGTAACCTTTGATCAATAACATCAATAGATTGATGTGAAACATCCTGAGATGTATCATCTGCATATATAGGGACATTTGAGTGCTTTAGGCATTTAGGATAATCGTTAACAAATAAAATGAAGAACAATGGACCCAATATGGACCCCTGAGGCACTCCTATTGTAACATCTTTTTCATCTGACAAAACACCTTTCCATCTAACACATTGTGATCTTCCGCTAAGATAAGATTGAAACCATTTAAAAGAATTTTGACAAATACCAAATGATGAAAGCTTGTGTAACAATACCTGGTGGTTTACAGTGTCAAAGGCTTTACTAAGATCAATAAAAAGAACACCTGTTAATTTGCCACTATCTATATTACTTAACCATTTATCAATAATGTTATGAAGTGCTGTTTCGCAAGAATGCTTTGGTCTAAAACCGGATTGATGTTCCGTTAAAAGATTGTTTTTATCCAAATACTCGTAAAATGAGTTAAAAACAAATCGGTGTCTGATTCTTTCTAAAAATTTCAAACTCATTTGAGTGTTTACACTACGTTTATCAACACAATGCCCCCTCAATGTGTAAGGCGTCGCCTGATGACAGAACAACTGGGCAGATGTATTGGAATGCTTGATACTGGCTATTCACAACGTGACGTTGCAAATGCACTAAACGTCAGCCAGAGCGTTGTAAACAGGGCCTGGAACCGACAGCAAACTTTTGGTACAGCAGCACACCGACATGGGGGTGGTCGTCAGAGGTCGACAACCCAACGCCAACACCATTTTGTGGCTCTTCACGCACGACGCCATCCCTTCTGGACAGCAACCAGCCTACGTAACGACCTCCTGAACGCCTCGGGGATGAATGTGTCCACTCAGACGATACGGAATCAGCTTCACAATGCAGGTCTCAACTCGTGAAGGGCATGTGTTCGAGTCCCTCTGACTGTTCGACACCTGCGGGAGCGATTGGACTGGGCTAAAGATCATGTCACTTGGACACAGAACGATTGGGTTCAAGTTCTGTTCATCGATGAGTCCAGGTATTGTTTGGACTTTACAGACAGGAGGCACTGAGTGTGGCGATGACAACGTGAACGTTTCCATGATGCCAACATCAGTGAACATGACCGTTATGGTGGTGGTTCCATCATGGTCTGGGGTGGAATCAGCAGGGATGGAAGAACAGATCTTCATGTCCTGGAGAGAGGAACAATGAGGGGTGCGGTACCGGGATGAGATCCTCGATGTTTACGTCAGACCCTAAGCTGGTGCTGTTGGCCCTGAGTTCATCCTGATGGATGATAACGCCCGTCCTCATCGCGCCAGGGTGGTGGAGCAGTACCTTCAGCAGGAGACAATTGTCCGTATGGACTGGCCAGCGCGCTCGCCGGACTTGAACCCGATTGAGCATGTATGGAACATGCTGCAGGTTGCCCTTTCACGCCGTAGAGCACAACCCACGACTTTGGCAGAGCTTGGAAACGCCCTCGTGGAAGAGTGGAACAACCTTCCCATTGGAAACATCCGGGTGCTTATTGACAGATTGACTTGACGTTGTCAAGCCATCATTGATGCAAGGGGAGGCCATACCCGGTATTGACACTTCATCGACTAAGTGTAATGATGGACTATCCCCAAAGACTGTGTAATTCTTTCTCTGGTTTGCTGTTAACTTTTTGTAATGAAATGCCTTTTGGTGTTGTTATCAGATTTCAAGCATTCCGTATTGATAAAAGTTCATGCTGTTCATGAATTTTCATTCATAACCTGAGTAAACACGTTTCTGAGTCAAATTTATGTCTTTTGTTATGTTAGTGGTAAATTACACACATATAACCTAGTGATCCTTATCAAATTTTGAGTAGTATATTATATTATGAATATCTTCTGAACTATTTAACATCAGGGCTCAACATTAACTTAAATTTCCACTTGTCCATCGGACAAGCTGCCACCAAATGTTACTTGGCCGAATGTATATTTTACTTGTCCGACTCTATTTATTATTTCTGCTATTGGGCCGATTTGCTGAATGTCTTCACCGACCTTTTCAACCCGCTCATGCAAACTTTCTTTTTCTGCACATTGCCTATGACTTTTACTTTTCCAATGTGCAATCAACGTATCTTTTCGAAATTATGATGTACCTATAAAAATTGAACATAATTTGTCAGCGCATTCTTTATTGCTACGACAAATTTGACAAAACATTACACTCACTTGATGCCTATCTGAGCTACTTGAAGGGCCACAGGTACTTTCACTTTCTCGATCGCCTTCGTACATTAATCCAGGAAATTCGGATTTCCAGCTCTCTTGAAATAACCTTTCTCTTTTCTTCTCATACTTTCTCTTTTCATTCTTTGATCTTTTACTGTAGCTTCTTCGTCCGAATCATCTTTGTTTCTTTTTCTTATTGTAAAGGCAAACTTTGTCAGGTCCTTAATTGACTTTGACTAGTTCTCATGAGTATGAAGACCAGTTTACATCATAGTTGTATTGTTTATATTAATTTCGTATTTGAAAGTTGCAATGAACAAAAACTCGCTGCGGTTTACGAATATCAGTGATATTTTTTTTATTTTAAGTCAAAGTATTCAACAAATATAACAAGTACAAGCTTACAACAAAAGTTACTTGTTCACGACATGGGGAATTTGTTTTTTATACGCCCGTCTTAGGACGGGACGTATTATGGTATGGCCTTCATGTCCGTCCGTCTGTCCGTCCGTCTGTTAGCTTTTTCGTGTCCGACCCGTAACTTAAATACTACAAGGCCTAGAATCATCAAACTTTGTCTGTAGATACATCTTGGGTAGAAGGTGTGTCGCACATTAAAACCAGGTCACTGTGACTTTTCATTAAGAAGATATGGCCATATATGGCAAAAACTTGTCCGTCTGTTAGCTTTTTCGTGTCCGACCCGTAACTTAAATACTACAAGGCCTAGAATCATCAAACTTTGTCTGTAGATACATCTTGGGTAGAAGGTGTGTCGCACATTAAAACCAGTTCACTGTGACTTTTCATTAAGAAGATATGGCCATATATGGCAAAAACTTGTCCGGCTCATAACTTGAAAACTTTTAGACCTAGAATCACCAAAATTGGTCAACTAATGCATCTTAGGTAGAAGGTGTGTCGCATCCTACTTTAAGGTCACTGTGACATTTAATTAAGGTGATATAAAAAAGAATGTTTTAATGGGTACAATCTATACTGTTAACAATATGTGACGGGCGTATCATGTGCCGTGGCGGTGCACTTTTTTTATTTCATCCTGGGTTCCTGATCTTCTAGAATTCCGAAGTTCTGCGATAGGTATGGATTTGGCCTTTTCAACAACGGCATCTGTTAAATTTATCAGATATTTCTATCTTAATAAAAATGTTTTTAATTCCTGTAGACGATTGATAAATTCCCCTTGTCGTAACTCACAATCCCCGTAATATAAATATGTACTTTTCTGTGAAACATTGCTTCCCAATTTTACAACAATCTGAAAATCTAAAGGACCTTTTTGAAATAAAGAACATTGTCTACAGCCGACATCAACCTCCAAACCTTAAAAAATTACTAATGAAAGCCAGATTTTCATCTGATGAAGAAAAACCTACAGTTTCCAAATGTATGGATCCCCGTTGTGGCACCTGTCCTTATTTAAAAACAGGAGACTCATTTACTTTTAAATGTGGCAAAACGTTCACTAATATGTCGTGCAAATCCAGAAATTTAATATATTGCATGATTTGTACTTCCTGAGGAGAAAACTATATAGGACAGACCGGAACCAAACTAGCCGACCGCGTGAGAATCCACAAACAACAAATACGGGATCCGTCCGTCAGGAATACACCCTGCAGTGAACATTTCGATTTATGTGCCAATGGAAACTTTTTAATATTTCCGTTTTATAAAGTTTTAGGAAATAATGAACACTTACGGAGAGCAAAAGAGGACTATTTTGTAAAGTTATTCAAACCTAAATTGAATGTAAGTTAATTATTATAACTAGGAGATGTTACATTTCAAGTCATTGCTTTATTTTTGGTGCCTTATTGACTTCAACCTGCGCCAATTTAGTATGCTGCCTTTGTGACGTCACAATAACGACGTCTTTTAAAACTACAATGTCATAACAAGTACATTGTACTCTTTTTGTAAAACTTGTTACACTCTGAAGAGCCGAACTACACAGTGTAATTAATTAAATGTGGATCATGTATACTTAGTCATCGTTGGATATATTTTATATATATATATATATATGATGGCAAAAGTTACAAATATAATAATTGTGCACAAAAAAATTTTTCTCTCTCCCACATTCATACCATTTTTCATACTATCAATATCAATTATCACAATTTTAATGAAAAGCTTTGAAAAAAAAAATTGTACATACATTTGTACTATAATCAATGTTTTTTTTCTTTACTATATACTGCTTTCTTCAAATAAATTGCTCCACCCTGCCCATTTGATATCAAATTGGCTCATACAAGAATTTCAAACATAATAAAAAATTTCAACGCAACAATTTCTTTTCAAGGGGTTCAATAAACCCTTAATATTTGGATCTTTATTACTTTTCAAACAATAAATTAAATGTAATTAATGTGTATTAAAAGTTTTTTTCTTTAAATGTGTAAATGTAGGAAATACAAAATACTATCGAAAGAAATGTAAAGTGAAAAACATAAAAACAATGTCATATTTGCAAGAAATATCCTGGGTATGATGCATATGAGCAACAAAATAACATGATATAATAAGAATTCCATGTATTTAATTACTCCCTGAATACTTATCATTTACTTAGTTTGTCTATCATTCGAATTCGGGTGATGAAATTTGGTATGAGAAACTTTCTGAACACATTCACTCAGGCAGTGATGGATATTTGTCCGACTCCCGCATGTAAACAAGTTGTTTTGTGCCTTACTATGAACAAGAGTTCTCCAAAGGGAAATAACTCGGTTGTATCTCGTTTTGACAGGGTCTTGAAGATCAGTTACTCAGTGTCATCGTGAAGTTTGAGAGGCGAGAGTTAGAAGAGCAAAGGGAACGCCTAATTCAGGAGACCAGCACGAATAAGAAGCTTCTGAAGGACCTGGAAGATGCCCTTCTGAGAGAGTTGGCCCAGTCTCAGGGCAACATGTTGGACAATATGGAGCTAATCCAGACCCTGGAGGAAACCAAGACCAAGGCGACTGAGGTATTCACAAGTTACCTCCCTTATAAAGCATTTAAACTTACAAATATAAATGATCATGAATTTGAAAATTGTTAAAAGCATGACATTGTCTTATTTCACAATACATGTACTATAAATTACATACATTCTGTGATAATTTTTTCCATGACTTTTGAGTTGTTGGATTTATCAATGAGATATGATTTTTGCAAAAGATCAATTTCTTCAAGTTGCAGTCAAAACTGCCAGAGTGACCCACTGTATTAAGCGACTTACTGTCATATGTGACCATAAAAAAATTTTGCAACCTTTTCATATAATTTCACAAAATTTTACCTTTATTTAATAACTGTACATTTTTCGATTAAAACTCGATTTCGGTCGAGCTTGACTATTCTGGGAGTTAATATCACCCCTAACACTCGCGTTTTTAAAATGCACAGATAATATTACGGCGATGATCCTGTTTAGTCGGCACTCTGAATCAATCATTATATATAACCAATTTAAATCAATTCGTTAACGTGTAATCAACCTTGCAGGGTCGTGTGGGGTTAATTAACAAAACCCAAGTTTGAATTTCAACGAACTCTCAGATGTGCAGGGTAGATTGAATATGAAATCTCCCATCTGATATACCATTATGTTCAACAGAGTAGAAAATTAGCCAGTTGCAAAAAAAATCATGTAAATTGTGCTTGGGATTAAAATTTTAAATGGAGTATTCGTGATTTTCCTGTTCAAAATGCCCAAAGTTTCCAAAGAATCATGACTGCATGGGACTAGCAGCTCACTTTGACATATCCTGAGTATTTGACACATCCGAGTTCAAGAAAGTTGCCTGCATTAGTTCAAAACTTAAAAGATTTGCTGTGCACAATGGATATTGTGATTTATTTAATGTCTTTCAAATTGAATAACATATTTCCAGCATTTATTGTACAAAAGGAGATGCAACACTTTATCACTTGCTTTCTTATCACCATTGCATTTTTTAAAGTTACAAATAGGCTATACATAAATACTCTTTACAACAAAATGTTTTCAAGTTTTAGAAAATTTGCATGCAGTTCATAAATGAATTTGAATCCCATGTAATATGAAATCCATGCAAACTTTATCATTCTTAAACATATTAAATGTAATTTTTGATGAATAATAAATCATAATACATCACATTGTATTTTACATTTTTAACTACAGTGTATTATTATACCCCCTGAACGAAGTTCTGGGGGGTATATAGGAATCACTCTGTCTGTCTGTCTGTCTGTCCGTCCGTCTATCCGTCTGCAGATTCGTGTCCGGGCCATAACTTCTTTGTTCTTTGACTTAGGCATACCATATTTGGCACACAGGTGGATCACCATGAGACAATGTGTCGAGTACCTTCATGACCTCTATATGACTTTGACCCTTGACCTCAAGGTCAAAATTGAAGGTTTTTTACAATGGATTCGTGTCCGGACCATAACTTCTTTGTTCTTTGACATAGGCATACCATATTTGACACATGAGTGAATCACCATGAGACAATGTGTCATGTACCTTCATGACCTCCATATGACCTTGACCTCAAGGTCAAAATTAAAGGTTTTTACAATGGATTCGTGTCAGGGCCATGACTTATTTGTTCTTTGACATAGGCATGTCATATTTCACACATGAGTGTATCACCATGAGACGATGTGTTGAGTACCTTCATGACCTCTATATGACCTTGAACTTTGACCTCAAAGTCAAAATTGATTATAGGGTTTTGACATAGTCATACCATAAGACATGGGTGTATCACCATGAGACTATGTGTCATGTACATTCATGACCTCTTTATGACCTTGACCTTTGATCTCAAGGTCAAAATTATAGGTTTATGCCATAGATTTGTGTTCGGACTATATCTTCCATTTTCTTCTACAAAGGCATACCATATTTTTACACTCAAGAAAGAGGTAATTTATACCTATTAACAACACCCTTTAGGAGATTGGGGTAAGGGGGGGGGTATTCTTAGTTAGCATTGCTCACAGTACATCTTGTTTTATTAGTTGTTTTACAGATTTTTAGGTCACCGAGTAAACCCAAGTGACCTTCATGTATTGTATATAGGCCTATCTGAAAATATGAGATACTTTTCCTTGTTAATTTTATTTTACAACTACTAAAACCATGCTTGATATTCCAAATACAAGTACAGTTAATTTCTCCATTGTACAAACTATTTTTGCATATTATTTGCGAAATGCGTTTACTGCAGAAAATAAGCAACCCGTATTAAGATACCACCTGTCATATGTGACCTTTTTTCCATTCTCCGTTGGATGGTTTCTATATACAGTCTTGTATTCACAAGAGCCTAATTTTCATGTCAAGGCAACCTCACAAGTGAACTCAAAAATAAAGATTTTGTGAATTAAAACTTGTTTATGATACTCATTATTCCAGTATATTTCATTTATTTAAATTTGAAGTTGAAAACTTTCAGGTATCAGAGAAATTGAAGTTGGGAGCCAAGACGGCCATTGATATTGACAAACTTCGAGATGGTTATAGACCTGCAGCTCGTAGAGGAGCAATTCTTTTCTTCATCCTAGCAGATCTGTCTACTATCAACACAATGTACCAGTACAGCTTGGATGCTTATTTAGGGGTGTTTGAACTCTCCTTGAAGAAGTCCATGCCAGATGCCATTCTACAGAAGAGGTTGAAAAACATCATGGACACTCTAACTCACAATATGTACAACTATGGGTGCACAGGTGAGGATCACGCCGAAAAGGTTCTAACACAAACTGTACAGAACCTATACATCCTTAAAATCACCTTGAAATAGAATATAACTTCTGAAGATTCCTTATGCAAGTACTTAATTTGGTGAAGTCACCATTCATCGTCAATTCATGAAAGTATAATCATGAGTACTATATTCTGAAGAAATTTGTTCTGTGGAATTGTTATATTTCATGGGAGCTCTATTTTCTTTGGTATACTTATCTAACAAATTTAAAACCTCAACGAAATGCACAATTCATACAGCATTTTAGTGTTCAGAAACCATATTATCCATGAAATTACATTTCTAGGAATCTAAAAAATCCTGGCAATCCTTTAAAGTTTTTTTTGCTTTTAAAAATTCATATATTACAGGGTTGCAAATAAGTTCAATAGCCATTTGGGCTACTGAAATGGCAACATTTAGGAGCCCCCACACATTTTCAGAAGCTCATACTTCCACAGGTGCTAAGCCCTAATCACAGAGTTCGGGCCCAAACATGTGCATACTTCAATGAAGCAATTTAAGAATTTTAAGAAGTAAAAATATACATCTTGTTTATTGACAAATACTGATACTTTTACCAAAATGTGACCTATTTAATTTCCATCCAGTTTCCTCATAAAAATTCCTAAATGCTTACCTTTGCAGTTATGAAAAACCTCTTAGTTTTTTAACCCAAAAGATCAGAAAGAAAATTCAAACTGGAATTGGAAAAAATCTGCAGAATACACACATGTATGTTAACACATTTTGAAAAATCGATTATTGAAATAGATAATCGATTATCACTAAGAATAAGATAATAGATCGATTTTCGATTATAAACGATCATTGAGCTGGTCTGTAGAATTGAGAATTGCTCAGAAATGAGCTGGTCTGCATTAATTTCCAAATAAATATAATGTAAACGATAATGTTGCAATTTTATTTCCAGATTCATTGTTTATAGAAATAATTAGCTTTCACACGCAATGACTGCCACAAATTTAATAATGAAGGAAGATCTTTAGGTTCTTATTATATACAGAATTTGAAAGCGGTTATTATATGTGAAAATATTTAATTTAAGTTTACTGATATTACATTAAAAATAAATAGATTTCGCCAAATGTCAGCCATTTGGCATGGCTTTGTGATGTCACTATCAAATATTACGTCATTTTATTACTAGTTGATTTTCAAACTCCATATCGAGGCCTCATTACGTCACCTACGAATAGACCTCTCCTATACAGATTTGTATATTGTGAGTCCGCGATTATCACGCAGGCAAATAACACTAAAGAAGTAGTTCATAGTTAAAAGTTTAAAGATATTGACATTAAGAGCATTAATATAAAAGTATGGATTTTATTTTAAACATAAAATGATCAAAATAACATTAAAGGACACATGACACAAAAAATTATTTATCTGCAATCATTGTCTTTATAATCCATAAGTCAGATTCTCACACTGAATCTGTTAAACACGCATCCGTTTCACAGCTAAAGCTGTAACACTGTACTGATAAGCAGCATGACCTCAATATGCATATTCTAAACCCCAGAGATCGGAAACAGTCGGGGTGACGTCAGAGATGAGCTACAGCACAGAGATGCTATATGCTTCTACAGAAGAGATACTATAAATCTTTCTTATCACTGATCAAAGACAAACAGTTTCCCTAATTACCAGTAATGGGTTAAATGCTATCATAAACAAAGAACATGCACACTCATATTTCTTTGTATCTAAAGAGTTACACTGTAGTCATATAGTTTGTAAGGATGCCGTATTGTGCTGTTTATAATTGTTCAACCTCTTCAAAAGTGGACAAAAATGTGTCATTTTTTCGCTTCCCCAAAGATGCAGGTCTTCAAAAAGCATGGGTACATTACTGTCGTAGAAGAGACCTTACATTAACCAAATACAGTAAAATATGTGAGAAACACTTTACGCCAGATCAGTATTCTCGTTACCCACCCCGGTTAGCTGAATTAGGTTATGATAATGCTCATGCTCAGTTAAAAGATGATGCTGTACCCGATGCTGAGTGGCCTACCCAAGGTGAATATTCAACTTAATCAAATACTGAGAGAAAAAACCCATCTGGGTATGGTGCATATAGAAAGCAACAAAAACTTCAGGTAAAAAAAACTAATTTTTTTTTACAATATGATTACATATGTGCTGCAAGTTAACTGCTTTTTACTATTCGTATTTTGTATCAGGATTCAAATTTAAATTTGGGGAGGGGGTACAATTTGCTAGAGAAAATTGTTACCAAAAGAAAACAAAGATCATTTTTTATAATCCCTGTCATATGGGTAAACGGGGAAAAAGTCACAGGGAAAAAAAGTCACAATCTGGGTAGGAAAAAAAGTCACTGGAAAGTAAGTCACAGGAAAAAAAGTCACAATATGTATAAAGAGTGTCTATGACCACACCTAGCAAAAAAAGTCACAATTTCTTTTGTTCAAAATTTTTGATTGCTTTTGCCTATACTAAGAAAAAAAAAGTCACAATATTTATAAAGAGTGACTTTGACCATACGTAGAAAAAATAAAGCACCGATGAATAGTTAACATTTGCTAAAAAAAAAAACCAAACATATTTTTTCCTTCATCCTATGTATGGCTTCAAAGATTGTAAACTGATGCCATTTTGTCTACTTATACAGGGAATACACTGTCTAGAAAAGGGGAAAGGTGCCTTGTGAAGCCACTAATTAATCTCAACAGTCCCTTCAACAACTGTTGTAAATACTTAAAAGTTAATTTTTATTGGGGTTATTTGTTTGTTGCAAACTATTAAAAAAACCATGGAATCTTCTAACTTTGAATCAAATTTAAGTAGAACTTTTCTCCTTATATAATAATTGACTTTATATATATATATATATATATATATATATATATATATATATGTAGTTTTCTTTCAAAATATATATACTGTGACTTTCTCCCCCTTTCTTTGTATATGTGACCCTTTTCTATCAAAATATATACTATGAATTTTCCCCTATACATATAATATAATATATATTGTGACTTTTTTTCATACATCTATGTGATTTTTATACAAAATATATATTGTGACTGTTTTTCCTGTGACTTATTTTCCTGTGATTTTTCATCCGTGACTTTTTTCCCGTGACTTTTTTTCCTACATTCATTTTATGGTAGGTTTCTTACATTATTTATATGTGACATACATTTTTATAGATAAGGGGTTCAGAATGCCATGATGTCAATTCATTAGACATATACGGAATTTTTGTTGATTTTTTTTTCAATATATACATGATATACATACTGGTACATATTTATATATGTTTAGCAATTTAGAGCTTGGGGGGAAGGAGGATCAACAACCTAAATCTGCTGCAAATGTGAATATCAAAGTTTAAGTTTATTACATGATTTCCAATAATATTTTACTGCAATTGAATTTTGTTATTTCTTAAATAAATCAGAGTTCTGATAAGTCTTCAGCCATTGTATTGAATACGTTACGGTGAGAATTTCCAAGAAGCTCACCTCTGACGTATATAACACACACGTGACTCTTATCTCATTAACTGTCGGCACTGCTCGGAGAACTGCTTCGGCTGGTGTTTACAGATTACTATTTCCAGCTGTGCCTTGTTATCAGATGCTTGTTTAACAGATTCAGTGTGAGAATCTGACTTAAGGATTACAAAGACAATGATTACAGACAAATAATTTTTTGTGTCATGTGTCCTTTAAAAAGTAGGGAGACTCTGTTCAAGTTATTGTGTAAAGTAATGAACTTGATGTTACGTTCTTGTTTTGAAAGTTGTTTACGTTTGACGTTATGTTTTTTCGTCATTCTACAGTGACGTCACACAGTATACGCAGTCTAAGAAATCGCTATCCCATAATGCCTAACTGGAAGAGTTGGGTTTGTGAGCAAACGAGCTCTGGCGGAAGTTTGGTTGATTTTAGCTTTGGTCCTCTTATAGATAAACACAAAATACCATAGTTGAAAAATGATCAATTTGCTGGGCCATATACAGCCAATAATGTACTTTGTTCTTTACTCACATTGGTGAGTAGATGAGTGCTTATTGGAGTTTTACAAAGAGGCTTACTTTTACAATCAACGGCTGACTTTTACAGTTTAAAGGGGCCAACTCCAAATATGAAAAATTTGGAAGTGGTATTTGCAAAATTCAAAGACTTTACCACATTCAGTTGTTGTATATATTGTTTAACGTCCCACTCGATAATTTTTCACTCAGCTCAGTAGTAGAGAGTTTGCTTCGTAACCGGGAGGTTATGAGTTTGAGCCCCACTCGTGCCATGACCGTGTCAAGCCTAAGATTGATAGATTTAATGTTGTTTAACGTCCCTCTCAAGAATTTTTCACTCTTATGGCAAACCTAAGGCGTTAGAATAAGTAGTGATTGCTCCTTCGCCAAACGCTCAGCATTTAGAAGTGAAAATCACGAGTCCTTCAGGTATGACCTTAAAAACGGAGGTCCCGTGCAGCGGCATGCGTTGGCACAATAAAGAACCCTCACTACTACTGCGCTGAGCGCTAAACATAGGCCGGGTCTACATTTGTGGTACTTCACCTACAGATGGTGACCTCTTAATATGAGTGAAAAATCCAGGAAGGGACGTAAAAGCAACCGATCAATCATATGGAGACGTCACTATTGCCGTTGAAGGGCTGCAAAATGTACGCATATGCTCGGCACTTACGACCTTTGAGCAGGGATGGATTTTTATCATGCCACATCTGTTGTGACACGGGACCTCGGGTTTTCCGATATTATCCGAAGGATCGCCCTATTTAGTCGCCTCTTGCGGCAAGCAAGGGGTATTGCAGAGGACCTATTCTAACCCGGATATCCACGGGGTATGGCATTTCTGAAGGACAAGCATGTGTCAAATGTTTATATCGATAATGTATAGAATATACTAGGGAGTAATCGATTTTCATGGGGGCCAATTTTCATGAGTCATTACCACAAACTGTATATACATGTATACAATTACACATCACTTATTGGTTGTATTTACATTTAAACCTAGATATTCAACACGAAAGAGAGGGAAACAAGGATGTAGCATTTTTTTCTTCTCAAAATGAGAGGGAAAAATATATCTCGACAAGCCTACCCCTTGACTTTTTGGTCTAGTATAGAGCTGCCATCCAAAAGTATGTGTGTGGGTGGGTAGGGGTTGCTTTGTTCCTTGGGGAGCCAGAATCATAAGATTTGAGGTATAGAGAACATTTAAGCTCTCAGGGCTGATGACACATTATTTAGAAATGTCAGGATAACTTGAGGTCGTCTGCTTACAAGGAGTGCCCTGTGGTACGTATAAACTTATGATATACAATAAAGCTTAAAAACACTCTTTTTATGGCAATTTTCTGGGTCCCTTCATGCATTTCTCAGCTCGTCATTCGCAGTTAATAAATTACATGTACATTTGAATATTGATTTTAGCTTCATGAAATATGAAAACGAGTAGTGCATTGTGAAAGTGTTGAACAAATGTAGAAAGAATAAGAGTTGCTAAAGAGTTTACAATACTCTTGTAATAAACATAATTGTCGGTTTTGGTGTTTTTACTGAAGCAGTCTATATACTCATTTCGGTCCAATTTCTGTAGTTGGAGTTGATCCCTTTAAATTGTAAAAGTCAGTCGTCGATTATAAAAGTAAGCCTCTTCGTAAAACTCCATTTGTAGCCCTGTATTGATTACATACATAGAATACTTGTAATAAGGAATCTAGGTTATGATACATGTGCAAAATTTCATTTTTTTCCCATCAAAGTAGAGAGGGATATCGCTTTTAACCAGTGGATTGCAACAATATTTCCTGCACTATTTTTTTCGTTTCTTAAAATACTAAATATTTGAAAATTCCTATTTTCCCCAGGTATATTTGAAAAACACAAACTGCTGTTCTCTTTCCAAATTACCATCAAGCTGGAACAAGATCTGAGCCATGTGTCTCAGGATGAGCTCGATTTCTTCATCAAGGTACAGAGACATGGTTAACTATTTCTATGTCAATAATATGCTTCAAGGTATATTTCAGTATTGATATACCTAGTTATTTGTTTGTACAGCATACCACTGATGTTTTAATAACTAGAGGCTCAAGTGAGCATTTATAGCTCACCTGAGCCAAAGGCTCAAGTGAGCTTTTCTGATCAAAATTTGTCCATTGTCTGTCGGCGGCGGCGTAAACTTTTCACATTTTCGACTTCTTCTCAAGAACCACTGAGCCATTTTCAACCAAACTTGCCACAAAGCATCCTTGGATGAAGGGCTTTCAAGTTTGTTCAAATGAAGGGCCATGTCCCTTTCAAAGGGAAGATAATCACAAAAATGCAAAAATAGGGTGGGGTCATTTAAAAATCTTCTTCTCAAGAACCACTGGGCCAGAAAAGCTGAAATTTACATGAAAGCTTCCTGACATAGTGCAGATTCAAGTTTGTTCAAATCATGGCCCCCGGGGGCTGGATGGGGCCACAATAAGGGATCAAAGTTTTACATACTAGTATATAGGATAAATCTTTAAAAATCTTCTCAAGAACCACTGAGACAGAAAAGCTGAAATTTACATGAAAGCTTCCTGACATAGTGCAAATTCAAGTTTGTTCAAATCATGGCCCCCGGGGGTTGGATGGGGCCACAATAAGGGATCAAATTTTACATACTAATATATAGGATAAATCTTTAAAAATCTTCTTAAGAACCACTGAGCCAGAAACTTTAAGTTGAAATTTACATGAAAGCTTCCTGACATAGTGCAGATTCAAGTTTGTTCAAATCATGGCCCCCGGGGGGTGGATGGGGCCACAATAGGGGATCAAAGTTTTACATACAAATATATAAGGAAAATCTTTAAAATCTTCTCAAGAACCACTGAGCCAGAAAAGCTGATATTTACATGAAAGCTTTCTGACATATTTCAGATTTCAGTTTGTTAAAATCATGGCCTCCCCAGGGATAGGATGGGATCACAAGGGAGGGATCAGAGTTTTGCAACCAAATATATAGGGAAAATCTTTAAATATGAGCCAAGGTTACTCAGGTGAGCGATGTGGCCCTTAGGCCTCTTGTTTATCTTTGTCGTTGTTGAAAGCTTTTCATATTTTCACCTTCTCCAGAACCACTTGGCTAATATGAATCAAACTTGATACAAATCATCCTTGGATGTAGGGGATTCAAGGTTGTTCAAAAGAAGGGGCTATGTCCCCTTCATAGGGGAAATAATTGTGAAAATGCAAAAATATTGTGAGGTCATTTAAAATCTTCTCAAGAACCACTGGGCTAATAAAGTGGAAATTTACATGAAAGCTTCCTGTTAAAGTGCAGATTCAAGTTTGTTCAACTCGTGGTCCCTGGGGCTAGGGTGGGGCCACAATAGGGAAACAAAGTTGTACATGCGAATATGTAGGGGAAATCTTTAAAAGTCTTCTCAAATGTTTAAAAGAAGGAGCCATGCCCCCTTCAAAGAGGAGATAATCTTTCAGTGGTGGATTTTGGGGGGGAGGGGGGTTAGCAAACACACACACACACACACATACATACACACACACAAACCTTCTTCTCAAAAACCACTGGGCCAGAAAAGTTCAAATTTACATGAAAGTATGAAAGCCTCCTGACATAGAGTAGATCCAAGTTTGTGCAATTCATGGTCCCCGGGGGGTAGGATGTGGTCATAATGTTACGTGTATTATGTCAAGTTTTTCATCAGTAAAGTCACTTTCGGGGACATATTAGTTTTTTAAGAACACATCTTGTTTTATACTGTTGCTGAATATTAAAATTTAGCTTAGATATGCAGAACAGGAATTTTTTTTTTTAATTTGATATCCCTTGGGGCTAGTGATAATCTAATACTTGTGTGACCAATAAGGCCTACAGTTGGCCTCTTGTATTTCTGTCAAATTTCTTAAAAAACAATTGGCAATTCCTCTTGCCCTTTACAAGACATGATAGCAAAGAGTGTTGTCAGGTACATTTTAATTTCAATTCTTGCGCTCCCAGAAATTTTTCAGGTGAGCATATAGTCATGTCTGTCCATCCATCCATCCGTTCAAGCTCATATCTTAAACCTTTCATCAGAAATTGATCATCATACGGGATATCAGAACTATAAGATGTCGGAACTCCTCAGAAAAAAAAGTAACGAAAATTATGCTTACTTGGGCAACTTTTGTATACAAATTAATGATCATTTCTGATACAAAAATATTTGCCTGATTTGAAGATTCAGAATGTCCTAAGTGAATACCCTGGTACTAAAAACATGAGTTATTAGATTAAATTTCTGATGTTTGGTAGCCGAGACAAAACAAAAATCACAGTACCGTTTATTTCCTCTACCATAGACTTAGTGAGATTTTCTCGAGTCATTATGACAACCAACCACTATGAACATCAAACTAGATATGTACATGTAGCAGCCACCACCACCACCCCCCCACCCCCCTTTATCACACAATGGGGTTTTAAGTAATGCTCTTCTGTTATGTTCCTTCATGCCATGATGCTTTGGGAGTCAAATTGCTGAATTAGTTATTGTTTTCCTTGTAAATATCAGTCCATGAATTTAATTAATACAATGATGAAGAATGCCTTTATATTGAGATCGATGTATTCAAAAGTTAGATTTCTTTTGTGAAATATTGATAGCACTCCACAATGATAATAACTTTCAAAAGAAAGGATACTTCAACTTTTTTACAGGGTAACATTGCTTTGGAGAAGAGTCGCCGTAAATGCCCACATACCTGGTTCCCAGAGGCAGGATGGGAAGATGCCATTAGGCTCACAGAGGAATTCCCAGACAAGTTTGGCTCCTTAATTGATGATATTGAAAGGAATGAAAAAGTGTGGAAAAAGGTAATTCTCTTTTAAGAAAATGTACAGCAACAGAATTCTACATATTTTCTAAAAAAAAAAAAAAAAAAAATTAAAAAAAAACATATTCAGCATTATTTTTGCCTTTCAGTGGTTTGATTCAGACACACCCGAATCTGATTCTTTCCCACTAAAGTATGAGGACTCCCTCTCAGCTTTCCAGAGGCTGATGTTACTTAGATGTATCCGTGTAGACAGAATCTACCGTGCTGTAGAGGAGTATGTCACCAAGTGTATGGGGGAGAAGTATGTTAACCCTCCCATTATCAGCTTCGAGTCCATCTTTGATCAGAGCACACCAGTATCTCCTATTGTCTTCATTCTTAGCCCTGGCTCAGATCCTGCTAGTGACCTAATGAAGCTTGCAGAAAGAATTGACTTTGGATCCAACAAGCTTAAGTTTTTGTCTATGGGTCAAGGTCAAGAGAAATTAGCGTTACAGTATTTAGAGACTGCAATTGCCCGTGGTCAGTGGCTTATGTTACAGAACTGTCATCTGTTGGTGAAATGGCTGCGAGAGCTAGAGAAGGAATTGGAGAGGTTGACCAAACCACATCCTGATTTCAGGCTCTGGTTGACCACAGAGCCCACAGAGAGCTTCCCAATTGGTATCTTACAGAGGTCACTCAAGGTATGTAGTCATCAAATGCAATAAAATTAACAGTTGTGTAAAAATAATGCAATCTTACAACATTAAACAAGAACAGTTTCATGTTTATCTTGTAGAGAATTCAATTGGTACATATCTATGTACACAATACATTTGTACTGGTATAATCAAGGTCTAATCACATGCTCTTTTTTATTCATTTGTTTTGAAAGAGATATTTCAATAAAATGATTGCCTTTTGTGCATCAACAGGTTGTCACGGAACCTCCAAATGGTTTGAAGTTAAACTTGAGAGGCACTTACCACAAAATCTCTGCCCAGGCTTTAGCAGAGTGTCCACATGGAGCCTTCCCATCTCTGGTCTTTGTGCTTGGTTTCTTCCATGCTGTGGTACAGGAGAGAAGAAAGTATGGAAAGATTGGTTGGAACATTGCATATGACTTCAATGAATCTGACTTCAGAGTATGTCAACAGATCCTTAATACCTACCTTACAAAAGCCTTTGAACAGGGAGATCCTAAGATTCCATGGGCTAGCTTGAAATATCTGATTGGGGAGGTGAGAATTCATGTTAAAATAGTGAAGTTCTAGAAATTATAATGAAATTAGGGCTGAAACGATACGCCCCCTTCACGATACGATACATATTGCAATACTTGTGCCACAATTCAATACTTTCAATACAATACAATTTACAGAAGAAACCAATAATAACAATGAAGAAGAAATTAATTATCAAGATTCAAAATCATAATTTTAAAAGCAAAACTGCCAAACAGTGAGATGCCTGTTCGCTGTAGTTTAAAACTGATAATTAGTTTATTATTATTTTCGTCAACCTCAAAGCAAACAACAGTTTGAACATTATTCGACACTATTTCGTCCCTCATGCAGGTAGAAATAATTATGTACAGGCCGAGACTGATGTATTTTACTGAACCTGTTTGTATTAAACGTATCGAACTGTAAATCGAGGCAATGAATCGAACATTGAATCAAGCATTTATATTGAACAGTATCGATATTTCGGTGAATAGTTTCGGCCCTAAATGAAATCATTAGAAGTTCATATTCTCACAAGATTTTTTTTAGGTCTGAGTTATGATTTCCTGTTTTCTGCAGGTCATGTACGGAGGCCGAGCCATTGATGACTTTGACAGACGAGTCCTTAAGACTTATATGGATGAGTATATGGGAGACTTCATCTTTGACACCTTCCAACCATTCCACTTTTACCACAATGAAGAAGTGGACTACAAGATTCCAGAGGATGGACCCAGAGATAACTATACAGGTAAATTTCAGAGTTTACAGTTGATTTGAAGCCTCTCATAATCCAGCATTCAAAATGGACTTCATATACAGAATATCATGTCTATTGACTTCTTTCAAAATTTCAGATTACATTGAGTCCTTGCCACATGCTAACACCCCAGAGGTATTTGGTCTGCACCCTAATGCTGAGATTGGTTACTATACTGCTGCAGCCAGAGACATGTGGACCCACCTAGTGGAGCTACAGCCCCAGACAGGGGAATCCTCCACAGGAATTAGCCGTGAGGACTTCATCGGAAAGATTGCCAAAGATGTACTGGCCAAACTGCCCCCAGAGTATGAGATGGACAAGATCAAGAAGAAATATGGCATTGAGATTTCCCCCACCACTGTAGTATTGTTACAGGAACTGGAGAGATTTAACAATCTCATCATCAGGATGAGGAGGTCTCTCCAAACATTGCAAAAAGTAGAGTACCATTTCTAATTCAGAAAACCATTTGTTTTGATGTTCAATATCCAATACCTATTATGCATTAGAGATAATTAAGTCTCCCAAATGAATGAAGTTTGGAGACTTAATGCTTTTGCTCAGTTCTTATTATTGTGTTGACCCTGAGGTCCATGTAGAAAATGTAAAAATGAGGTTAAACTGGATGCTATAGAGGAAAAGTCAGCTTGTGCCTGCACAAGTGTACATTTATCAGGATTCACTGGCTGCTATGAGGAAAACTTTTTCTCACATTATCACCAGTATGAGATCGACTTTACTCATGTGAGATTTTTCTGTCTCGCACTGCTACGACGTCATTTGATTGTGACGTCATATTTTCTATGATTTATGTTACATGGTGAAGTAAAATATTTTGTATTGTTTTCTTTAAATTTCATTTTGATATAGCTTTCTGATGGAGAACCTTAGGTTTTTTTAGTTTACACTTATAGTGTAAATCATTTTTGGTTATGCTTTTTCTGGCTATCTAATTAAGTTTTTCAAATGAGGATTTTGGTAATTTTGAATTTTCTCAAACCTCTTGAATTTATGCACTAAACTGTGAGTAAAATGTGAGAAAAATAATCCTTCATTATTTACTCGTTTGGGATAGGGAAATTCCACCTTTGGAACAAGATTTGCTGTCTAGGACTCGGTAAAGACTGCAAATCTTGTCCCCTCGGTGGAATTGTCCTGTCCCACACTCGTACTAATGAAGGATTCTATTAAGCTAGATGATCTTTATTAGGTCACCTGATTCGCTCAGGTGACCTATTGTTATTGGTCTTTGGCTGTCGTTCATCATGCATAAGCAATTGAACAACTTCTTGATAACTACCATTCCAATTCTTTTCAAATTTAATAAGAAGCATCTTTGGAACAAGGGGGCCCTGGGGCCTTACAGGTCCCTGATACTTTAAAAAAATTGCTCAAACTTCCCTTGTTCTTCCAAACAGCAATGTATATTCTGAAAGGAATTTCAATGTTTAAAAAGAAAAATACACACTAATTTTTTGTCAACACTAAACAATGAAACCTTCAATGCCCTTTTATCATTTAAATTTAATCAATAAATTTGATTCATAAAGTATTCCTATTTTGTCATTGTAAGTTACAAGGCTTCTTTTCAATAAAATAAATCTAATACAATATAGTATAATTGTGGTAAATGTGTCGTGAATGTGGTATTCAGGTGGTCATGTTAATTACTAATAATTGCTGAATTAAACTTGAGATAATTTAAATGTTTATACAGAATGGAGTCCAAATAACTTGATGGTATTGAATTTCTTTTGACAGCTTAGTGCATTGTTTGTAATGGTGAGTTCATTTTAATGCCACCCCCACTTTGTTGCCAAAATTCGTCTTGAACAAAAGTTGGCAATATATCGAGGGAGCACTGTACATATATTATATTATGCAAATCATGCACTTTTGAGGGCATTGAAGTTTTAATAACATATCGTATGTTTTATTCTGTTGCTGAATATTAGAATTCAGCTTAGATATTCAGAACAGGAAATTTACTTTTAACTAGTTCTCAGGTGACCGATAAGGCCTGTGGGCCTCTTGTTTAAATATTTTAATCATTGGTTTATAAAAAGATATCTTCCAAGAAAATGAAGAAGGAAACTCAAGACCTCAAACTCACTCAAGACCATGATCAGAGATTGCCAGGGCAAGAATAAAATGAACCTACCACACTGCTATCTCAGACTGTATAAATTAAGTGTTTTAAATAAGCACAAATAAAGTGTACGATAAAATAAATGCAATCACCATTGAAATTCAATAAACTAAAATAATAAACAATTATGCTTGCAATATATTTCCAAAACTGTATATTATAAAGTATTGTTTTGCATCAACCAAACCCTTTTTGAAAATACAACAGAAAATTTGTAATAAGTGACAAAAGAAAACAAATTTAAAAAGTCACAAGTTTCAAAAGAATAAAAAAAAACAACTTTCATTATAAAAGTTGATTTTTACATTTACATTTAATTCAAGGGGAACAGGAATTTACTTCATTATATGAGTAAATTCACTATATCTGTGTTCGTTATAGACAAATAATTTTCATATAGAATATATAAAGAATTTGCTGGGGAAATTGGTTTAACTTCGCTATAGCCGTAAATTTGCTATATCCATGTTTGCTATATTCAAGTTTTACTGTATATAGAAGTTTATAAGTGTCTTTACACTGACAAATACATTTTTGTTACCTAGAAGTATTTATGTGTATAGTATTGTTTTGGCAGCTGCAGCATTGTTGGTCAGATTATCTTGTTGACCTAAAGTATTTTCACTGAAATGCCATCTCATTCTTTTGTAAATTTTGTAAGAAATAAGAAAAAAAATTATCTCTTTCCACAGGCTCTGGCAGGAGAAGTGGGTATGAGCAGTGAGTTAGATGAAGTGTCCAGAGCCCTGTTTAATGGACAGCTCCCAGCCATATGGAGGAGACTAGCTCCAGCCACGTTAAAATCCCTTGGAAACTGGATGATCCACTTTGAGAGGCGTCTTAAGCAGTATAATGGCTGGGTATGTCATAAACATTGTTATCTTGTAAACCATTATGTCATACATTATGTACATATCAATCAATTCACAAAGCCTCTGTAAATTTCACAGTCATGTTGACTTTGCAGAAGGACTGCAACAACTTTATGGAAAGATTATGGGTGTTTTATGGTGTATTCACGGCACTCCTGTAAACTATGCAAAGTTTACAGAAAGTTTCCACATGTTTTGCACACGTTATTAGAAGCAATTAAATATTCCATTGATATATTGGATTTAGTGTCTAGTTATAAAATAGATCCATGCAAAGATTTTTATGTAACATTAAATGATTAATATATATACAATCAACAAATATTGTATTTATGTTTTACATATAATTTAAAACATTTTACATGTACAGTGAAATTTCTCCAAACCGGCCCCTCAGAAAATCGGTCTGCCCTGAATATCGGCCAATTATTAAAATCTTATCAGATAATCAAAAAATGCAAAAATAGGGTGGAGTCATTTGAAAATCTTCTTCTCGAAAACCACTGGGCCAGGAAAGTTCAAATTTATATGAAAGCTTCCTGACATAGTGCAGATTCAAGTTTGTTCAAATCATGGCCCCCGGGTATAGAGTGGGGTCACAATAGGGAATCAAATTTTACATGTGAATATATATAGAAAATCTATAAAAATCTTCTTTTTAAAAAACCACAGGGTTAGAAAAGTTGAAATTTACATGAAAGCTTCCTGACATAGAGTAGATCCAAGTTTGTGCAATTCATGGTCCCCAGGGATAGGTTGGGGCCACAATGGGGGATCAAAGTGTCACATGCTGATATATAGGAAAAATCGTTGAAAATATCTCTTGAACTATTGAAAGGGACATGGACACGATTTGAGTTGAAAATTCTTAAATTTTATTTTTCCGTTTTTAATGTTTAACTGAGGTATTTCTAATGTTCAGCAAAAATTTGAATGTCAGTTGTTGAGGTACATGAGAAATACAGGGCTCATGCCATGTTCATGTTTACATAGGTTGAATATACTAGTAAATGTTTCCTTTAAACCAGATTTTTTCAATTTACAGTTAATTCTGAACATAATTATATATGGTTTCCAGTGTTTGTCACATCCCATTTTGTTTTAAGGTAAGGTTTGCGACATTTTGACATGTAGCGAACAAAGTCATGTTGCATATCAGTATGTTCAGTAGGAATTTATCTTTTAAAAATTGACTTTTTGAAAAAAAATCGCCCGTGTCATTTTTTGACCAGATGGGCTTATTTTTGTGATGTTTTACATTTTCGGGATCTTTGTACAAAAGGGAATAATAGTGGCATAAAAACTACACGCAGCAAACTTATGGGGTAAAAAGCTGGTAGAATTTTTAAAAAGAGTATATTATCTGTAAGATTATACTAATTGATAGAAAATTTTTATTTTAAAACACAAAAAATAGCACTTTTTACATCTTGAATAAAATTTTAATTGGTTGCCATGGCAACAAAAAATGCATATTGAGCAGCTTTACAAGGTCTACGTCAGAAAATATTTACTTTAAACATAATATTTGGACCATAAATATTTAAGAAAGCATATAGAATTACTACCCACCGGGCTTTGTTTCCATGGTAACATTAAAAAGAATTATTTCATTTATGCGATTTGTCACTTTGTTTTATAATTGTACAACTTTTGAAGATTGCATTGAGCATTTTCATGAATAATATACAATTCCAGTCCAAAAATGATATTTATATTTATTTGTCAAGTATTGTAGTATCACATTTATTAGAAATTAAGACGTTGAGTTTTTTGGGTTTTTTTTTTAATTCAGTACAATACAATATTTTCAATATCCCGGCGGGTTTTCCACGGTCCTGCTTCGTCATAAATTCCGTGTTACATTAGCCCGAACCTGTCTTATATACTACATCTTTGAAATAATTTCCCTCTCCTTGTTCCATTGCTTGATGTTTACTTACACAGTTGAACATACAACTGTAACCTTCATGACAATATAAAGGCTGGTCAGTGGTGGATCTAGAGGGGGGTAAACATAAAGTTAGTAAAATGACACTAATAAATCTGTTTTATGTCGACGTTATGCAAATGTTCCTCAGACAAAATTAAGACTATTTTAAGATGTACTAGAGAAAACCCCCTTTTTATTCTTGTATGTACATGATCATATCAGTCGCATTTTCCACATTTCAAAGTTCATGCAATAAATCGCTCTATCAGCGCAAGTAGATGTCATAGCATTGAAATATGAAGTGCATGTAATTGGAGAGCATTGTCAGGTTTATTTTTAAAAATGCTTGTGAAAGTCATAAAAATTCCTAGCCTCGTTAATGTTGAACCTTGTCTTTGAGGATACTATTCACAAACAATGATCGATTATAACAGCATCAAAATAATACATACTTTCCCTAGCAAAATTCGCAGAGATTACATGGTCACAACATAATTTTAATAGAAATTAACCGTAGAGCATACTACATATGTATATATAAAAAATTGTAGACTTTTATGATATCAAAGAAAATAATTTATAAATGATCATTTGAGAAACATTATTATTATTTTGTCATAGAGGGTTACACATACGCCGCTTGACACTTGACAGCGGTAGTAGATAACAAGTAAATATTATGACATTTTCCCTCGATTCAGCTATGACGTGACGCATTTTTTCATTATGACGTCATAAACTGCGAAGTGCACTGAGGTATATCAAGAGTTATTTCCCTGTTGTTGCAAACCTTACCTTAAACATGCTGTTTTTTGTTGAGAGATCTATATGTTAAAAAAAAACATGGCATGAGCCTTGTTTACATAACAAAGAATTGTGAGTGTTGTATCTCACTTGTAACTCAACGACTGATATTCAAATTTTGGTTGACCATTAGTAGAAATATCTTAGTTAAGCAAATAGAAAAATAAAATTTGAAAATTTTCAGCTCAAATCATGTCCATGCCGCTTTAAACTAGGGCTTCTATATTTTATATATACATTCTTTACAGAAATACCTTTCATGTGATGCAGTGGTGTGTGATCTTGTGACCTTGACCTGGAAGTTTGATCTATTTTTAATGATAATCTGACCTATACAATATGTTCTGAACTATGTATGTCAGGGTGGCCGAGTGGTTAGAGCATCGCGCTCAAAATCACACGGCCTCTCACCTCTGGTCGGCGCGGGTTCGAATCCCGCTCGCGGCGGTAAGGGAGAAAGTTTCCCAGTTTACTTCCGGAAGGTCGATGGTCTCTTCCTAGGTACATTGTATCTTGGTTCTCTCTTCCACCAATAAAAAACTGGGCGCCATCATATGACTGAAAAATTGTTGAGTGTGGCGGAAAACATCAATCAATCATTTATGTCAGACCTTTCATATTTTGTGTATAGATTTCCTATGGCAAGACCTTTTATTTCATACTATGACCGTTGACCTTGTAATTAGTCCCCTACTGGCAAAGTCGAAAGGGACTTTAGTTTGGCTCTGTCCATCAGTTCAGTTTTCTGCACTTTTTTTTCTCTGTTCTTGCAGATATTTGATATTTGGTACATTGCTTTGCGATAAGACGTTACAGATCAAGTTCGAATTTCGTCTCAGTCCATTGATTTTTCAATAAGTTATGGCCCTTCGACTCATAAAAATAGCATGAATTATCAGTTTTCCGGACTTTTTTTTTTTTGGTGTGCTTGCAGATATTCATTTGATATTTGGTACATTGCTTTGCCATAACAAGTTACAGATAAGCTCGAATTTCGTCTCGGTCCGTTGATTTTTCATGAAGTTATGGCCCTTGGACTTGTAAAAATTGCATGAATTATTAGTTTATATATCCAAGTTCTTATTTCTGTAGATAAGAGTTCTGTGACACTCAATAAAACTTTTATCATAGTAATACAACAATGTAGCTAAATTATTCATGATCATGCACCTACATTTCACAGTTTATTGACTTGGTTAAAGACCTAATTAACCTAATTATAAAATCCTTCCCTAGTATTCAAGTTAGGAACTTATTATGTCTAGACCCCTCTATCAGGGGAAGACATGTTGTTTTTGTACTTTCTGTTTGTCTGTCACAAATCTTGTGAATGCTTCTCCTCCTGTATAGATTATCACATAGACTTGAAACTGCTTCATTGCCATTTGTATATTTGCATATCGTCTGGACCTGAAGATCCAATTATTTTCCTAAAAGTTATAGTGGACCTAAGAGGGATGGAGGATGTAAAATAGCTTGTGAACACTTCTCATCCTATGTGGCTTAATATGCAACAGACTTGAAACTTTGTACAATGCTTCATTGCCATTTGCAGATGTGCTTGTTGGGACAGGAGGATCCAATTATTTTCCTAAAAGTTAGTCAATCTAAGAGGGGTGGAGGGTTTAAAATAGCTTGTGAACACTTTTCCTCCTATATGGCTTATCAGATAGCCTTGAAATTTTGTAGTACAATACTTGAATTATTATCTATTTCATAATGTTCACATTGTTCTGACCCAGGGATCTAATATTTTCCTACAATTTACAGTGGATCAGAGATGAGTGTTTTATAGCTTTTTAGCTTTTTTTAAGTACAAGGGTATGTTCACTTTCTTACATGACTGGTACTTCAGCATAAGTCATTACTTTTGTATCATATACAACAATGACATTGGTCACATCTTTTTCCTCAATGCACATGATTTGATGTGATTTTAACATATCTTATTGTATAAGTGCATATACAAACAGTTTGAACACAAGTTCTTTCAACTTGCAGGGTTCTCACCTTAAATACAGCTGTCAATATACTAATTAATATTATAAATAGACATAATCATTTCTTAGTTACATTAAATAAATGAATAAATATACATGTATTATAGGTTAGTTATTTGAATAAAGCATGGTGTTGGGTAGTAGTAACAATAAATCTTTCAGAATCTCTGATGAACTTTTGAACAGAGGAAAAATGTTGGTTTATTTCAACATGTTGAGCTTCGTTTCCCCATAGAAGTAAGTGAGTATCAATAATATATAATTGAGAAAAATGTAAAAGACTTCTAAATAATTGACTTCTGGCATTATTATATTTGTTACATACAAAGAAAAAAAAGATATGAGTCCTCAGTTAAACCACATGAACAATTAGGACTTTCAAAAATGTTTTAGTGCTTTAGTGGTTGTCGTCGTCTGTCGTCGTTCTGCATTAACAATTGAACATTTTTAACTTCTTCTTGATAACTACCAGTCCAATTCTTTTCAAATTTGGTATCAATCATCTTTGGGACAAGGGGGACATAAATTGTAAATTTCAGGACTCCAGCACCCCTGGGGCCTTAGGGGTGGGGCAAAAACTGCCCAAAATTGACCAATTTAAAAAAATCTTCCTCTCAAGAACCGCACACGTGTAAGAAAAACTAAATGCATGGTGATGGAGAGCAGGAAGGCCTCTACCAAAATTGTAAATTTCATGATTCCCGGGGTAGGTTCTGACCCCAGGGCGGGGCCAAGCTTGTTATATAGTGTTTATGTGTAAAACACTTAAATAACATCTTCTTTAGTACTATTGATACTAAATGGAAACTAAATGGATATTTAGAAAGAACAGATAGTCCTTTACAAAAATTGTAAATTTGATGATCCCAGGGGTAGGGGTTTTGGTATTAGGGTGGGGTCAAATTGGTCAGTTATTAAATGTGTGAGCAATAGACATTTTTAACTTCTTCTTGATAACTATCATTCCAATATCTTTTCAAATTTGGTATGAAGCATCTTTGGAACAAGGGGGACATAAACTGTAAATTTTAGGATTCCTGCACCTGTTGGGCCTTAGGGGCGGGGCAAAAACTGCCCAAAATTGACCAATTTTCAAAATCTTCTTCTCAAGAACCGCACATATTGAAGAAAAACTAAATGCATGGTGATGTAGAGCAGGAAGGCCTCTACAGGAATTGTAAATTTCATGATCCCTGGGGTATGGATTCTGACCTCATGGTGGAGCCAAACTTACTATATAGTATTTATGTGTAAAACACGTAGATAACATCTTCTTTAGTACTATTGATACTAAATGGAAACTAAATGGATATTTAGAAAGAGCAGGTAGTACTTTACCAAAATTGTAAATTTGATGATCCTCAGAGTAGGGGTGCTGACTCCAGGGTGGGGCCAAACTTAGTATATAGGATTTATGTGTAAGTTTGCTAATATTGTAGAAAATTTTATATGCATACTTAGGAATAGCAGAAAAGGATGTACAAAAAATGGTGAATTTTACAACCCAGGGTTTTGACTCTAGGATGAGTCCAAATTAGTCATAGCTTTTGATGTTTTAATGTTAATACACCTATTATATTATGTAAAGCCTTTCATTAGTTATGCACTTTTGAGGGCAGTGAAGTTTTAAGAACACATCTTGTTTTATACTGTTGCTGAACATTGGAATTTAGCTTAAATATTCAGAACAGAATTTTTTATCTAGATTTCATAGCCCTTGGGAGTAGTGATACTTTTTCAATAGTACTCAGGTGACCGATAAGGCCTGTGGGCCTCTTGTTTCTAAACAAATCATAATTCAAAATGCAGTTATGTCTGAGTTTGGTGTAAATGATGTTAAGTTTTCTATTTCCATAACAAAAAATGAGATGGGGCTTTGGTAGGGATATATTTTACAGCGAATTACAAAAGACCAGTTGAGTTTTCAATTGCCTGCTGGATTGATCAATATACTTTACAATTTGGTCAGCAAAGTATCACATTTGGTCTGAATTTAGGTCACAAAGTTACTCAGGTATGACAAAGAATTGACAACTTTATTTCTCAGTGTGAGTGACAACCCCATAAATAAGATAATTTAACACTTCAGTTTTACTGAATTCTTTGTTTGTTTCTTCAGAAATTTCTTTTTCCATTTCTAAAATATCTCCCCATCTTATTTTTTTCATGGTTATAAGCTAAATAGGTGTTGTAAAATTCCCAAAGGTAGATGTGCACTAACCAACCCTAAAAACTATAAATAGAATAGAAGACTGAACCTAGCTAGGTTTAGCTAGAATAACAAGAATTCTATTGGTCAGAAACAGTAACAACAAAAGAGTATTCTGGAAGTCTTCTTTGTGTGATATGAATAGACTGACCTCAAATATAGATTGACAAGCAGATGAATAGTACAGGGTGTTTCATAATATATGTTGTCACATATTTACCGTGAATTTCTTTTGTTGTTCAGGTATTGTATCTGGTTATCATCAACAGGGTTTTTTATCGCATATGTGATAAAACGAGCTCCTCCCACCTTGTTATTGCATGGGCGGTACTAACATCAGAATTACACAACAGAAACAAGACAGGGATAATTCAGTTTTTGTGAAGTTACTTTTGCTGTTTCACGGGTAAAGCATGCGCCGATCGATGTCTGGGGCATTGAAACAGACGAGAAGTGTTATGTAACAAATACATGTATACACATACCTGTGACCGTTTTTGCAGTCAGTAATGTTAAATAGCTCTCTCTCTCTCTCTCTCTCTCTCTCTCTCTCTCTCTCTCATTTTATAAAGAGTTTGCTAATGCAAGTCTTTAATCCTTTTCCCACTAAAATATTTGTGTTATACAGCTACCAATATGTGATAGATACTGCCAGGGATAATCAGTTTTCGTTAAGTTGGTTTTGCTGTTTTACGGATAAAGCGTGCGCTGATTGATGATGGGCGTTCAAGCAGACAGGAATTGTTATGTAACAGATATACACATACCTGTGACCGGGTTTTTTTTCCAGTCAGTAATGTTAAATAGTTCTCTCTCTCTCTCTCTCTCTCTCTCATTTTATAAAGAGTTTGTTAATGCAAGTCTTTAATCCTTTTCCTATTTTAATATTTGTGTTATACACGTTTTCTTAAAACATTTGTACAAATACATGTATAGAATTAAATTCAAGAAAAATTATTTATGAAGCCACCAATATGTGATTGATACTGACAGGGATAATCAATTTTCGTTTAGTTAGTTTTGCTGTTTTACGGGTAAAGCCTATTAAATTTTATATACACATGCATCGTCCGACGATGGTATATGGTAATCTACCATTGTATTGAATGTATAGTTCAATAAATGTAAAATGAGAAGCTTTTGAAATACGTGATAAGTCAGTTATCTTCTAGCATCCTCGTAAAATTCACATTATCAAAGAGATGGGCGGTCCTTCTCTCACTCGTGCGCTCCGCGCACTCGTGACAGAAGGACCACCCATCTATTTGATAATGTGAATATTACTCAGATGCTAGAAGATAACCATTACTTACATTTTGAATCTATAATTGAACAAACACAGGAAATAGATAAATAAAAAAAGTTTATATCATATAACTACATGTATCCATTAGATTCATTGTGATTAATGCTGAACCTAACTTTCAAATTTAAGAGGATATCAATCTGTTCACAAATGTTTCCTCTAACCAGTGTAAAACAGCAAAAGAAGTGTGAGGTGCAGCTCCGTCCTGTTGAAATCAAACAGTCTGTAGATCTCCATATTTTCATCGCAAGATAGGGAGAAATTTGGTTCTCAATAAGTGGAGGTAGGGTTCTGAGTTTACTGTTGCTGTTTCACCATTTTCTTCAAAAAAGAAGGGTCCAATGACTCCCTGACTACTCAATGCAGCCCATACTGTCACCTTTTGTGAATGAAGAGGTTTTTCTTGGTGAAATTCTGGTTTTTCTGTTGACCAGTATCGCTCATTTTGCTTATTCACTTCACAGTCTAAGTAAAAATGTGCCTCATCCGAAAACCAAATTTTCTGGAAAATGTCATTTCCTTGCTGAAACAACCACCTTGTGAATACAAGTCGGTGTTGGATATCTGCTGCATTACTGAAAGCTTGTAAGGTGTCAACTTCATGTCATATTTCAAAGTTCTGTAAACACTGGAAATACTTGTGTTTTCAGCATTAATTTCCTTAAACATCTGTCTGACACTTTTCTGAGGAGTTTCTGTAACTAAAGTCTTCACTTCACTGATAAAGTCATTGGTTCTTGAAGTCCTTGGTCTTCCCGGGTTGCCATGTCTTGTATCACATACTGTCCCTGTCTTCTCAAACTTTGTCACTAACCTCCTGATGAACATTCTAGAGAGCTTCTTCTCCGTTGGCATATTTTCCATCATTAACTTCTGAACGATTTTTGGTGATTTATATTGGTAATAGAGTTTTACAATTTCAGCCTTCTGTTGATCGGTTAAATCCATTTTGAAAGGCATTAAAATTGTGACATCATCGGTCATGTCACAATTAAGCTTAATGATGCAATAATTTCCCGAACTTTTTCACAAGAATAAAAATGTAGGATTTGATGTTTAAAATGATATATGGTGTGTGTAAAAAGTATAAGTAACAAAGATATTTAAAGTTAAAAATGTAACATATATTATGAAACACCCTGTACATGTGGACACTTTGTGAGCCCCTCTGAAAATACAGCAGGATATCCCAGGAAGTCCCAAGACAAAATCCCAGGATTTATCAGGATTGTCCTGAAAAGTCCTGCTTTTTTGAAACTGAGATTGACAAGGAATTAGAGGGACGGTATTGGCAGTGGGACATTTCAGGACTTTTAAGGATAATTTCCCCATTGAAAATACAGCAGGATATCCCAGGAAGTCCCAAGACAAAATCCCAGGATTTATCAGGATTGTCCTGAAAAGTCCTGCTTTTTTGAAACTGAGATTGACAAGGAATTAGAGGGACGGTATTGGCAGTGGGACATTTCAGGACTTTTAAGGATAATTTGAACACTTAAATTTGCCTTTTATAGTCCTGCAAAGTCTCACTTAATCCTGCAATCTGAAAGGGGAGAAAGTGGGATTATTCTGGACATGTCTTGGAAAGTCCCAGTAGACAGGACTGGGATTTTGCAGGATTTTATTGGATCTCCCTAAAAATCCTGCTTTTTGAGTTGATGCAGGACTCCTGGAAAGTCCCAATTTATCCTACTAACCTGTTTTGGTCTTACCCTACTGTGGAATAAAACTCGAGATCCAGGATATGTGATATCTTTTCTGTAAAAGTGGCAATTAAGAATGAAATTATGAATCAAAATGATAATCTGATAATAAAATTTATTTAACATATATATACATAAATTTCAGCAATACTTATATGAACTTCCAAAGCAAGTACTTTGAAAAGTTCATTTAAATTATGGCTGGGGTGAGCTAAAAAGCACTATTTCTTACGTAAACAAATAATTAAACAAGAGGTCCATGGGCCACATCGCTCACCTTAGTCATCTTGGTCCATATTTAAAGATTTCCCATATACTTGTATGTAAAACTTTTGTCCCTATAATGTGGCCAAAACCTACCCTTGGGGGCCACGATTCAGGGTTGTCACTAGAAAATATTGAAGACGAGTCCCGGTATCATGGTTTGTAAGCAGCTTGAGTCCCATGAAAATTTGACGAGTCCCATGAAAGTTGAATTAAAGAGTCATTTAGATTTTTCCTACACCTTTATTTATACCGAGTGAACACAAGCTAATGTCGTACCTCTGTTCACTTTCATCTTCAACAAATTGCAAAAATCAGTTAATTTTCGCCAAGCCCATGCATAACAGTGCAGTGATCACTTTGTACACATGAAATTAAAAGTAATCATTCACGACTCGGTCTCATACAACTAATTGCCCATTGCAAACAGAATTACTTCCCCGAATCCTCTATCATCGTTACAACCCTATTCAGTATTAAACAAAATTTTAATTAAATAATTATTGTGATAAAATAGATGCGTACTAATTTTGTTTGTAAAATGATGTAAAATCTACCAAAGTTTACAAACTACGCTACTTTCAATTCCAATAAAAATGGCTACCGGAAGACAAACATTTATAATTAAATATAGATCCTGATTTGTAAAAAAAAGAAAAAGAAACATATATAAATAACTGCCTGTGAGTGGCAAAATGTTTTTTACTTTGTATCTAAATTTCAATATTATATTCTAATTTGCACCTAATTGACTGCACTAAACAAACAAGTTGGATTGGGACACTGTGAACTCGGTGGTATCATCTCGGTTCACATTAGAGCGTAACGTTTTACCTAGATTTTTTCCTATGAGTTTTAATTTATAATACACAAATCAGGGCTTCTAAGTAAAATTATGATTTTTACTCAGAGTCCGAGACACGTCTGCGGGACTCGCCATATCAGACAAACCCCAATGAAATTTCTGTGATCCTATTCTTGCGTTAGTGACAACCCTGTGAATTTTACAAACTTGAGTCTACACTATGTCAGAAAGCTTTCATGTAAATCTCAGCTTTTCTTGGCAAGTGTTTCTTGAGAAGACAATTTTCATAAAGATTTTCCCTGTATATTTGTAAGTAAAACTTTGATCCCCTATTGAGACCCAATCCAACCCCCCCCCCCCCCCCCCCCCCCCTCCCAGGTCATTGGTTTTAACAAACTTGAATCTGTACTGTCAGGAGGCTTTCATGTAAATTTCAGCTTTTCTGTCCCAGTGGTTCTTGAGAAGATTTTTGAATGACCCCACCGTACTTTTGCGATTATCTCCCCTTTGAAGGGGCATGGCCCTTCATTTGAACAAACTTGAAAGCCTTTCACCCAAGGGTGCTTTGTGTCACTTAGTTTGGTTGAAATTGACCCAGTGGTTCTGGAGAAGATGAAAATGTGAAAAGTTTTCGCCGACGACAGACAACGAACAAATTTTGATCAGAAAAGCTCACTTGAACCTTCGGCCCAGGTGAACTAAAAAAAAATTTTTAAACAGGTATTATCAATTTTTGTCCCTGAAGTTGAATTTTGTTTATCTTGATGTCACGGGTAACCTGGAGTGGTTCAAAGATCTATTTCTTCGACTCGTGGGTGGGGGAAGGTGGCTCCAGACCTAAACAACTTGAGATGGTCTCTCATCTTGTTTCTAACTTCTTTGGGGGCCATCTCTGGATTTTTCTCTGGTACAGAGGCTTAAAAGATAGCATAATGAATTAATTGAGAGGTTGCATAACAGGTTTTGTAAATGAACATGCAAAATTTAAAATGTCTATGTCTTGAACTTGTATATATGCACCTTCTGCATTGTCTTCCCTTTTATCCAAGCCATCTTTGGTCTCACGGGCGTTTTCCTGTCACACTGCATGATGTCGGTTCATCCACTGAAAACAGTGCCTTATTAAAAGTCACTTGATGATATTCTAAATTCATAACTATCTCTTCAAGTCCATGCTACAATGAAAGAGAACATGTACTAGATAAAAATATTAGAAACAGGATGATAATTTGTTAAGGTGTGACAATTCCACTAGACTACCAAAAAAGACGAATTATTACAAACCAAAAGTAAAAATACTAACCAGCAACGCCGTGTATTTTGAACAACTAGGCCTATCCCCCAGTTTCTGAGTGTAAGGTGAATCCTATATTCCTATCTGGAATCCATTCCATGCTTGATTGCATACTGATTCTGTTGATGGTTCTCCATCCTTGCGAATATTTCCCTGACTTCGCGCCCAGAAAGGAACATTGAAAAAAAAGCGCTTTGATCACTTGCGTGAACGTCAGGTCGTACACTGACTGACTCGTCCCCAGGTCAACACGTAACCAAAAGATGATCAGTAAAAAGTTATACAATCGACCAGTGGAAACCCAGTGTATAAGACTTCATATATATACATATGATATATTTTATACATGATATATCTTATATCGAATTAGAACGGGGAGAAGAAAAAACACGACAAGCTTCGTACATTGTACAAGTTGACCGAAACGACATCACCGGAAGTTACAACTTTCAAAGAAGTCATTTATGATTTAAAGATTTGTGAATGGAAATCAATAACATCGGAATGAAAAAGGACTACGGGGTAACGGATGACACTCTGTAAGTACCATATGCTTATTTTGTTTACGTTTGTAAATGATTACATGCATTGGAAAAATACACGCTTGATCGCTGGACCACTCGAAATTCCTCGATACAATCATTCTATTTACAGCTTAACATATCAAAACAAACTACTCTTTTTTTTTAACGTAAACCATTGACTGGTTCGATCTAGATGGAAAGGGTATAATCACCAGAACATTGTATCATGGATATCCATCATTATGATTCTGTTTCGATCAGTTGACCTTGTTCTGTAATTATTACTGCTTCGTAAAATAACTACGGACAGTACGGTTACAAAATTTAGCATGGCAAGCTGATTGTATCCATCAGTGATAATTTATTGCTATTTGCACCTCAAAACATTGATGTGTCAAAGAAACTTTTCTAAATATAAAATTTTTAATCAGTGTCTTGAAAATTAAGTTTCTTCATTAATAATTTGTAATTAATTATTATTGCAGGAGATTGAGAACCCAAAAGGTACATGCTGTGCAAGAAAGATGTAAACATGCAAATTCCTAAATGTACTAAATATTAAAACATCAACTGCAATCTTCAGTGGTGACATCCAAAAGTTGATATGCCATTGGTACTTCAAGTGATACGACCGTGACATTGGAAAATCCTTTTAACTTATCATCACTTGAGCCTGAATTGCAATCCTTTTGATACAGACATTTTTTTAAGTTCAGTTTCGAACATTAATGCCGCTGTGTCATCTCTGGAAATGGAAAAGCCTACCACAGAATCTGATGAATTTTTGAACATTCTTTCACAAAAAGGGATCTTCTTTATTTTGAAGAAGGTAGCCCAGGAACTGGAAATCTGTTATCAAAATTATCTTAATAATACACTGGACAATATTCTAACCTTAAAAAAAACATGACAAACCCGATTGAACTCCTGTGATGAAGCATCTCAAAACTCCAATTATGGTAGCTAGTCTTTCAAGTGACATCGAGGATTTCAATAGCGCATTTGACAGTAAAGTGATTTTTATTCAAGTTCAGATTGTTGTCATTATAAATTTATAAGAAGTGTTCTCATAGCCAACATTTTTCAAGTCTACTTTTGATGAAATATAGTCTTTTCTATTACAACTTATTATGACATGATTGTTGTTGTATACATAAATGTTCTTATCCACGAATCATTCACTATTCTTATAGGTTTTTTTTAGCCTGAACTATGTAGCAATGACATGTCAAGGTAATCCAGAAAATGTAAAATCTTTTCTTTGATATGACAAGGATTTAATTTTGTAACAATTAATATCTAAAAGTCCTGTAACCCTCATTAAAGTCCTTTATAATCTGACTTCACTGGTTGTAAGATTTTGAGGGTAATTGCAAGACTTCTCTCTTTGCATACTTTTAATACGAAGTCCTGGAAAGCAATGTAAAGTCTTGCATTATCTTGAATGTATCAAGTATGAGATTTTTAGGGAATTTCTGGGACGATGTTTTCGTCTTCATTTTATAATAAAGTCCTGAAAAACACAAGAATGTCCTAGAAAAACCTGCTGCTATGAGAGTGGGACTTTGTAAGACATTTAGGTAATAAATATGTCCTAGAAATTCTTGCAAAGTCACTCTTGATGTAAGTGGGATATTCCAGGACAAATGCAGAAACATGAAGTCCTGTATTATCCCACTGCATTAGGACATGGGAGAACTGGGACTTCACAAGGAAGTCCCAGGACTTCCAGGGATATCCTTCAATTAAGCAAAAAAGTGGGATTTATTTTCAGAGGGGCGGTGTCTAATGGAAATTTTTTAAGTGAAATTGATGAGAGTTTAGTCAAGTTCAATTTAATCAATAATTAAAAAAAATTGTATTTGAGAGAAAGAGAGAGAGAGAGAGAGAGAGAGAGAGAGAGAGAGAGAGAGAGAATGAAACCTTTTCTTTACTTAAAGTAATCAAAAGTTTTTTGAAAGAAAAGTATAATCAAATTTGATTTTATTCCACATTTATTGATTTAGAAACACTTGAAATAATGTTTCAAATGAGAGAGAGGGAGAGAGAGAGGGAACCTTTTTTTGTTTAACTTAAACTTGTTAAAGTAATCAAATGTATATTTGAGAGAGAAATATATTCAAATTTGATTTAATTGATGTTCACTTAAAAAAAACAACTAGGGAAACAGCTGCAAAAGACACTGAAATCAACTCAGATTTACCTGTAAAAGCAATCTACGCTTGAGTAACTTTGTGACCTAAATTCAGACCAAATGTGATTCTTGGCTGACCAAATTGTAAAGCTGTTGACCAATCCAGCAGGCAATTGAAAACTCAACCGGTCTTTTGTAATTCGCTGTAATACTGTTTTAAAGCTACTAAAACATGCATTGTTTCTGATTGTGATATTTGAATTGTTCCATTGCTTAATTGTGTAAGGGACAAAGGATTTCCTAAATAGCTCAAGTCTACATTTAGGAAGAGTATCTTCTCCATTGCGTGTGTTATAATTTGATTCAGAATTCCGAGTTGGAGGGAATATATTTTTTAAGATAATCTGAAACTAAATTGTGATGGACTTTAAACATTGTACTTAATTTTGCAACTCTTCATCTGTCTAAAAGTGTCTCCCAACCTGTTTCTAAATATAATGAATCACGTGATGAAATTATAGGTACCGACCTACCTACCTATCCTCTTCGCTCCAGTCGGAGCAAAAGGCCAATACAAGACTTCGCCACTCAGCTCTGTTTTTCGCTTTTGCCTCTGCTTCTCCCCAAGTTAAGACTTTATCTTTAGCTCATTTTTGACCGTCTTTCGCCAGGTTGTTTTTGGTCTTCCCCTTGGTCTTTTGCCTGGTGGTGTCCAATGTAAAGCCCTTTTTTGTATTGTTCTTCCATCCATTCTCAAGACGTGTCCAAGCCATCGGAGTCGTTTTTGTCGTATCTCTTTGATAATGAAATTATAGGGTAAACCCATAGTTATTCTTGCTGTGTACAGTTTAACTTTTTCTAGTTTTTCCAAGTATTGTAATGGACACCCATTCCATACAATAGAAGAGTATTCAAGTAGTGGTCTAATAAATGTAGTATACGTTTTTATATGCCCATCATTAGACGGGACGTATTATGTTATGGCGCTGTCCGTGTGTCTGTCCGTCTAGTTGGCTGGCTTGGCTGTCCGTCCGTCCCGGGTCATGTTTTCCGGACTTTTTTCCATAACGGCATCCGTTAACTTTGAAATTTGGTCACAATATCTTCCTCAAGAATTGTAAGAGCGAGTTTGCATTTCAGCTGGATTGGTCCATCGTTGACCTACATGTATTTTAGTGCTATAAGTAGGTCAAACAGCTTTCCGGATTTTTCTTCTTCGTTACAGATACAGATATTGCCCTGAAATTTACACATAAGCTTCTTTTCAGAGAAACACAAGTTCAGTTTGCAATTTCAGGTGGATTGGTCCATCCATGACCTACTTTTAAGCTAAAAATAGGTCAAATAGTTTTCCGAGCTTTTTTTCATTACGGATACAGATATTGCCTTGTCAAAGGCTTCCTCTCAGAGGAATACAAGATCAGTTTGCATTTCAGCTGGATTGGTCCATCCTTGACCTACTTTTGGAGTAAAAATAGGTCAGACAGTTTTCTGGACTTTTTTCATTATGGGTACAGATATTGCCCTGAAATTTAGTCAGAGGCTTCCTCTTGGAGGAATACAAGTTCAGTTTGCATTTCAGCACTTTTGGACTAAAAATAGGTCAGACAGTTTTCCAGGCTTTTTTTCATTACGGATACAGATATTGCCCTGATATTTAGTCAAAGGCTCACTGTCTGATGGGCGTATATTGTACCGTTTGCGGTACCCTTGTTGATAGTGTTCTTCTACAAATGGTGAATTTTAACTTTTTTAGAAGACCTAATCTCTGATAGGCCTTTTTTTACTATGCTATTAATGTATTCTGACCAGCTAAGATTGTGACTAAAATTGTTTGTGAGACATTAAGAATTCTAATGGGCAATTTTGAAATTAGAGTTTGAGGAGATTATAGTTAGGTCTTAGTGTGAAAAATAATGCTTTAGTTTTCAAAGGGTTGAATTTGAGCAGCCATTTAGATGACCATCTATCTAATATACTTAAATCGTGATTCAATATTTGCTATATTGTATAATGTACATTGTAATGAGTTGTCATCTGCAAATAATTTGCACAATGAGATCATATTTTCTGCTACATCATTTACATAAATTAAAAATAACAAAGGGCCAAGAACTGACCCCTGTGGTACACTAACATTTATGATTCTACAAGATGATAGCTTATCTTTATACATAACTCTCTGTGCTCTATTGCATAAGTAACTTTCAAACTAATCAAGTAAATCACCACCGATACCATACATTTTTAGATTAAAAATTAAAGCTTTATGCCAAACTCTGTCAAATGCTTTGGACAGATCACAAAAAAACCATGCAACAAAATTTTTCTTCGTCAATACTTTTGACAATGCTATGATAAGTTTCGAGTAATTGATAAACAGTAGAATGACCTAGCTGGCAAAAAACCTGCTTGAAACTTATAAAATAAATTATGTTGATGAAAATAATTGTACAAATGTTTGAATATAATTCTTTGGCCATGCCAATTTGTAATCTAGTTCGTCGGATTCGCCACTTCTATTTGTAATAAATCCAAATTATAATATTATCAAAAAATAATATCCGCCTGCGTGTCCAAAAATATCCGTAAAATATTTTCGACTTTTTACAACAAACGCACAAACGACCCTGATGTACGAGACTGACAAATGACAGAAGCGCGGGCTCTCGAGAAATTTCATAACAGTGTAATACAGTGCTTTAAGTTATTCATGATGTCTATCTTAAGGTAGTCAATGTATAATGACCATATTTCATATCTAATAAATGGATGGTGGCATTTTTGTAATCATGGTATCATTTTGAAGGGTTCATCGAATAAAAATAATCCACCATAGGAATTTTCAAAATTTTGTTTACTGCTTGATTTATTTCACCTAGAATTTAACATTGAAGTATATGGGAAACGCATGTTTTATTACAATATTTTAAAAAGAAATTATATTTCATACCAATCTCTTGGTAGAAAGTTACATACACTTTCTCTTAATGAAAATATGAAATAAAATTAATCATTGACCACACACATTTTTAGAAAATTAGATTTTTCTTATTTTTACAAAGGGCAGACAACTCTTCCAAAAAGTCTTAAGTGCAAAAAGGTCAGCTTCTAATCATTTACCAGTCATGTGAATTTCATCTGCTTCACTTTCATCATTATTTAACAGTAAACATTTATGTTGATCTAAATCCTTCAAAATTGTTCATTATCCTTTCATTATACATGGAATACCTTAATATGTACGATACTTCATAACACTGGATTGGAAGTTGTTCCTCATACTGCAATCGAACTGGAATCCTATGGAACTTTTGAAGCGCTATTCGATGCCACTATTTAGAGAACATCGACAGCGTAAAATTGATTGATTATATATTATACTCTTGAGAATATTTCACTCACATGAAGACGTTACCATTGCCGGTGAAGGGCTGCAAAAAAGGCCTATGCTCAGCGCTTATGGCCATTGAGCAGGGAGGGATCTTTATCATGCCACACCTGCTGTGACACGGGTCTCAGTTTTTGCGGTCTTATCCGAAGGACCGCCCCATTTATTCTCCTCTTACGACAAGCAAGGGGTACTGAGGACTATTTTAAACTGGGCCCACAGTTAACGACAAATTCACAAAAGGTTTGGTGATTATTGATTAAGTGTGTCCTATTAAAATTCAAGAAATTAATGCTAAAAGCGATGCAATGGAGATTTCAAAACTGGACATGTCCCTAGCAATATGCATATCTCTGAATCGAAAGTTTGTAGAAATGAAACTTAAATAAAATTCTTCAAAAAGACCTAGCTTATCAGTTAATGTTGCAAAGTACACTATATCAACAAAGTTGAAACATATTAAGTGTATGTGGTAAACAAATGATATTTGATGATTTTAGATCTTTATTTTTAAGCGCTCGCTTTTTAAAATCACACTTAATTCAATTAAAAATATTTATATTTCTTGTATTCGCTCGCCTCATAATACTTGTCTCCAAAATTAAAAATAATAATTGTAAAATAATTTCGCCCTCTCGCCTCACTTTTTTTGTTTGAAAATCCAAAGAACTATTTTACAAATTGGTGTGGCCTTTCCATAATTTTGCTAACACAGCTCAATAGTGAAACTCAATGCACATAGTGCAGTTCATAATGTCTATGTTCCTGCTCATGCCTTCTGCATACCATGCAGTACATTAAGGGTAGGGTGTGTGTTTTGGAGCACTTTCAATTTGGCGAATTGGAGAGACATTTGTTTTGAACAACAAAAATTTCACATTTTCACGGAATGTTTGTGTACATGTCACAAGGATTTTGATTTGCTTAAATTTTTTAGAAAGTGTCGCGTTGTTGAACTTTTGAGTTTTGAGGACATATTACAGAGCGAGTACATGGTTTGTCCATTTAAATAAAACTTCTCATAGTTTTCAAACTAAGGCCTTTGTGAACAATTTGAAGATATACGTATTGCAAGAATTTTGATTCGCAACAATTTTCTAATTTTCTGTGATGTTGAAAAAAATCGCAGGTTGTTGAACGTAGTCAATTTTGGGAAAATATTTTACACACACAGGGATCTTTGTTTGCCTACTTACCTCCTGTCACAGTTTTTAAGCTAGGACCTTTTTATTCATATGATGCAATAGAAAGTATGTTGTAGCTTGATCATGGGTGATACTACATTTAACAGGGTGTTGGTCAATGCGAATAATAATAATGACCAACTCCTGTTGAGGGTTTATTCAGCAAAGTATTTATTTAAGGTTGTTTAAAAAAACCTGTAACAATTGTATAACAATAATCAAACATATATGTATAAATCATAAAATACAATATTACTTTTACAAACTAATTGCTATACAATTAATGGTAGCAATATTTACATACTTCAAGGGAGATAACTTTGTCTTACACAAAGTGTTATACATGTAACATTAAATACACAAATGCATCTCCCAATATTTACTCTTGTCTATGGATAAAATCTTTACTGTCCACTTATGCTTATAATAATACAAACATTACAGTTATTACTTTGATATAAAATATACACTTGAGAAATACTGAAATATATGTTAAAGTCAGTAACTCAAAAATACTCAAATGTACCATTCTCTGGGAATAGTAAGGCCAATATATACAATGGTGAACTGCCAATGTGATAAATACATGTAAATGTCACCATATAATCTATACCAATTAAGAACTCACTAAGTGTTATGCTTGACCGAATATTGAATTGCAGATCCATTGAAGGATTATATAATTCAATACACATAACATTGACATTAAATTGAAAAAAAAATGAAATAAAAACAATGCATACGTGCATATATGAATGCAATATATGCATATTAGATCAAAAATTACTCTGCCACATACATAAGCTTGTGAGGGGTGTATTATGTACCGTTCCTGGTACTCTTGGTGTTTATTTTCCAACTTAATCTAACCCTAATCACATAAATATGCATGACAGATTTGAAAACAATCTCTGATTTTAGAAAAATGTTTTGAAATACTATGAGCTGTAAGATTGTTTTCTGTGAAATATTCTGAAAAATAATGATTATGTCAAATCATTTTAACAAATCTTGTGCACCAAGTTGAATGGGATTAATTACATGCAGTATGAATATTCCAAAGCATATCAGAAATTGATTGATTATGCAAAAGCCATTTAATAATAATGAAATATAGATACATGTATTCCTCTAGATTGATAGATTTTTGTAGATTTACTTTGAAATCCTTCTGAACAAGTCATTCGGAACTATAGCTCATTGAAAAATGGTATTCGGATGTAAGAGTCTGGTATATATAAGGAGCATAGGAACATTTATCGAGGAATGTATGTACTTGTAAGAGAAGTACATGTAGTTGTAGTTGCCCCTGACTAGTAGTTGTCCCTTATTTTTCACAATCCTTATGGACATGTTGATAATGCCACACAGAGGGGGGTATATATTTCTAAAATATTTTTTATTCTTTAATTCTCACTCCATTAAGATTAATTGTTTGAGAGCTAATGTGGAAATGTTTAATCTGATACAAAGGAACTGATATTAGATTTGTATGCCCACTACAGGTAAATGAGGCTGAGCCCCCTGTGATGTGGCTGTCTGGGCTTCACATCCCTGAGTCCTACTTGACTGCTCTGGTGCAAGCCACATGTCGAAAGAATGGCTGGCCACTGGACAAGTCCACACTGTACACTTCAGTCACACAATGGCAGAGTGGTGATGATGTAACTGAAAGAGTTCATCAAGGTAAAAGATAGTTATATAATTAATTACCTGAGATGTATGAGACAGAGGAAAACTTATATGTTCCCTAATTTAGTTAACTCCCATGTAGCAACTGATAATTTTCTTATCATTTTTGTAATATATATTACATTTATCTTTGGTTCACTGGTTTTGTTTGTAAAGATGTACACATAGTTTGGGGGGCTATGAATAACCATTTGCTTTTGATTTGTAGGTTGCTTTGTGGATGGTCTTTACTTGGAGGGAGCTGCTTGGGACCGAGAAAATTGCTGCCTGATCCGACAATCCCCCAAACAGCTGATCCAGGAACTCCCTGTCATGAAGGTCATCCCCATCGAAGCTCACCGTCTCAAACTTCAGAACACATTTAGAACACCAGTGTATGTGACATCAGAAAGGAGAAATGCTATGGGTGTTGGTTTGGTGTTCGAAGCTGATCTGGCCACAACAGAACATCTCAGTCACTGGGTACTCCAGGGAGTATGCTTGATCCTCAACACAGACTAAAAACAGAATATAGAAACTGACCTAAAACCCAACCTATGCTAAAAGGACAACAATGCTGAAAACCACATCTAGGAAATACTACTAGTGAAAAACATTAACTATTATAAGATTTCTGAACCTTATAACTGTATGGTCCACATCTGGGAAAAGTTTTTAAAAATTGTCAGGTATTTTTAGTTTGAAACTTTTTGTCATGGGGACTTTATGCAAAACTGAAAAATAAAATCTGCATTTTTTATCATATTCTTTGATCTCAAATGAATTCTGTCCAACAGAATTTGCATACTTATCAAGCTCTTTTTTTTTTTTTAACCTTAACATCTTCTGCGATATAATTTTCAATTTGTTATGATGAAATCATCCAAATTTAGAGCTTCTTTGAATATATATATTTTTAAATGAAGTCTTCTTTATTCTTTTGCTTCAAATATTTGTTATTGTTGAAATGTAATTGAATTTGATGTGAAATAGAGATGAAGAATTAAAAGAATGTATATGAAATAGACTGTACTTATATTAATGTGTTAAGGGATTGAAGAGATTTTGAAATCAAAATCAGCATTTTTATCAAGTACAAGTTGTTAAGTGTAGCATTTAGAGCTTAAAGCTGATTTGAATTCTTGAATATATACATATTTCATCCCATCTACCATAATTCTTTCATAAGCCTGTTTTACTCCACCTTTATATACACCAAATGTGACTGTTACACCTAATTAAATGATATTGTAGTCTGCTTCGACCAGAACACATCTCCAATAGTAATGTATAGGAAATGAGAAACAAATGAAATCACGTTTTATAACACAATGCATTGCTCAAATTTACATAAAAAGACAAAGAGGCCACAGGCCTTAGTGGTCATCTGAGTATTAGTTAAAAGTATGGACCACTAGCCCCAAGGGGTATGACATTTAGAGAATAATTCCTGTTCTCCATATCTAAGCTAAATCCTAATTTTCAGCAACAGTATAAAACAAGATCTGTTCTTAAAACTTTAATGCCCTGAAAGTGCCCATTCTATTAAAAGACTTTACATAATATAATACTGGTGTATGTAACATCATATGAATAATTAGGACCTGTCCAAGAGTGAAAACGTGAAATTCACAAGTTTGGTACATTCTTTTCTGCTTTTTCTAAGAATCCTTTTAGTTTCTGCATTTGGTCTGCTTCCGTCATTTGTGTTTATGTTTACATAGGTTAGATATACTAAATATATTTAAAGCAGATTTTTTTTCAATTTACAAGTTAATTCTGAACACATTAGATAGTTTCTTGTGTTTGTCACATCTCATTTTGTTTTAAACATGCTATTTTCTATCAAGCAATCTATATGTAAACAAAAACATGGAACTAGTCTTGTTTACATAACAAAGAGTTGTGAGTGCTGTATCTCACTTGTAACTCAACATCTGATATTCAAGTTTTGGTTGACCATTAAAAATACTTTAGTTAGGCATTGTAAACAATAAAAAATTTAATTTTCATCTCAAATTGTGTCCATGCCCCTTTAATGCTATTGATACTAAATTGAAACCAATTGGATATTTAGAAGGAGTAAGTACACATAGTCCTTTACCAAAATTGTGAATTTTATGATACTAGGGGTTAAGGGTTTGGTTTCAGGGTGGAGCAAAAAATTATTCTGAGTATTGTCTTCTCTAAGTTTACTGATACAGTACAAAAACTAAATGCATGTTTAAGGAAAACGGTAAAGGATGTACAAAAAAACGGTGAATTTCACAACCCCAGGGTTGACTTAAGGGTGGGTCCAAATTAGTGATATTGTTTAATAATACATACATACATATATATCATATTATGGTTAGCCTTTCATCAGTATATGCACTTTTGAGAGCATTGGAGTTTAGAGAACACATCTTGTTTTACACTTGCTGAATATTAGAATTTACCTTGGATATTTAGAACAGGAAATATTTTATAGATTTTTAGCCCTTGGGACTAGTGATACTTTTAACTAGTACTCTGGTGACCGATAAGGCCTTTGGGCCTCTTATTTAACCATGTCAGCAAATTTCAGGAAGACTTTTAAATGATTAAGACAATAATCGCAATAATGATTTTGGCCCCATCCCATTTTCCCTGCGATCATGAAAATTACAATTATGGTAAAGGATTGCCTACTCCCTCTAAATGTCTACTTAGTTTCAATTTAGTAACAATAGCATTAAAGAAGGTTTTACATATTTTGAACGAACTTTGCATTGCTTCCACTTTTGGTAATCGTACCTATACTCCAACTGCCCTTTCAAAAGATGAAATTCTTCAAAACCATGCTTCAGTTTTTGGGTACATTTAATGTCCCAGTTAATGGGTCGGATGAATATGAGTTACCGTACCTATACTGGATTCCTAAACTTCATAAAAACCCTTACAATCAAAAATACATTGCTGGGTCCAGTAAATGTTCTACCAAGTCCCTATACTTGCTCCTCACGAAAAATATTAACAGCTGTGAAGGAGAAACTTCAAACGTACTGTGCGACTACATACGCCAGAAATGGTGTAAATCAAATGTAGATTTTAAAAAATTCTAAAGAACTTTTAGTAAACTTGAAATCACAAAACTTTTCTCAAATTAACAACATCAAAACGTAATACTTTTCAACTCTTTACACGACCATTCCTCACGATAAATTAAAGACTAGAATTTTTGACATCAACAAAAATGGAAAACGCAAATATTCCTATCTAGTGATCAGTCATCCAAAAAATTACTTTGTTAAACACCACTCTGATTCCACGCACAAGTACTCTGAAGTTGAAATAAAAGATATGCTGGAGTTCCTCATTGACAATATCTTCGTGGTCTTTGGTGATCAGGTCTACCAACAGTCTGTTGGAATCACCATGAGCACGAATTGTGCTCTTTTGTTAGCTGACCTGTTTTTATATTCCTATGAAGCGAAATTTATTCAAAAACTTCTACGTGAGAAGAAAAAATCTCTTGCTGTGGCCTTCAATTCGACATTTAGATATATCGACGATGTATTATCTATTAACAATAATAATTTTCATTCATATGCCGATTCAATATATCCCAGTGAACTCGAACGAAAAGACACCACAGAGTCGTCCACTTCTGCTTCATACTTAAATATTTTATTGAAAGTAGATATTAACGTTAAACTAACAACTCAACTTTATGACAAACGGGATGATTTCAAGTTCTCCATCGTCAACTTCCCATATTTATGTAGCAATATCCCATTATCACCCGCATATGGTGTTTACATTTCTCAACTGATTCGATACGGAAGAGCTTGTTCTGCGTATGGTCAGTTTCTAAATCAAAGTAGGCTACTGACAAACAAGTTGATGGTGCAGGGGTTCCAACAGTCTCGTTTAAAATCAGCATTTCGCAAATTCTATGGTCGTTATAACGATCTAGTTTGCCAATACAACCTATCATTGGGTCAAATGCTGTCTGACGTGTTTCATGCCGATTGTTAGGCTGTTCTCATCTTCGCAATCCGACACTTGGCTTGCGAAGATGGGCCGTTCTTGGCACACTGATTTTGACTACGGATAACTCCGTTTACCTGATCAAGATATAGGGCTCATGGCGGGTGTGACCGGTCGACAGGGGACGTTTACTCCTCCTAGGCACCTGATCCCACCTCTAGTTTATCCAGGGGTCCGTGTTTGCCCAACTATCTATTTTGTATTGCTTATAGGAGTTACGAGATCACTGTTCGTTATCTTTACCTTTCATACGTACACTGTATATACCGAGTTTGGCCCCGCCCTGGAGTCGGAACCTCTACCCCAGGGATCATGAAATTGACAATTTTGATAGAGATCCTCCTGCTCTACATCACTATGAGTAGGGGAAAAACCATGGTTCTGCCACAGTAGTCTCCCATAGAAGCTACCTCTGACGTCATGTAATATGCATAATCAATTATTATATTTAAGGTTTAGAATTGAATCGTAATCATTTATTGTAATTAATAATTATTTTAATTAATCATTTTTTTTAAATCAATTAATTTGGAGAATAGACCAAAATTAAATATCTTCAAAACTCAGTTATCAATTAGTACATCGTAATACATGTTATATGTATTGTTAAATAATATAAAACACAACAAAGGTTCTAATGAATACAATAAATATTTTATTATCCCCGTTACAGCAATGGAAACCTTTACACTGACAAAGAGTCATCTACCATCAACCTTACCGTACTCAAATGATCTGTGTATATGTACGTTCTTTTGGATATGATGGAATCTAAAGTTTACCTTTTCAGGGTAGTACACTCTTCTATTCACAAGTTAGATATATCAGATGCTTTTATCCAAGAATTAAATTTCGATAATGAAGCCATTTAACAAAATATTGTTTGTATCTTCCTTTTCCTTTAGTCTTTAAGGTTTTCTCAACCTTCCAGAGGTCATCCTCTTTCACATCTACATTTTTAAGTTCAGATTGATAGAAAGTTCCTTTGATTTCTTCTTCATCAAAATCCTGTACTCTGTAGACAGGTAAACCACCACGTAAAACCCGCTGAGAAATACTGAATATCTCACCCGTCCACCTTTCATTATATTCACGGGAAAATGGATTTCTGAGATGGGTTAGTCGGACCTTATCACCAATTTTAAATTTTGAAGGGTTTTCTAACGGTCTTTGTCTTTTTAATAATGCTATGATCTTTTGGCCAATACATTCTCCACCATACAGCTGTTTCATTTTTAGTGCTGACACTTTTAGGTGTCATGCCAATCGTTCTGTGATATGTATTATTGTGGTTTTTGACCAAAGTTTGAAGTTTTTCTGTGTATTTGTATTACTGTTGGTAAATCATGAAACGATAAATTCGCGTCTTTATAGTTTTGATGACACGTTCAGCAACAGCTGCCTTGGTTTCATTTTGTGCAAATAGATGACTCACTCCAAAATCTTTCAAAACGCTTTGTACTTCTTTGGCTCTAAATTCTTGTCCTTTATCTGTTCGTATTCTCATGGGTACTCTGCCCTCTCCAAATATTTCTCGCAATGCGTGAGCAACTGAAGTTCCTTTTTATCTTTCAAAGAACGCATCCATAAGTACTTTGAAAAAACATCTATTACAACTATCACATATTTATATCCTTTGTTATACTCCGAAAATTTGACCATATCCATCAAATCTGCAGACCATTGATCATCGATGTCGGAAACCATAACTTTGTTTCTTTGAAAAGTTTCCGTAGTGGTCTTTGCAAACTGTACGCTTATTGTTTTTGTAACCATTTTCTGATTTTATATTTGCTAATGACGTATTTACCAGCTTTTCTGACATACCGGAATAATTTGTCTGGTCCTGAAAAACTACCAGCATTATTTGGATCATAATAAATCGCGTAAATAATCCTCCCACGACATGTCTCCTATTCAATCTACGGCAGCAGAATGATTGTACAAAAAATCCCATTTATATTTAGACTGATTTTGACTGCGGATAACTCCGTTTACCTAATCAGGATATGGGGCTCACGGCGGGTGTGACCGGTCAACAGGAGATGCTTACTCCTCCTAGGCACCTGATCCCACCTCTGGTGTGTCCAGGGGTCCGTGTTTGCTCAACTATCTATTTTGTATTGCTTGTAGGAGTTATGAGATTGATCACTGTTCGTTATCTTCACCTTGCATAGGGAAAATATTCATTCATTATTTTCATCCTCTTCTGATTCATATACAGATTCAGCGTCATCATCTTCATCATCATCCTCTTCATCGTCCTCGTCATCTGTTTCTAACATCATTTCCTCTAGCATATGCTTGTACTTTCTAAGAGTCATTCGAACAGCTGGTAAGTTTTCATAACCTTTTTTAAGGAACTTTACAATGTTTTTCATTATTTTCTCGTGGATCTCGACATGTTTTAAGTCTAAGATATCCATAATAGTTTGACCATAGAGGTCAAGAAACGTGATGAAATCGGTTTCTTTCATTTTTCTATTCGCTTTGTCTTCTGCTTTCGTTTTAGATAATCCATTGTTTTGATATTTTTCAAATTTCTCGGACCAGACCTCCTCATTCTCTGCCTTGGATCTTTTCCTGATCCTTTTAAAGTAGTCTTCTTCTGCTGATGTGTTAATATATTTATCATCAGATACCGTTTCATATTCATCTAACTGCAGAGTGCGTTGTTTCTTTTCCTGTGATTCCTCAGTATCATATCTTGAGGTAATTTTCGCTTACGGTTATCATTTTCTGGGCACCATTTCTTGATATGTCTTTGAAGGTCGGAAAAGCTCTCGAAAACAAGACCGCAATCATCACAAGAAGCCATGCTTTCGTCTAGAGGTGAATAAAAAGTAGTGTCAATGTTTTCAAAATTCGGAATCTTAACTTCACCAGAGCTATTCAAATGCGTCCTTTCTTCTCCGGAAGATTTTTGCAAATGAACTGTTATCTTACTGTCGGGTTCTTTTATAGACGTCTCTGTGAACACATCAGTACGCATGCGCATAGATTCGGGTGTTGTTGGTTTTAAATCTAATAATAGATATCCAAATGGTTTTTCCGTTGCTTCCTTGAAATATCTCATGAGGTGCTGGGGATTATCAGGATACATCTGTACGTCGAGCTAGTGTCATCACTTGTTGTTTGTCGATGGGTTTTTTTTTAATAGAACTACATGTATATAATGACAATTTCGCCGTTGTGTTGGATCCTTATTACAAAACAAATTTTGGTTAATTGCGATGACGGAAAGATTCCTGTGATGGCTCCCGTAAACAATTCATTGACTCGGGAATCTTTGGAGGCGCTTGACATCATGTCATCTAAAATCAATACATTTCTGGTTTGAGGATCTAAAAACGAATCTTCTTCCAGATGCAGTGGTATTCCTTTGATGAATTCCACCTTGGGAGAGACTGTATCTTTAATTATGTCATATAATGGTTGCCAACGTTTGTAAATCCAAATTATTCGCTCTGGTGGTGGTGGTGGTGAAACGTTGGTTAAACAGTTTTGCAGCAGTAATTTAACAAAATATGTTTTTCCACAAGAGGTCGGTCCAGATACGTTTGCAGTAAATGGATGTTTGAGTTGAAATACCTGAAGATATTTCTCTTGTTGTTGATTATGTGTTGATTATATTATCATATAACCCTTGCTGCTGCTGAACCACTGTATGTTTTTGTTTTAAGTGGCGCTGTAAATCATGCGGCCAAACATAGGTTTTCGAGCAACATTTACACTGATTCATGACGATAGATGTTTTCTTCTCAACCGCAAACAATTTTAAATGACTTGATATCCTTTCTCCAGTCCTTATATACATGCTAGCATTGCATCATGGAAAATCCTCCAGTGTCCATGGGCCAATGTATGCATCCCATCTTTCAATATGTACCTCTTGTCATCATAGGGAGAAAGAGTTGTTTTGTTTAATGCCATGTGTATCTGATGTTTATCCGATCTAAATGTCACCATGGTTTTCATCTGAGATTCCTTCTGAAATAAACATTCTTTGTATGATAAATGACGCAGTTTCGACCGAATCACCGACTTGCTGACACCTTTAGCAGTGGGCTTTTCACTTGGTCCAAACGTGAGACTGTACATTTTAGGTTTCAGTCCAATGAACTCAGTCATTGGCACCGACATGGTTTCATCCTTCATTTTACCCAAGACTTTTATTTTTAGTATCATATAGAAAGTGGTCTTTTGGGTAGTCACTAAAATCAAACTTGTCTTTTTCCGCTTCAAGATCCTTGTACAGATCATCGGTAAAGATATTGTAGCACAGGGAATCCGTATCCGTAAAGACAAGCTCAGCCTTTTCCCCATACCTGTACTTAACATGGTTGTAATGGAAATCATACATCAACACCTTTGACAATTCTAAGATTGAAAAGCCAACGTAAATGGGACGATTCAAGACAAGATTCTGTTTGGTAAGTTCTACTGATGTTAGATCTTCATTGAATATTTTGAATGATTTGAATCCTGGTTTTATTGTCACTTTGAGAAGCCTCTGTTCCCTGTGAATGAACTGAATATCAACCCTTTTTCTTAGGTTTTCCATAGTTTTCCCAATTACACTGTTATTCATTAACTTGTAGAAGTCCTTTTCAAAGTCATTCTTGGTTGCTTTCCTCATGTTCGTATTAGAGTCAATGTATTTTCTTAGCCATGGCTCATGTTTAAAAACAACCACTTGATGAACTTTGGTGACTTTCATACCAAGTGATATGTAAAGTTGCAGTTACTCACGCGTAAGGGTGTTTATCCATACGAGTATATGGACAGCATGACGATATTTAACGAAACACACCTTCCTGAGCGATCAGCTTTTTACAGCAGCATCAACGGTCAAAGTATATGGAAGCAGATTACAGACATGCTCAAGTTGCGTGGGAAACGTTTAGAATGTCAAACTGAGGAGAATACCATGACCTGTATATGGAGTCAGATGTTATTCTATTAGCTGATGTGCTTGAAAACTTAAGAAATCTATGTCTTCGTATATATGAACTAGACCCTGCCCACTTTTACGCTGCACCGGGATTGGCATGGCAGGCAGCCCTCAAAATGACAGGCGTAGATTTGGAACTTTTCACAGATTCTGATATGCACCTGTTCATTGAAAGAGGGCTGTGGGGAGGGATTTCAATGATTTCTCAAAGATATGCTAGAGCAAACAACCCATATGTTGAAGATCATGACCAAACCCAACCAAGGAACTATCTGATCTACCTAGATGCAAACAATTTGTATGGGTGGTCTATGAGTCAGGTTTTACCAACACATGACTTTCGATGGCTAACTCGAGAAGAAATCGATTCTTTAAATGTTCATCTTGTAGAAAATGATGAAGAGGAAGGTTATATTTTGTCCGTAGACCTTGAATACCCGGCGGAGTTACATGACATACATAGCGATTATTCTTTAGCACCCGAATCATGTGAAGTGAAGCCAGACATGTTATCACCTTACCAGCTACAACTTTTGAAAGACTTACATCTTGGGAAACAGCTGCACAAAAACTAGTTCCAAATCTTTGCAATAAGAGGGATTGTGTTATCCATTATAGAAATTCATTACAGATGACAGACTTCATTTTCCTTTAGGGTCTTATAAAACTGAAAGGAAATCAGTGACAAGTTGTACAAAACCATCGTCGATTTCATTTTGTAATAATTTGATTCATACAACATTGAGATCTGATTAAGAAACTGTATAGTTTCAAGGCTGTTGCACGGCCATCGACATCCCTGTCACGAAGGACGGAGCTCCGCCCACCGAAATAGACTCATATGAACGCAAGTTGGACAGGTCTTCCCGATAATGATATGGCATGTCAAACGTTGCAATATTTGATCTTTTCCATTTGTATTGTATAATTTTTCATTTGCAATCTATAATTTCCATTTGCATTGTCATTTTTTAAAATTTGTATTCTATATTTTCCATTTGCATTGTATAATTTTTCATTTGCAATCTATAATTTCCATTTGCATTGTCATTTTTTAAAATTTGTATTCTATATTTTCTATTTATATTGTATAATTTACCATTTGTATTTTATGTTTTCCATTTGTATTATATAAATTTTTTCGTTCAAATGATGTCTTCCATGGCACAATATTTTATCTCCTGAAACTGAAGAGTTCCTATAATCTGTATTATCTAGTTACTGATACATTGTACCTCCACATACCATCTTGTCTTTCGCTAATTTAAAAAACAAACTATTGGAACTCTTCAATTTCGGGAGATAAAATATTGTGCCATGGAAGTCATCATTTAAACGGAAAACTTAGTGATAGTTTATTTTATGGAATTTACATACTTAGACGGTGCAACATTAATAGTGATAGAGAGTTAGTTGAACAGTCAAATCACTTATTTGAAGCGAACAGCTGTGTCACTTAAATGCACATTAATTGCTTGAACCGGCCGAAGCTGAGAGTAAATTTCCAGACATGAATTATGAAGGACTGCTCCGAGATTCGGTGAAGGCGTCAGTCCAAATATTCAGACAAGCGGAATCTCAGCCGAGATTACTTATATGTATATAATCTTAATATTGGAATCCGATCTGTATGGAGCGCCAAATTATCATAAACTCAAATAATTGAAGATATCTTCAATTATTTGAAGATATCATCAATTCATTTTATGCGCGCAACAATTTGATTAAAGATCTCTTCAAATAATTAATGATATCTTCAATTCTGAATTATTGCGCGCATTAATTGAATTGATGATAGCATTAATTCTTCAGCTGAATTGATGCACACTTTAATTGAATTAATGATCTCTTCAAATGAATTAATGATATCAACAATTGAATTGATGCGCGCTACAATTCAATTGAAGAGAGCAATAACTGATATAATGCGCACATTAAATCAATTGATGAGAGCAATAATTGATTTAATGCGCGCATTAATTCAATTATTGCTCTTTTCAATTGAATTAATGATATCTTTAATTCAATTGAAGAGAGCAATAATTCTTTTAGAGAGAGCAACTATATAATTAAAGATATCTTAAATTTAACATATCCACAGTTGAATTAATGATCTCTTTAATTGAATTGTTGCTCTCTTTAAAAGAATTGATGCGCGCATTAATTTCTTATACAAAAGCGTTGTAAACAATTAAAGATGTCTTCAAATGAATTAAAGAGATCATCTAATTATTTATACCGAGCTCTAAATTAATTATTGCGAGCAATATTTCTACGGAATTGATCCTCTCATCAATTGAATTAAAGAGAGCAATAATTGAATTAATGCACGCATCAAATCTATTATTGCTCTCATTAATTCAATTGATGCGCGCATTAATTCAATTGATGAGAGCAATAATTGAATTGAAGCGCGCATTAATTCATTTGATGAGAGCAATAATTGATTTAATGCGCGCATTAATTCATTTAAATTATTTGAGTTTATGTTAATTTGGCGCTCCATAGGTCTGAAGCTTGATCGCTCGTCCGAAGAGCCATTCTTATTGATGATAGCAGGCGATAAAGAGATTTGACAGACGAACCACTTATTTGAAACATTGGATTCTAAAAATGTTACATAGAGACAAAAAGTGGTAAAATTTGTTATTTCTCAGAGGCAAACTATTGTTTTCAAAGCCCTTGTCTTTTCCCGTCAACTGTACGACCCAAATAAAGTTCAAATCTGTTTAAATTCGACATTCCGAAATATACAGAAGCTATCAGAGGGCAGCTTTCGTCAAAAATAAAATGAAAGCTCCACTGATCAACACATTCGACGCCATATTGGGGAGCAGGTTCGCGAGCGATCGCGAGCACTTCGGCGAACTCTACCATTCAGAACCGAGCGCTCGCTCTGCTGAATAGTGGGGGGGGGGGGGGGGGGGCAAGCAATGTTTTCCCGTTGCATTCAAATGTTAATTTTTGGACACTGGTTGCGCTGTCTTTAGGGATATTATAAGTTGTAGAAAAAATATGTCTCCAATTTCTTCAAGTTCTTTATAGCGGCCATTTTGGATTTTCAAAATGGCAGATATCAACAACGTAAAATTCCATTATCTTGGCTTCTAAATGACCTAGAGTTTTAATTTTGGTGTCCAAATGTACATATTTGCGGATACTTAATCCAATAAAAACACATTTATACACCTAAATATGATCAAAAGGGTTGTTATGGCGGCCATTTTTATCTTCACGTACGTATGTCAACGCACATATATCTTTTTTTCATCATTTTCACTTCTAAATCACATAAAGGCTGGACTTTAGTGTTAAAATGTAAACTTCTGGGGATAGAGAAACGAATAAAACAGGATAAACAGGATATTTATTCGTCCAAAGATTTGGAAAAGTTGCTTTCGTCTGCACCAACAATATACAATAACAATACACAAACACCGAACAAGGCGTCTATCGCCTCTGTAAGAACCAAATCAATTAGAAATAATCTTTATCAGTTAAATTCTCAAAATCCAGTTACAACATTTCACACACGTGCACACGCACGCACGCACACACACACACACACACACACACACACACACACACACACACACACACACACACACACACACACACACACACACACACACACACACACACACACACACACACCATGTCTAGAAAAAACACACTCATATATGAATTTGTTTTACATTCCGCCAATACCCCATCGATTCCCATGGGGCGCTCCTGACCCGTATTACCACACACCTCTTCATCTGCCCCATACATACACATCTCAGAACAGTTGAGATGCTGAGACCTGCATGAGCAGCGAGACATGCATTGGGTCTTCTTGCAGTCACATTTGATTAGATGTGTGATGGCAGCTGGGGCTGGAGGGTCCTTGGTTATGATGGGCACCAGCTGATCTCCTTCTGCTCTCCATCCATGTTCTGTTGGTTGTGGAAGCTGGGGGTCCGGTACATGATCCTGATGCCACACCATGGCCTGGAAATGTGCACGAGCAATGGCTTCATGTAAAGCTCCCCGGGTTGGTGGCAGCTTCTGTGCCTCTAGCTGTTTCTTGGTAAACAGTCTCCACCTCAGCTTGCCCACATCCACCACTGTAGTACCAGGCTCATACAGCTGGCATACAAATGCCTCAATGTCACTTTCTCATCTTGGTTGCAGACATCCTTCTGGACTTCAGCTGGCATCACCACCTTGGTGATGATATTCGTCAGGTCTTCACCTTCATGCGTCATGGGATTCATGGACTCTCTGATCACATTCTTCAGTCGACGAATGTTGTCTTCCTGCCTAGCCCAGACTGTGGTTGGTAGGTCGTAGTGCTCCTTGCGTGTAGCTGGGTGTGAGCCAGCCATCTGACGGGCTTCTTCAGCAAGCCTACTCAGCTCTGGTGCTGTCAGAAAGAACCTTTCGCGGGCACTGGCATTCTGGGTAATGCCCACAAGACCCCCTGTCACCTTCATGATCCGGTTGATGTGCTCCAGTGCATGGTCCACACCTACAGCACAGAAGGGAAGTTCATTCTTATGGACACTGAAGTTCCCATCCATGAACTCTTGGTAGATCCCTGGATCTGTCATCTGCAGGGCCTTCATCTCTGCAAGGTACCGGGGAGCCAGCCTGGCATTTTTCTGTTTGTCATGTGCAAAGTATATGCACATCTCATCCAGTGAAGACAGGTGAAGCTCAAATTGTCCATCACGGGTGGCACAGATGAATGTGTATATCACCATTATCATCCGCATGTAGCGCCGCACAAGCTTGAACAGTGGACTCTTGGCTTCTTTCCTCTCATCAAACTTTGCCATGGCCTCCAGGACTTTGTTTGACTCGAGGACAGCTAGCACGTTGTTCTGCGTGCTTGTCATCTCCTCTCCGGTGTGTAGATGTCAGCTCTGGATAACCTGTTGTGCTGACTGGGTACATGGGCCCCTCAGATGGGGATGCTCTTGGAAGAATTCGTCCAAATAGGGGTCGAAGAGGGTTTGGACAGTGGTGATGTGGGCCTCCAAAGCCCTCTTCATGTGCTTGGCTTCCAGTATTTCCCTGGTCGTTGTTGGGCCATAGATATCAGCTTCAGACCAAGCCTCGTCAAGACCACTGTCCTCTATGGCATTCCCAGCAGCCCTCAGTGCAGCAATCACAGTGTGCATCTCCCCTAGTCGCAGTACCCACTTGCCTTTGCAGTCATCTCTGGTCATCTCCAGCTGTTTGGCTCGCTCATACAGGCCCATGTCTAAGGTGATCACTGTCTTCCTATCGGGACACATGACCATGCAGTTGATTTGCTGTGTCTGTTTCAAGACTGTTATCAGTGTTTGCCATTCATGGGCTGGGGCTGCTACCAATGGCAGGGCGTTGACCTCTGTCAGAGGCTTCGAAGAAGAAAGCAGTGAGTTGTAGGTTGTCCAAGTTGGGATATCGTGATGCTTGATCCTACTGCCAGGTGGTTGTTTTAGATCGTGGACGACTGGGTCAGCATGCTGGGGTTCTGCAGCTTGCAGCTGGACATCTGGTGGGATGATGTCGTCTTGGACGTCCTCAGCTTCAGTTGTACCCATGATTGTGCGTGAAAGTAACCGCACTGTGTCCTTCGCAGAGTACGGCTTGGTGACATCTGGGGTTGACCGTTCCTTGAAGCTATACGTGGTACCTGTGGCAGATTGTTGATTTGGTGCATGGCAAGGAACAAAGTCTGGAGCAGTCAGATCCTTGAGTGAGCAGTCTCTGGCCTTTCGGTCATGTAGTCTCAGTGTTCTATGTTCATCTGAGGAAGGTGCATGTTCCCGTCGTTGGAATAGTGCACAGGCTGTAGCATGGAGTGTCCGCTTCCCATCAGGTGTGTCTTCGTTGAAGTCACTGTTGTCCACTGCAAAGAAGACAAACGTCCCTATGTGCATGGTTGTTGGAAAGTATACACCCTGTGTACAAGTGAACAACATAACAAAGTGAACGACTGAATTGGGATAAGTGCAGATGTGTATTTCTTATTTCTAGGAGCTTAACTAATATAGTAGGGGGGGGGGGGGCAATGTTTTCCCGTTGAATTCAAATGTTAATTTTTGGACACTGGTTGGGCTGTGCCATAAAAACCTATTTTTATCCCTTGTAGGTTATTAAAGAAGGTTTCATTCGATTCTCTATCCCCAAAAATGTACAACTGGACACCAGAATCGAAACTCTAGGTCATTTAGAAGCCAAGATAATGGAATTTTACGTTTTCGACATCCGCCATTTTGAAAATCTAAAATGGCCGCCATAAAGAACTTGAAAAAATTGGAGACATATTTTTTCTACAACTTATATCATCCCTAAAGACACCCCAACCAGTGTCCAAAAATTAACAAGCAAGTTCAACGGGAATGTCAATCTGCTATATTGCCCCCCCCCCCCCCCCCCCCCCCACTAAAAGTAATTCTTAGTAAATATTAGCCGTAAAAAAAGTGGATTTACATGTGGAACTAGTTCTAATTGTAACGGGGACTGTTACATATGTTCCCCAAACCTCCCCCAATTAAAAAGTGATGTCCTTGTGAATCTATAGCAAAAAATCATTTTATTTTAGCCTTTAATTACATGTAGTACGTTCAATATGGTCATTTCAGTACCAAAAAATGAAAGAAAGCGTTGAATATCAAGCCATTTCAATGAACAACAAAAAAGTTAGACTGATTCCAAAGTTAGTGTACGAATTTTGTAATGCACGTGCACGCGCATGCGTGCGCGTGCAGACAAAATAACTATTATTTTTCATATCTACAAATGATATACTACCATCCTATTTAGGTTTGATATCGATCCCTTTAATATTCTGATTTTCCATTTTTTAAACCGAAATTGCAGTGCACGTGCGCGCATTCACGTGCAGACAAAATGACTATCACCCTGCACATCTACAAACGCTATACTATCATCCTGGAAAGTTTCATATCGATCCCTTTTGTAGCTTCTGAGAACACTACCGGACAAAAAAGTACCGGAGAAAAAGAATAATAAACTAGAAATGATCTCGTTGCGAGCAACGAATAGGTCTTCCGTCCAATTTCTGACGAGATAGGACCTTGACTGGAAGAATTCAATTTGTGAATTAGTGAAGAACGACTATACATGAAAGAAATAAACACATACATGTAAGACGTGATTTATCAATTGTAAACAATTTCGGTTTTATTTCATTCACTTTCAAGTATCTCAGTAGTCCATAAAACGACTAAAAATTCCAATTGAACCACGTAGGAACCCACACTAAATATTTCCATAATTTCCAAGAAAGTTGAAACACGTATGTCACATCTACAAGTCACTATCTAACTTTCCTGAAAGCTTCAAGACTCAATCTTTGAGTATTTATGAGAAAACACTTGGAGAGAAAAACCCGGAAATCGTATATATTTAACAAACGGAAGTGAATTTTGAAAAAAACAAAACAATAATTCACTATACTCTGAAGATGGATAATGTCAATTATATATTTGAAAATCACAAAAACACTTGCTTTATAAGTGAGAGATATGATAGCAAAGAAAAACCATTTTCCCGAAGTTTTTCTCTAAAAACCGGAAGTTGCTGGTTAAACTTCCGGTAAGACTAACATTTTCTGAAACGCCACAAGAGACCTAATTAATCTATGCAAGTTTTGTTTCAAAAGCATAATTTTGAAATTTGGCGTTTCATTTGTTCACTTCCGGTAACGCCCGGAAGTGACGGATAATAATGATAAACCTTTATTACAGAGCTACAAGTCACCATCTATCATCCCTAAAAGTTTGAAGACTCAATCTTTAACCGTTTATGAGAAAACGCCCAGACAAAATGTCATTTGAAAAACGGAAATTCGGCCGTAACTTGCGACCGGAAGTGAATTTTGAAAAAGGATTAAAGGGTACTCCAGAGTTGGATAATGTCAAAAATATCTGTAAATATCGTAGTAAAAAGTTGATAGATAAGCAAGATATGCGAAGACAAAGAAATATCAATTTTTGGAAGTTTTTCTCTAAAAACCGGAAGTTGTTGGTTAAACTTCCGGTAAGTGTAACATTTTTTGAAACACCGAAAGAGACCGAATTAATCTGTGCAAGTTTTATTTCAAAAGCATAATTTTGAAATTTGACGTTTCTTTTATTCACTTCCGGTGACGGACGGAAGTGACGGATGGCAATGATAAACCTTATTACAGAGCTACAAGTCACCATTTATCATCCCTAAAAGTTTGAAGACTCAATCTTTAACCGTTTATGAGAAAACGCCCGGACAAATGTCATTTGAAAAACGGAAATACAGCCGTAACTTGCGACCGGAAGTGATTTTAGCAAAACCAAAAAAAGACCGTTCTAGATAATCCTATTTTACATCTTTCCTGAAAGTGTCATGAAAATCTATCCAACCGTTTTTGAGAAATCGCGTGCACAAAATCGGTAAGAAAAAGAACAATAATGATAATAACTAGACACGTTCTCGTTGCGAGCAACGAGTAGGTCTTCCGTCCGATTTGTTGATGCACTCAGAGTTAAAAAAAAAAAAAAGACAAATGAGTCCCAATTTAGTTTCCGACTTTAAGACACTTTAGATATAATCAATTTTTCATATCATAAGCTTCTGAAGCAAAGTTAAGGTGAAATTCGTTTGAAATTCGACTCTCCAGGCGAGCCATAAGGCCCGCGGGCCTATTTCTTGATGTCATTTGTTAGCCCTCTATAGACTCAACAACTTTAGTTCTATATGTTTTTACAAAATATTTACCTGTAAAAAGTTATTGAGATCGACCGATATCGACAAAAAATCGACTCTACAGGCGAGCCATTAGGACCATAGGCCTATTTCTTGATATCAATCGATAGATCTCGATAAACTGAACAACTTTTGTTCAATATGTCCTTACAAAATATTTACCAGTTACAAGTTTTTGAAATCGACTGATATCGACAAAAATCGACTCTACAGGCGAGCCATGAGGCCCACAGACCTATTTTTTGATATTGATCGATAGGTTATGACACATTGAACAACTTTTGTTCAATAATGCTTTTCAAAAAATATGTCGTTTTAAAGATATGAGGCGTCAAATATTTACGATTTTGGCCCTTAAAATCTCTAATTACGTAACATATGACCTACTTTTTGATTTGATAAGATCAAGCTCGTTGAGATGAACATTTCCGCTTCTACAACTTATTATAAAATATTAATAGTTTCTGAGATATTCTCAAAAACATTTGGACCCTTCTGAACCCCTAATTTAAAGGGCCAGCCCGTTTTGCTTGATATCGTAAGAAAGGCCTTGTCATTTAAAACATTTTTTGCTCAACAAGTATTTAGAAATTCTTTACCGTTCTCGAGTTATCTCTACAAGAAATATTTAGGGGCCAAACTGTAGCTCCCTAACGGGGCCACATAGGGAAAAAACGAAATGTACATATTGTTTAGATTATCATTCTGAACAACTTTTGTTCAATAATGCTTTTCAAAATATTTGTGGTTTTCAAGATATGAGGCGTCAATTATTTATGATTTTGGCCCTTAAAATCCCTTATTACGTAACATATGACCTACTTTTTGATTTGATAAGAACAAGCTTGTTTAGATGAACATTTCCGCTTCAATGACTTATTACAAAATATTAATAGTTTCTGAGATATTCTCATAAACCTTTGGACCCTTCTGGGCCCCTAATTAAAAGGGTCAGTCCCTTTTGCTTGATATCGTAAGAAAGGTCATGACATTTCAAACATTTTTTGTTCAACAAGTATTTAGAAATTCTTTACCGTTCTCGAGTTATTTCTAGAAGTAATTTTTAGGGGCCAAACTGTAGCTCCCTAACGGGGCCACATAGGGTAAAAACGAAATATGCATATTGTTCAGATCATCATTCTGAACAACTTTTGTTCTTTATTGCTTTTCAAAATATTTGTCGTTTTCGAGATACAAGGGGTAAAAAATTTATGGTTTTGGCCCTTCAAATCCCTTATTACGTAACATATGACCTAAATTTTTATATGAATAGATTTGGATTGTTGAGATGAACATTTTTTGTTCTTTGACTTATACCAAAATATTAACGATTTTTGAGATATTTGATCGAGACTTTGATACCTTCTAGATCCCTAATTTAAGGGGCTAGCCCCTAAATCTTGATATTTTCGAAAAGATCTCGTAAATGTGCACAACTTTTGTTCTACATGTCTTAACAAAATATTTGCAAGAAAAAAGATATTGGAGATCAAAGGTCAAAAATCGCCGAAATCGGCGAACAATTTTGGCATCCATTTTTTCAGGTCCAGGCGAGCGTTTAGGCAAATCGCCTCCGGTAAAATCGAATCCCCCACAAATTTTCTAAAATGTTTACTCTATCTTGTGTAGAAATTTCAAGACTCTAGCTTCAAAACTAACGGAGGAGATGTGTGGACAACAAGGCCCTTCAAAAACTCACTAAAAGAGAAATAACTCCTGACCGGAAGTGACGTCAAGCACGAAATTTTGCAAGCAAAGTCTCGTCACCAAAAGACATCTTTCCTGAAAATTTCGTGAAAATCGATTGAGAAATGGCTGAGAAAAACGCGTGTACTACCAAGGAAAATAATAATAATAACTAGACACGATCTCGTTGCGAGCAACGAGTAGGTCTTCCGTCCGATTTGTTGATGCACTCGGAGGTAAAAAAAAAAAAAAAAAAGACAAATGAGTCCCAATTTAGTTTCCGACTTTAAGACACTTTAGATATAATCAATTTTTCATATCATAAGCTTCTGAAGCAAAGTTAAGGTGAAATTCGTTTGAAATTCGACTCTCCAGGCGAGCCATAAGGCCCGCGGGCCTATTTCTTGATGTCATTTGTTAGCCCTCTATAGACTCAACAACTTTAGTTCTATATGTCTTTACAAAATATTTACCTGTAAAAAGTTATTGAGATCGACCGATATCGACAAAAAATCGACTCTACAGGCGAGCCATTAGGACCATAGGCCTATTTCTTGATATCAATCGATAGATCTCGATAAACTGAACAACTTTTGTTCAATATGTCCTTACAAAATATTTACCAGTTACAAGTTTTTGAAATCGACTGATATCGACAAAAATCGACTCTACAGGCGAGCCATGAGGCCCACAGACCCATTTTTTGATATTGATCGATAGGTTATGACACATTGAACAACTTTTGTTCAATAATGCTTTTCAAAAAATATGTCGTTTTAAAGATATGAGGCGTCAAATATTTACGATTTTGGCCCTTAAAATCTCTAATTACGTAACATATGACCTACTTTTTGATTTGATAAGATCAAGCTCGTTGAGATGAACATTTCCGCTTCTACAACTTATTATAAAATATTAATAGTTTCTGAGATATTCTCAAAAAACATTTGGACCCTTCTGAACCCCTAATTTAAAGGGCCAGCCCGTTTTGCTTGATATCGTAAGAAAGGCCTTGTCATTTTAAACAGTTTTTGCTCAACAAGTATTCAGAAATTCTTTACCGTTCTCGAGTTATCTCTACAAGAAATATTTAGGGGCCAAACTGTAGCTCCCTAACGGGGCCACATTGGGAAAAAACGAAATGTACATATTGTTTAGATTATCATTCTGAACAACTTTTGTTCAATAATGCTTTTCAAAATATTTGTGGTTTTCAAGATATGAGGCGTCAATTATTTATGATTTTGGCCCTTAAAATCCCTTATTACGTAACATATGACCTACTTTTTGATTGAATAAGAACAAGCTTGTTTAGATGAACATTTCCGCTTCAATGACTTATTACAAAATATTAATAGTTTCTGAGATATTCTCATCAACCTTTGGACCCTTCTGGGCCCCTAATTTAAAGGGTCAGCCCCTTTTGCTTGATATCGTAAGAAAGGTCATGACATTTCAAACATTTTTTGTTCAACAAGTATTTAGAAATTCTTTACCGTTCTCGAGTTATTTCTAGAAGTAATTTTTAGGGGCCAAACTGTAGCTCCCTAACGGGGCCACATAGGGTAAAAACGAAATATGCATATTGTTCAGATCATCATTCTGAACAACTTTTGTTCTTTATTGCTTTTCAAAATATTTGTCGTTTTCGAGATACAAGGGGTAAAAAATTTATGGTTTTGGCCCTTCAAATCCCTTATTACGTAACATATGACCTAAATTTTTATATGAATAGATTTGAATTGTTGAGATGAACATTTTTTGTTCTTTGACTTATACCAAAATATTAACGATTTTTGAGATATTTGATCTAGACTTTGAACCCTTCTAGATCACTAATTTAAGGGGCTAGCCCCTAAATCTTGATATTTTCGAAAAGATCTCGTAAATGTGCACAACTTTTGTTCTACATGTCTTAACAAAATATTTGCAAGAAAAAAGATATTGGAGATCAAAGGTCAAAAATCGCCGAAATCGGCGAACAATTTTGGCATCCATTTTTTCAGGTCCAGGCGAGCGTTTAGGCAAATCGCCTCCGGTAAAATCGAATCCCCCACAAATCTTCTAAAATGTTTACTCTATCTTGTGTAGAAATTTCAAGACTCTAGCTTCAAAACTAACGGAGGAGATGCGTGGACAACAAGGCCCTTCAAAAAATCACTAAAAGAGAGATAACTCCTGACCGGAAGTGACGTCAAGCACGAAATTTTGCAAGCAAAGTCTCGTCACCAAAAGACATCTGTCCTGAAAATTTCGTGAAAATCGATTGAGAAATGGCTTAGAAAAACGCGTGTACTACCAACGAAAATAATAATAATAATAATAATAATAATAATGAAGAAGAAGAACGCGAACAATAATAGTAAGGTCTTCCGCAGGAGACGGAAGACCTTAATGAAGAAGAAGAACGCGAACAATAATAGTAAGGTCTTCCGCAGGAGACGGAAGACCTTAACTAGACACGATCTCGTTGCGAGCAACGAGTAGGTCTTCCGTCCGATTTGTTGATGCACTCGGAGTTAAAAAAAAAAAAGACAAATGAGTCCCAATTTAGTTTCCGACTTTAAGACACTTTAGATATAATCAATTTTTCATATCATAAGCTTCTGAAGCAAAGTTGCGGTGAAATTCGTTTGAAATTCTACTCTCCAGACGAGCCATAAGGCCCGCGGGCCTATTTCTTGATGTCATTTGTTAGCCCTCTATAGACTCAACAACTTTAGTTCTATATGTCTTTACAAAATATTTACCTGTAAAAAGTTATTGAGATCGACCAATATCGACAAAAAATCGACTCTACAGGCGAGCCATTAGGACCATAGGCCTATTTCTTGATATCAATCGATAGATCTCGATAAACTGAACAACTTTTGTTCAATATGTCCTTACAAAATATTTACCAGTTACAAGTTTTTGAAATCGACTGATATCGACAAAAATCGACTCTACAGGCGAGCCATGAGGCCCACAGACCTATTTTTTGATATTGATCGATAGGTTATGACACATTGAACAACTTTTGTTCAATAATGCTTTTCAAAAAATATGTCGTTTTAAAGATATGAGGCGTCAAATATTTACGATTTTGGCCCTTAAAATCTCTAATTACGTAACATATGACCTACTTTTTGATTTGATAAGATCAAGCTCGTTGAGATGAACATTTCCGCTTCTACAACTTATTATAAAATATTAATAGTTTCTGAGATATTCTCAAAAACATTTGGACCCTTCTGAACCCCTAATTTAAAGGGCCAGCCCGTTTTGCTTGATATCGTAAGAAAGGCCTTGTCATTTAAAACATTTTTTGCTCAACAAGTATTTAGAAATTCTTTACCGTTCTCGAGTTATCTCTACAAGAAATATTTAGGGGCCAAACTGTAGCTCCCTAACGGGGCCACATAGGGAAAAAACGAAATGTACATATTGTTTAGATTATCATTCTGAACAACTTTTGTTCAATAATGCTTTTCAAAATATTTGTGGTTTTCAAGATATGAGGCGTCAATTATTTATGATTTTGGCCCTTAAAATCCCTTATTACGTAACATATGACCTACTTTTTGATTTGATAAGAACAAGCTTGTTTAGATGAACATTTCCGCTTCAATGACTTATTACAAAATATTAATAGTTTCTGAGATATTCTCATAAACCTTTGGACCCTTCTGGGCCCCTAATTAAAAGGGTCAGTCCCTTTTGCTTGATATCGTAAGAAAGGTCATGACATTTCAAACATTTTTTGTTCAACAAGTATTTAGAAATTCTTTACCGTTCTCGAGTTATTTCTAGAAGTAATTTTTAGGGGCCAAACTGTAGCTCCCTAACGGGGCCACATAGGGTAAAAACGAAATATGCATATTGTTCAGATCATCATTCTGAACAACTTTTGTTCTTTATTGCTTTTCAAAATATTTGTCGTTTTCGAGATACAAGGGGTAAAAAATTTATGGTTTTGGCCCTTCAAATCCCTTATTACGTAACATATGACCTAAATTTTTATATGAATAGATTTGGATTGTTGAGATGAACATTTTTTGTTCTTTGACTTATACCAAAATATTAACGATTTTTGAGATATTTGATCGAGACTTTGATACCTTCTAGATCCCTAATTTAAGGGGCTAGCCCCTAAATCTTGATATTTTCGAAAAGATCTCGTAAATGTGCACAACTTTTGTTCTACATGTCTTAACAAAATATTTGCAAGAAAAAAGATATTGGAGATCAAAGGTCAAAAATCGCCGAAATCGGCGAACAATTTTGGCATCCATTTTTTCAGGTCCAGGCGAGCGTTTAGGCAAATCGCCTCCGGTAAAATCGAATCCCCCACAAATTTTCTAAAATGTTTACTCTATCTTGTGTAGAAATTTCAAGACTCTAGCTTCAAAACTAACGGAGGAGATGTGTGGACAACAAGGCCCTTCAAAAACTCACTAAAAGAGAAATAACTCCTGACCGGAAGTGACGTCAAGCACGAAATTTTGCAAGCAAAGTCTCGTCACCAAAAGACATCTTTCCTGAAAATTTCGTGAAAATCGATTGAGAAATGGCTGAGAAAAACGCGTGTACTACCAAGGAAAATAATAATAATAACTAGACACGATCTCGTTGCGAGCAACGAGTAGGTCTTCCGTCCGATTTGTTGATGCACTCGGAGGTAAAAAAAAATTAAAAAAAGACAAATGAGTCCCAATTTAGTTTCCGACTTTAAGACACTTTAGATATAATCAATTTTTCATATCATAAGCTTCTGAAGCAAAGTTAAGGTGAAATTCGTTTGAAATTCGACTCTCCAGGCGAGCCATAAGGCCCGCGGGCCTATTTCTTGATGTCATTTGTTAGCCCTCTATAGACTCAACAACTTTAGTTCTATATGTCTTTACAAAATATTTACCTGTAAAAAGTTATTGAGATCGACCGATATCGACAAAAAATCGACTCTACAGGCGAGCCATTAGGACCATAGGCCTATTTCTTGATATCAATCGATAGATCTCGATAAACTGAACAACTTTTGTTCAATATGTCCTTACAAAATATTTACCAGTTACAAGTTTTTGAAATCGACTGATATCGACAAAAATCGACTCTACAGGCGAGCCATGAGGCCCACAGACCCATTTTTTGATATTGATCGATAGGTTATGACACATTGAACAACTTTTGTTCAATAATGCTTTTCAAAAAATATGTCGTTTTAAAGATATGAGGCGTCAAATATTTACGATTTTGGCCCTTAAAATCTCTAATTACGTAACATATGACCTACTTTTTGATTTGATAAGATCAAGCTCGTTGAGATGAACATTTCCGCTTCTACAACTTATTATAAAATATTAATAGTTTCTGAGATATTCTCAAAAAACATTTGGACCCTTCTGAACCCCTAATTTAAAGGGCCAGCCCGTTTTGCTTGATATCGTAAGAAAGGCCTTGTCATTTTAAACAGTTTTTGCTCAACAAGTATTCAGAAATTCTTTACCGTTCTCGAGTTATCTCTACAAGAAATATTTAGGGGCCAAACTGTAGCTCCCTAACGGGGCCACATAGGGAAAAAACGAAATGTACATATTGTTTAGATTATCATTCTGAACAACTTTTGTTCAATAATGCTTTTCAAAATATTTGTGGTTTTCAAGATATGAGGCGTCAATTATTTATGATTTTGGCCCTTAAAATCCCTTATTACGTAACATATGACCTACTTTTTGATTTGATAAGAACAAGCTTGTTTAGATGAACATTTCCGCTTCAATGACTTATTACAAAATATTAATAGTTTCTGAGATATTCTCATCAACCTTTGGACCCTTCTGGGCCCCTAATTTAAAGGGTCAGCCCCTTTTGCTTGATATCGTAAGAAAGGTCATGACATTTCAAACATTTTTTGTTCAACAAGTATTTAGAAATTCTTTACCGTTCTCGAGTTATTTCTAGAAGTAATTTTTAGGGGCCAAACTGTAGCTCCCTAATATTTGTCGCTTTCAAGATACAAGGGGTAAAAAATTTATGGTTTTGGCCCTTCAAATCCCTTATTACGTAACATATGACCTAAATTTTTATATGAATACATTTGGATTGTTGAGATGAACATTTTTTGTTCTTTGACTTATACCAAAATATTAACGATTTTTGAGATATTTGATCTAGACTTTGAGCCCTTCTAGATCCCTAATTTAAGGGGCTAGCCCCTAAATCTTGATATTTTCGAAAAGATCTCGTAAATGTGCACAACTTTTGTTCTACATGTCTTAACAAAATATTTGCAAGAAAAAAGATATTGGAGATCAAAGGTCAAAAATCGGCAAAATCGGCGAACAATTTTGGCATCCATTTTTTCAGGTCCAGGCGAGCGTTTAGGCAAATCGCCTCCGGTAAAATCGAATCCCCCCACAAATCTTCTAAAATGTTTACTCTATCTTGTGTAGAAATTTCAAGACTCTAGCTTCAAAACTAACGGAGGAGATGTGTGGACAACAAGGCCCTTCAAAAAGTCACTAAAAGAGAGATAACTCCTGACCGGAAGTGACGTCAAGCACGAAATTTTGCAAGCAAAGTCTCGTCACCAAAAGACATCTGTCCTGAAAATTTCGTGAAAATCGATCGAGAAATGGCTGAGAAAAACGCGTGTACTACCAAGGAAAATAATAATAATAATAATAATAATAATGAAGAAGAAGAACGCGAACAATAATAGTAAGGTCTTCCGCAGGAGATGGAAGACCTTAATAATAATGAAGAAGAAGAACGTGAACAATAATAGTAAGGTCTTCCGCAGGAGACGGAAGACCTTAATAAACAGTAGAATCACTAGAAGGTCTTCCGTTGGAAACGGAAGACCTTAATAAACAGTAGAATCACTAGAAGGTCTTCCGTTGGAAACGGAAGACCTTAATAATGAAGAAGAAGAACGCGAACAATAATAGTAAGGTCTTCCGCAGGAGACGGAAGACCTTAATAAGAATAATAAGAAACGGAGCAAAAACAATATGTCTCCGACACTTTGTGTTCGGAGACATAATAAGAAAGAATAATAAGAAACGGAGCAAAAACAATATGTCTCCAACACTTTGTGTTCGGAGACATAATAATAAGAAACGGAGCAAAAACAATATGTCTCCGACACTTTGTGTTCGGAGACATAATAAGAAACGGAGCAAAAACAATATGTCTCCGACACTTTGTGTTCGGAGACATAATAAGAAACGGAGCAAAAACAATATGTCTCCGACACTTTGTGTTCGGAGACATAATAAGAATAATTAGAAACGGAGCAAAAACAATATGTCTCCGACGCTTTGTGTTCGGAGACATAATAAGAAAAGTGAAAAATCAACAATAGAATAATAGAAGGGTCTTCCGCTGAAGACGGAAGACCCTAATAATAAGAAACAGTAGAATCACTATAAGGTCTTCCGTGAAGAACGGAAGACCTTAATAAGAAACAGTAGAATCACTATAAGGTCTTCCGTGAAGAACGGAAGACCTTAATAAAGAGTAGAATCACTTGAAGGTCTTCCGTTGGTAACGGAAGACCTTAATAATAAACAGTACAATCACTATAAGGTCTTCCGTCTGAAACGGAAGACCTTAATAAACAGTAGAATCACTAGAAGGTCTTCCGTTGGTAACGGAAGACCTTAATAATAAGAAACAGTAGAATCACTATAAGGTCTTCCGTGAAGAACGGAAGACCTTAAAATAAGAAACAGTAGATTCACTATAAGGTCTTCCGTGAAGAACGGAAGACCTTAATAAGAAACAGTAGATTCACTATAAGGTCTTCCGTTGGAAACGGAAGACCTTAATAATAAGAAACAGTAGAATCACTAGAAGGTCTTCCGTTGGTAACGGAAGACCTTAATAATAAGAAACAGTAGAATCACTATAAGGTCTTCCGTGAAGAACGGAAGACCTTAATAATAAACAGTAGAATCACTATAAGGTCTTCCGTCTGGAACGGAAGACCCTAATAATAAGAAACGGAGGAAAAACAATATGTCTCCGACACTTTGTGTTCGGAGACATAATAATAAGAAGAAGAAGAAGAAAATAAGAATAATAAGAAACGGAGCAAAAACAATATGTCTCCGACACTTTGTGTTCGGAGACATAACAAGAAACAGTAGAATCACTATAAGGTCTTCCGTGAAGAACGGAAGACCTTAATAATCAAAGTACTTAAAGTACTCGTGGGAGTTGAACATTGTGGAAACTCAGTTAGAAAAAATAGTACTGGAAGGGTAGGGGGATAAATGACTGAATATTATCATGATTTTAGATACAAATCAACTGTTGTTGTTTCAAAGCGTTACAACAGCAAACATGGATAATGGAAGGCCCATGGGCCACAACGCTCCTCGAGTAACTGAAGTCGTGTTGTTGTTTTCTAGAATTTCACCCCTTTATATTCTCATGAAAAATGTGACCACATATTATGGCCCAAACATTCAAATCAATATGGTTATCAATGCCTTGCAGTTATGAAGAAGTTTTTCCCCTGTATATATACATTCAAGTTTAATCCTAGTTATAGCTAATTCTAAGGATTCATTACTTGAAAAGGTAGTCCAATATGCTAAACTGTCACCTGAGTATACTACAGTCCTGTAGAGAATCAATGGAATGGTAAATAATTGTATAATAACTCAAAATAAATGAAATGCAAAAAAATAAAAAATTGTCGGGCATCGGAAATGCACAAGCCGAGTTGCGTAAGGAATGGGCATAGAGGGAACCGGCAGAAAAGTTTTCAAGAATTATCAAGCAGGGAGCAAAATTTTGCGTACATAAATTTCAGCCGACTTAAATCCTTTGTGACCTTGACCTTTAACCCTTGACCAAAATCAATAGGCTTCTTTGTCTCATCAAGGGCGATAATCCATCTAAGTTTAATTGAGATCCTATAATTTGTTAAAAAATTATAGTGCAGAAAACAAAATTTTCTCCAAATTTCAGTCTATTTATAGCCACTGTGACTTTGACCTTGTGACCCCGGAATCGATAGGCTTCTTGTCTTACTTAATCGATCTAAGTTTGATTGAGATCCTATAATTCGTTCAAGAGCTATGGTGCGGAAAACAAAATTTTCTCCAAATTTCAGTCTATTTATAGCCAGTGACCTTGACCTTTGACCCCAGAATCGATAGGCTTCCTCATCTTACTGAGGGTGACAATCCATCTAAGTTTGAATGAGATCCTATAATTTGCTCAAGAGCTATGGTGCGGAAATGAAATGTTAATGCGTGCCCGCCTGTCCACCCAAAGGCACTTCATCAGATCATAAGCCGAGTTCGACTTCATCGCAACTCCGCTAAAGATGAAACACTAGTCAAATAATGTTATTTATTGCCAAGGTATTTGGGATAGTATACTGTGGCTCAAACAGGGGGTGAATGAACCTGACAGTATGGAAAGCATATAGTGGAATCAGACTTGTGATGCTGGAAATCTATAGTGATTAATAAACTATACATGTACAAGATCCATCACTTCTTTTTTTTCAGTTTGTGAGGGAGAATCCTCATGTCTCTTTCATCTGTAGACAAATAAACCATGTGTTTTGACCAGAGCAATTTCCAATCCTTTTAGCAGCATAAATTCAACATTGTGGCAACTGGGTTAAACTTTGATAGTGAAGTAATACATGCCAGCACCTTATCCCATGCTCTTAAAATTTCTGTTTGACACACACTCATGACATCCACTCAAACATTACAGAGTGCAGCAAAATCCCATTGTAATAGGGGATTCAAAATGGATAACTGGTACAAAATATGGCACATACTATTCAAAAAGGATAATGAATTTGACATATTGATGTCTTGGAAAAGGAAATTCTGACATCGGGGCTCTAAGCGTTTTAAACATTGTCATTTGATAAAAGTGTTCTACATTTTTAAAAATAGAGATTAATATGTCTTTACATACATAGGTGAGAAAGTTTCCATTATTCCTAGCGGAGACATACCATGTATGCGCAAAAAATTCATAAACAAATATCACACTACTCACGTAGAAAATGTGGACCTTACCGTCAGATTATCAAGCGCAGCGAAACACGCCGTCGACGAAAACTCGGTAACAGTAATGAATAAGGTACACTCATTTTGTATCTATTTTGTGACTTTCTTTATTAAAAGGAACAGTTCTCTAATGTGTAACGTGCAATTACTACGTAATTCAATAACTTGAAGCATGAAGCAGTTTCACTTTGCCACCGGATATAAGAAATTTTATTTCGTATTCCGATCCCAATCGAAAGTTGTTGACTGGGAATGACGTGTTTTAATTCAATCTACATGTAACATCAAGCATTTTTTATATCACATAAAAAAAAACCCAAATATATACACATACACAATGTTGTAGAGTTATTTCTTGTAAATTTTCTGAGGTTTCGCACCATATTCGATATTTCGCACCACGGCTTGTGTGCAGTTGTCGTTCGTTTCCCTATCAATGTTTATAGGTGACGCTGTGCTACAAACGACAATTTTCAACCTTATCTTTTATTTTTCTATGTCTATCAGTATCAATTTGATCGAAATCTTGTATTCAAATTGATTTGAATACAATATCATTGCATTTATTCACATGTCAATTATCAAAATTAGATTAATTCAGAAAAGTTACATGGATTATTTAATGGCGGATGTTTATAAAAGTTTATGTTGATTTACCTAGGAGTAAATCAGCTGACACAGAACCCCCGCTGACGACCACTATACAAATCAATACAAATTACTGCGCAGAAAAGTGAGTGATGACCCAGGGAGATTGAACATAGTTCAACTCCCAATAATAAGAAACAGTAGAATCACTATAAGGTCTTCCGTGAAGAACGGAAGACCTTAATAAGAAACAGTAGAATCACTATAAGGTCTTCCGTGAAGAACGGAAGACCTTAATAATAATAAGAAACAGTAGAATCACTATAAGGTCTTCCGTGAAGAACGGAAGACCTTAATAATAAGAAACAGAGTAAAAACAATATGTTCCCAAACTTTCCCTTCGGGCTCGGTGAATATTAATCTTCTCAGGTGGCTAAATCATCGTATTGACCTCAAAAACAGCAACAATTGTTTCATTATATGATTAAAAAACCCTTCAAGATTGTTCTTTGCTTTAATTGTAAGTTTCAACGACCTATTTTTAGTCCTATGTGGAAAAAATAATTCCTTATGTTCACCTGGAAGGTCTATTTTTGGTCCTATGTGGAAAAAATAATTCCTTATGTTCACCTGGAAGGTCACGTGCAGGTAAACGTAGTATGATTTCTACATTGTTGGATCTCAGCCAATGAGAGAGCTAGGAATTATTCAATCATATAATAAAATAACTTATTATATAGCTAATAAATAGTCTATTATAATATCTGCGTAAAATCTAGAGAATGTTAGCGTTCAATATCCTGAGATTTTATTGAACGCTAACTTTGCATTGCGTAAATTGTGTGTGCCCGAAACATTCCGAGTATGAGCGTTCAATATTGACGTTACCGTAACGACGTAAGCAAGCCAAAATGGCAGACGACGGTCCTCCGAATCTGACAGAGCCGATATTTGATATAATATTCATTTATTTAAGCAAAATGTTTTACTGTACATAAATTATGATGTCCCCATTCACAAATTCAGTTTGCTTCATGCATTAATGACGGGTTTAATAGAGGGCGAAGCCCTCTCACGGCCCGAAGGGCCGTGAGAGCGGAGCTCTCCCTATAGGTAACACGTGTATACATGTTTAAAAGGAAAATATAGGAAAATAATGAAAAATTAAACCATACCTATGGAACTTGAAAAGTTTGGTACCAATGGCATCGATTCGAATATTGGCGCGTGGACATGTATTCCTCCATTTTGAATCTCGTCTACCCTAGTTCACGTCGTTCTGAGATGTTACATAAAATCCGTAAAGGCATGTAAATCTTATTTTCTTAATCATATATAATCACTCCACGATTAACGCCATATTTTTTGCTGTGGTTCAAACGCTATGCTTGTAAATTTGCTAATTAACGACGCTGAATATGACGTCACAATGTACTGTTGACATCAATTGCGTTATATTTCCCGCGTTCAATATATAGGCGGATCAAATGTCCAGGATGCTTTGATACAGCTCCGTCCGCGTGCTAACTTCGAGTTGTTTTTGTCCTGTTTTGGATATAGATACTAATGCCAAAACTTTTGCTTCGCCCTCAAACACGGTCACGCCGTAAAACATATTATTGAACAGTTAAGAAATGCATGCTGATATTGCACACCTTCACCTTAGATGCCAATATTGATGAATTCTCGTCTATTTTGGAGTATTTTGAGTGAAAAGGGATATAATTTAACAACTAAATACTTTAGCTATATAACAAAAGGGTTATTGAACTTATATTGGTGAATATTGGCACGAGTTGGCTGTCAAAATGCACTCGCAAGCTCGTCCATTTTGACAGCCAACACGTGCCAATATTCACCAATATAAGTTCAATAACCCTATAATAGCGAGCGCAGCGAGCCAGCGCGGAGCGCTGGCTCGTACTGCGAGCTCTAATGACTAGAGCGCGGGAAATAATCCGAGCTAAATCTCTACCTCTAACAAGAATTTTTTTTTTACGCCAATCCCAGAAGTCCCTCGTACAATATGGCGGATGGTTCGATTCGTAAAATAATAATTAAAAAAAATCTTTGAAGTATTACAAACCTTTCTTATTTGAAAGGAAAGGATGACAATCATATTCTTCCCCCTTTCTTTTTCTTTTTAAAATATTGTCTAAAGAAATGTAAACAGTCACGTCACAACTACCAGGCTACGTCACAACACGCTCGTTGCATTTCCCGCTAAACTGTTTCGTTCCTACATTGGCGAGAAGAGCAAGACAGTAATCCTACGTATTGACAGTGAACCAGATCAGTTTTCCTTGTTTTCAATATAAATTTTATGAAAATGTATTCAGATATGCTGCGCTCGCCCCAACGGTCACACCGTAATCATATTATTGCTTATTTTGAGACGTTAAGTAAGGAACGATAACTCTGGGTAGAGTTGGTAGCTACTCGGCTATTCCCGTAACCGCAAAAAACACCAACCAAACACAGTTACGGAAAAGGAAAAAGAAGAGCAATCAGCGGGGAACCAGTTTAAGCGGGGAACCAGTTTACCTCACATACTTCCGGTTTAAGGGAAAACTCAAAATTTCAGGCGGCATGGCTGATGTTTTAGATTTACATGAAATAGAAGAGGGAGGGGATGAATTTGAAGTAGACGAAGAAGGAGATCGTAAGTTTAATGATAATAGAAGTCTACTATGCACCCTAAACAGTTTACGATTGATTGTTTTACTTACTAGAGTTTAATGAAGGCAAGCTGTAAATTAATCCGAGATTCCTCTGACTCTTATCTTCGCTTTTATATTGAAAAAAAAATCGCTTTCCAGGGCTTACGACTTTTGTGCGTACTACATTTACAGCTAATCCGAGTTCATTGCTATTTCCGTGCTCTATATAAAATATTTCAAATGCAATGTGTATCTTGTATGATCCTCTTCAATGTACGTATCGGAAGTTTATTCTACAAATAGATCATGATTAATACGATGCTATCGCCGAGGCAGTGACCTAATTCAAGTGATACTTCATTGATTTCTTTGCGCACGACGTCAGCACATAAACACACAAAATTCCATCGTTTAAATGGTGATAGCATCGTAATGTTTACGGTGTGACCGTTAAGACGAGCAAAGGCCCATAACATCTTACAAATTCATTTAACGTGGGAAATATCACGTGGTTGATGTAAACAGTGCATTGTGATGTCATCATTAGCTGCAATTTTTTTTCTTTCAAATCAAGCAATTGTAGTGAAATTGGGGGGTGGATTTTTAGTATTTCTGGTCGGGCTCGGAGTCCTCCGAGCCTGCACGTGATTTGCTCTCTCTCATGATCAGTCAGGTAATGTCCAGGAGAAACAGTAGGGGTGGCGACAGTTCCATAGTAGTGGCTCAGCAGTTAGCGGGATGTCCTGGGAATGTAGGTAACTCTTCCCCAGGGCCTCTGCCCAAGGGTGATTTGGGGGTTTCATCTTTAAATCCAGGTTGGGATACCTTGTCCGTAGGTCAAGTAGGGGGGTACCCTGAACCAACTCTGCCAGTTATATTGGACGAGCAGGTTGGTTGTCCCAGCGTGGTGGGTGGGCCATGCCATAGAGTCCTCAGCAGTAATGGGTCGGTATCTTTGGAGAACACCTATTACATTAGCCGTACTAGTAGTGGTGGTAGTCATGACCAACCTCAGTCTCCCCATCATTTGCCCATCTATGCAAACGAGAGTTCCCCAGGGCCCCCATGTCACCAGTGCATCTCGCAGGGTAAGTCAGGTGTTGGTGCATCACAATTGAAGTTGCAGACGAGTGAGGTGCCTGTGAGGCCTATGGGCAATGCAGATAGGAGGATGCGTTTCGGTCTCTCGCCAGTCAGACGTGGGATTAGACATAGCAGGTCAAGGTCGAGATCTCCACTCGTTAGTCATGTCAGTACAGAAGACTGTAAGGCTGCTAGTAGGGATGGTCCCAAGTTGTCTAGTCAGTGCGTGTTAGTTGGTCGGTCTCCAGGGACCGGGGCTCACAATAGGTCGGGGCAAGTGCTTCGTAAACCCTTATTAGGTCAGAGTTGTGGAAAACATTTTTAGATAGCCAGTCATTCGGACTGACAAGAAAGCAACATAAGCCAGTCCGAAGTGATTTAAGCCAGTCCGAAATTTAAAGTCACAAAATTAAAATACACACACCAAAAGTACACAACATTTATTTACTTTATTAAACATCTTTATACTTCATAATTACATTTAAACAGTCTCCATTTCTATCTCCTCAACAATCTCCTTCAATAAGTTATCATTGGTTTCAAAATCTTGCTCCAAGCCCTCATCTGAATCTACCTCACTCTCTCCATCTTCCGCCTCAGCTCTATCCCTGTCTAAACCTTCCATCTCTACTCCCTCACTCTCAACTACATCCTCACTCTCTTCACCCCCACTCTCTTCTTCGACCTCATTCTCCCTCAAAAGTTCATGCTCTTTTTCCACTTCACTTTGTTCTTCAGATTGTGGTCTCTTCTTAGATCTTTTGTAAGTTGCCCGACGCCTTTGTCTTGAGGGGGAAACCTGAGAAAATAATAATACAAAATAAAACGATTCCACTTGCTTGATTACGGTACACTTAATAGATAACTAAATTTCTTAATAACTAACCATCCACTTGTCAATAGCTGAGTTGGGGTCAAAATTAGCTATTGAAGGAGACTGCAATCTTATGACCATCAAGTCATTGAGGTGGCTTTCTGTCAGGCGATGCCTCCTGTCAGTTTTAATCAATTTCATTTGATTAAACCCCGTTTCATTAACAACGCTTGTTGGAGGAAGACTGTGTACTAGATCTATCAAAGAAAGGATGTTTGACACACCACTGCAGGGTTCAAAATTAACTTTTTCAAGCACTAGTCCGTACGGACTAGTCACTGTTGATGTTCACTAGTCTGCAAAGCATTTTACTAGTCCGTCCAGTGTATCATAAAATGATCTTCCATTTTATTCAATAGTATTTAATCAAACTAAACACATCACAGTTGCAAACAATTCAATTTCTGACACCTACAGAAGAAAAAGAGACCACCATATTTTATTTCGCATTCAAGATCTTCAGAAGCATACAATATTAACCTCTGAGTTAATCCTTTTATAAACGTCCATAAGTGCGTTCGAGATCGACGTTCCTGTTGTTTTGGTGTTCAGATCTTAGAGTCACAGGAGTTCGAAATTTTATCAATAAAGTCCAAAAAATTCACTCGATTGACCGAGTCATGAGCTATAGTGTTATGAACTACTGTGTTAGAGTCGCGAATGACGAGAACACGTGCACACAAACGTGCATGTTCTCAGACCACAATACTTGCAATTCTTGCACCTAGAACACGTTCTCGTGACGTGTACTAGGCATTCTAAGAGACTCGGACAAATCTTGCTAAAAATCTTTACCAATTCAAGATTGATTTCCGAATTTTCACTAGTCCGTACGGACTAGTGCTATAACGAGTTCACTAGTCCGACACGTTTTTTACTAGTCTCGGACTTACGGACATGAGTTAATTTCGAACCCTGCACTGTCACCAAAGGCAGCATGGATATCTTGCCAAGGAGTATCCTTAAATTTCCCACCAAATCTAAAATATACACAAAAAAACTGAACTAAACAGATTTATCAAAAAACATTTTATAACCTTAATTTCCATTTTTCAAATTTTGCCATATAATTAATCAAAATGGTACAAAATGATGTATGCTAATCAGCTATATTGTTCTGACATGGAAACACATACCTTCTGTATACAAGACATTTCAGCATCTGCCATTCCTCCATTATTTCGGAGACATCTATATGGGCATTCTCCAGTGTATTGCTGAACCTGTTCACCAGAGTCTTCACATGTTGTGACCCATACTCTGTGAAAAGACAAGCAGATTACATCAAATTTGTACTGTTGTAATATTCACAACCAGTGTATTTACATCTCTGTAAATATTATTGAAAAAAAAGGAGAGGAAGTTTTTCGTTGCATAGACTTTAGATTTTTTTTTTCAAATTTATTGTTGTATTTAGAATGTTCAATATCCCTTTAAGGCTTACCATTTGGTCCAACATCAATTATTTAACAAAAGGGCTGAAAAAAAGAAAACACCAAACTTGTAAACTATGAACAATAAACAAATCAAAACAAGCAAATAACAAGAACTCTCATGCAATGACAAAACAACAGTCAAAAACAGAAATAACAATATTTACTTTCTTGGTTTTCCATGGGCCAGTTCTTCAAACACCCAATGGTAGTTGCATCCAAAAGCTCCCCACTCAGGTCATGATATCTTTCATTGATTTTCTGGATTATCTTTTGGACTGTACTTCTACTCTTTTGTTGCACGTCAAATGAACTCCCTTTCAATGGATAACCAGACCAGGACTTGTCTTGAATTATACCTCGTAGTTTGTCACTATTGCTAAAATTATCAGAATTTATACCAGTACATTCTTTTTTTAACATATTAGGCAACTTAAGCTTTAAATATGAAGATCATCTCAAAATTCAACTACTCATTAATTGTAAACTCCATCTTACTTGGGATCATACTGTTCAAGGTAATCCAGTGTGGCCAAAATGGCAATTCTTGCATCCCCAATGGTAATGTCCTGCCTTTGCAGTGTGAGTGATAGTCTGACTAGTGGACTAATGATCTCCTGTAGCAAAATATACTTGTATCAAGAAATTTATGAAATACGAACATCACTGTTCATTATTATATGTTTAATGGTAGCCAAATTAACTTTATAAATGTAAAAACAATAATTTACCAATAACATTCCTGCATAGATCATAACTGATGATGATTCAAGCAAGCGTGCAAGCCCATTAGCTTTTGAGTTTGTATGTGATTCATCCTGCAGATGGTGGGAAAAAGCAGGATAAGTCATGAATAATGTGTCCAGAGCACGTCTCATGTGAGGGAGCCACCTTGTAGCATTCACTCTATGGGGCAATGTACCTATCAAGTGCAAAACCTGCAAAAAATGGGTTGTGATGCAATAATTGTTTTTGATTAAATAATATGTGTATTCATGTTATATTAAGTTAGCTTCAGTAATTGGAAATAAATGAATCATACTTATTTATTACTTATTTCTAGCATTGTAACTGGGAACATACCTTCATACATTCTCTCAAGTTTTTTCTTTGTTTGGAGCTGTTCTTGTAAAAGTAATACAACCCCAGAAGAAGAGTGGTAAGACGTGTGTAGACTGGATCATTCTTTACGGCATCCTTGTATGCTAGTTCAAGGCGATGAGCCAGACAATGAACCCCGATTATCTCTGTGTAATCTTTTTGTAGCAGAGCAACTAGGCCATTATGTTTCCCCATCATATTGGATGCTCCATCGCACCCAAAACCAACTAGTTTCTGCATTTGATCAGAAAGTTTATTTTCCTGAATTTTTTTATGTACAAACTGTAATAAGTCACGTGAAGTTGTGGATCTTGGCTCTCCAATGCAGAGAAAATTCCAACTAATTTTCCCAGCAGAACAAAATCTAATGAAAATTGTCTCCTGCTCAACAGTCCCACTGTCTGTGCTTCCATCCATAGTTATAGAAAAAAAACTTGGAACCTTTAATCTGTGATAAAACTTCTTCCTTCACTGAATCTGAAATGCACTCAATGAATGCAGTAGCTGCCCATCTGTTATTGTACGTTGACCCATGTTGCAATCCCTTTGCCTCATCTAGAGAATTCATCCAAGTAAAATCTGAAATACTTCGATTATGCATGGATGTTTCAAAATTTCAGTTCCACCATATTTCTAATGGATTGGTTCATTGTAACCAATGTTTTCTGGGCAACAGATTGTCTGTTTTCCTCTGCATCTTGTTTTGCTTGTGAAATCTCCACAGCTCTTCGGTGAAGAACAGAATTTTCATGATCTGTTATAGAAGAGTACCTGTAATTTGTTGAGCCGACGATAAAATTTTGTAAGCGGTTCTTTGGTACGCAGCCTACAGTGCTGTTAGTGTCAATGCAAATACTGTATGTCATTTTAACGCCATCGAATTTCAGCCATTCTCGCCCCTCTGTCCAATTGTGTTTAAATTCTCTTTGTCGAGATCTTTCGTAATTAACCTTGTCTTCATCTGTTTGTTTACGTTTTTTACCTGGTTTCGCTCCAGCTGTAAACTTAATGGGCCACGCGGCCATGCTGGTTTCGCTGTAATCAGCCTCGATCTCGTTTAAGGAAAAAGTATTACGCAATCGCATTTTAATTTTATAAGATGCTTGCGCAGAAAAATGCGCCGATGCTTACAGGAACCAAAAAAATCAGGCCGGTCATTTGGACTGGCATCGATGGCGTTTTTACCGGTCACAAGCATTTTAAATCGGTTTTGCCGGCATGACCGGCAGTTTTCCACAACTCTGTAGGTAGTTCCAGTACAGCGGGGTCGACGGTCGAATGTCATGAGGTCAGGATGCCAATGAAACCGAGTAGTTGTGAGTCTGTGGTGGACAGTAGTGTTTTGTTGTCGACGGGTGTGGTTGTTCAGAGGGCCCGGAGTGAAGTAGGGGTCAACGCAGACGGGAGTGCTGCCAGGCGCAGATGAGAAGTTATGTGGTTGTCCGGAGGACACTGAGGCAGGTGTTAGTCACCAGGTTGGTGAACTGGAGAACACCGGGGATAGTGTTGGTTGCCATAGTGATATGACTTCTCGGGGTAGCTCTGGGTGTTCTCTGGGTTTTGATGTTGACATGGCTGTTGATGTGTTCTGCGATGTGGATGATGATCTTTCCACAGTCGAGTCGGGGTGTCAGGTTGAGGCACGATCTGGTGTGGTCGGTATATCATGTCTCTCAGCTCATGATTAGGTGAGTTTGAGTGGTTGGACCAGTAGTGCTGGACGGCGGGAAATTGATGTGGCACGGGCTCTGGTCTTGCATTCTGTTGATGGCCAGTTCTCGGATGCAGAGAACGAGTCTGGGGGCGAGGATGCAGTTGAGTGTCATGTTAGTGAGTCTGGATTATTCCAGGTTGGAATCGATGCATGCGCGGAGGTTTGTGATGAGGGCTGTGTTGGTATTCCATGCAATAGTGAAAACATGCAGGCCTCAGTTGTAGTGTTAGAGACTGTTGCTGAGTCTAATCATTACCAATGCCCCAGCCATGATTGAAGCAGTGGCCTATCAGTTCCTAGGGGCGTCTGTCCCCAAGGCACCTGATAAATGTACCATTGTGTGTTGGTCTGATGGAGGGTGTGTTGTGTCTGCATCTCGTGGAGATGACCCCGCAAATGCGGGGTTTGTGGCTCTGTCTCGTTCAGCCTGGTGGGATAGCAGTGTTCCTTCTCTGACTGAGAGGCTTCCTCCTGATAAACGTCTAAGCAATGAACGGGATGGGTTTGTTGCTTGTGGCTTCGCGAGTATCCATTGGTTGTGGGATGATGGCTATGCATCCCAGGTTCAACTAACAGTGAACCAGGGACAACCTAGGTTTGGTCATCGCAAGGGGGTACGAAAGAAAGTTAACGAGTTATGTGAGGGGTGTGAACTCCTCCATGCACACAGTACCCCGAAATGCGGGGAAGGGTAGATTAGGCTGCCATAACCCAGCTGTTCTTGGGCAGGGGTGTTTCCGGATCTGCTGACCTGGAATATGTGATGTCCTCTGGTGTGATGTGCCGTGTCCGATGTCCAAGATGATGCCTATCTTGTGCCGTTTTCATGTGGAAAGTTTGTGACTCTGTGATGTGACTTTCCTGTTACTGGATTTTCTGTGATCTGGATCTTCTGTGAGGCGTTGTGTGACCGTGACTTCCTGTGTTGTGAACTTTTTGGACTGCTTAATTGCTATGATTTTATAGAGTAAAGTTTATCATACTGTAAATCATAGGTGTAATTCATTCATTTATTTGTAGATTGTATATGTATCTATTGTAAGCTACAGTGCTGCAGGCTCAACTTATCGGAATTGGGACATTCCTCCTCAAAACGGGGGAGTGTAGTGAAATTGGGGGGTGGATTTTTAGTATTTCTGGTCGGGCTCGGAGTCCTCCGAGCCTGCACGTGATTTGCTCTCTCTCTTACCCGCGAACTCTAGGCAAGCGGACGGGGATTTAATTGCGCAGCACTTTAGTCATTGTATTTATTAACCCCTTGTAAGTTGTTCTGTGTATTTGTGAATATATCTGTTTATAAGTGTTTTCCGGTGTTCTTTGTGTGTAGGAAATCACTTTACAATTATCCACAACAAAATGTACGAAGGCATGGGAAAGCTTTTCTGGAATTTAAAATCATTTGTGGTACTTTCCAAACTATTTATTTGTTTTATCTACTGGGTTGTCAATGAAGTATACCGCAGTGACGGCGACATTTTCCCGGAAGCATGGGTAGTCCCCATTTTTCAGCTGATGAAGAGTAGGGCTGAAACAATCGCTGTTCACTCGAACCGCGATTCACGGCATTCGGTTCAATTTTCGGTTCAACATCTTCAAATTTCAATTCGGTTCATGTTTACATTTTTTTCCGGAAATAAAGAATTCAACGCGGATTTTGGTTTTTTACTTTACAATTTATTACAACAAAAATGGCGGACGCTAACTTGGGAATCGCGATTAAAAACTCCGGCAAATGTAAAACGTATACGGTACCAATTTTGACGCACCAGATGCGGATTTCGACAAATAATGTCTTTTCAGTGATGCTCAAGCCGAAATTTTGGAAATTCGAAATAACAATAAACTTGTAGGAGCTAAAAGGAAAATTAGAGTGCCAAAAAACTGGAGCCAAATTCGTCCAAGGATCAGAGCTATGCATGAGGGAGATATCATCCTTAATTTTGAAATGAATTCCTAAATTTTATCCCAGGAATTAAATATACATCCGTATTTTCAAGGTAGTACAAATCTAAGGTCCCCTGTATGGAAGCATTTTGGTTTTAAAGAGAACGGAACTGCGGCAGTATGTAGAATTTGTTTCACAGAAATAAATTACCATTGTTCTTGGATGTTTTATAGCATGTTATTAAGGATTATCTCCCTCACACATAGCTCTAATCCTTAGACGAATTTGACTCCTCTTTTTGGCACACTGTTTTCCCCTATAATAGCTCTAAAACTTCATTGTTATTTCGGATTTCAAACATTTCACAGAAATAAATTACCATTGCTCTTGGATATTTTATAGCATGTGATTAAGGATTATCTCCCTCACGCATACATCTTATCCTTAGACGAATTTCACTCCACTTTTTTAGCACACTGTTTTTCCCTATAATAACTCTAAAACTTCATTGTTATTTCGGATGTCAAACATTTCGGTTGAGCATCACTGAAGAGACATTATTTGTCGAAATGCGCATCTGGTGTGCACATCAAAATTGGTACCATATAAGTTTTACAATATGAGACCGTATTCCGTTAATGAAAACAGTGGTTTTCAGGAGGAAAAAATGAAATAAAAACATGAAAGTTGTATTTTTTAAAATTGTTTATCAGAATTTTTGACAACTATTGAATTGAATCGAAAATAATGGAATTGTGGCATAAGAATCAAAAATTGAACCGAACCATGAGGTACCTGAATCGTTTCAGCCCTAAAGAAGAGCAAATCACATGACTCAATTGCGTAATAATTGGAGCGAGCGCGTCGCTTTGCTCACTATTAATCATGATATATTTGTAGAATAATCTTCCGATAACTAAATCCTTGCGTCTTGGAAGATAGATCCACGAAAGAAAGTTGTAAGAGGTAGGTTAACAGGGTTTGACATTTACTTTTTTGAGCACTAGACCAGTCGGGCTACTTCAAATGATTTTTACTAGATCTGACCTTACATCCACTAGCCCGGTAAGTGGTAAAGTCCCGGATAGCGATTTTTCTCTCTCGATATTTCTCTCTTAAAGAACACATCACATGTTTCTAAACTTTTTAATTTTTTCAGCAAAATTAATTCATTTCATGCCTAAAACTACTTTACATGTGTTTTAAATGAAACAGTTTGCATAGTTTATTAGTTTTCGAGTTTGAAAGCGATAAAATTCAAATCTTGCGATATGTATATTTTCTTCGATATTTTACGCACCATTATCTGTGACGTCATATGCGACCTCGAGTGAGAAGATTTGAAAACAGTTGTTAGCCATTTCATAAACAGATTCGATTTAATTGACAAAAAAACCAAACAATTATCACATTAACGGCTTGTAAATAACGCTGCATTAGGGTGTTTTGTGCCGTTTAAGGGTATACTTGCTGTCAGTAGAGAGGATTTGGACTGGGTTTTTTTCAATTTTCGAAGGAAGGTATGAAGGACAAGATGTGAATATTTTTTGTCGGCACAAAGACTTTGCCATTAAAAAAAATCAGTAGAATTTGTCCCTGTACTTTATCAAATAAGCACTTGGACAAAGACGTAGATAAACTGCAAGAAAATGGTTCTATCGAAGCTACGCACTGTTACATATTTAGGCCTAAGGCATATGCTTTCCGTTCTGCTCTCAAATTCAATACACACTCGAACCAACTGACCTTCACCTTGTAACAACATATAGGCAGAACTTGTGCTCACACTTTTCACCAACTGGTAGTTTTAGAAAAGAAATTTAAAGATAAAAGATAATTGAACTTTCAATTATAAATAATAAAATATGATATTTCCCAACTTTGAAGTGAATTATAATGCTTTCATTTTTTTTAAGGAACACGTTCATAACAACAACAGCACGCCACGCTCCCACTTCTTAAGTAACAATTTGTAGATTAAAAAAATAATGATTAATGAAATTGCTTGAATAAAATAATTTAAAAGTATTGTGATTTTCACTATAAATTTGATCATTTTTCTTTTTTTTTCTTTTTTGAAATGCACCCGTGACAATAGGCCTAGTTGTCAATGATACATAATCATATATAGGCCTATCTAACCTATCCAAAAATAAATTTAATATTAAATGCACTGTTTATTTTAGAAAAGCAACAACGCTAATTACAGTTGTTTAAAGAAATGTCTTTACCAAATAGTGTTTAGACAGCGACCCCATGTAAACATTATTTACTCGCAAATGCAGATTTCATACTTGCTTTCCTCGCTACATTTGGGTCGCTATTTGTATGCACTGGTGGCTAAAAGATATAAGACTCGGGGAATTTGTCAACATCGAAATAAATGTTATCCATGGTAAATAAATTTAAGGCCCCTAAAACCCGAGTTTTTAAAAATATCTAACACTACTTTTACAACAAGTTGATCGATGAAGGTCGCATATGACGTCACTGTACCACGTGACTACCTATCTAATTAACTAGGCTTTTTGAAATCGGGGCTTAAATTTAAGTCGGTATTGTGACTAATTATCGCAATACTTCAGCAAACGAAAAATTACAATTAATGTCTATAAGCATAAGCAGTGATTGGGATAAGCACGCGGCCTGCGCCATAGTCGCATTAAATAAAAAAATGGCGCATAGAATATTAAAACACTGCGCCGTTGTGGCGCATATCGTCGATATACCTAGTTTGAGCTTTTCCCCACTTACTTCGTAGATATACGAACTTTTCAACTTTTGAGCTGATCCCCCACTTAATCTATATTGATTAAGTGCTTGAAAAATCTTTATCGCTGTTAATGCTTTAGTAATAGTACAACTTTACGTTCTTTTAAGTGCAATTATGACTTAGATTTCCTCAGTATCTAATCAAACAATAAAAAGTTATCTGATTGGTTAATACCGTTAAATTGCATTTTCAATGTGCACGGACTGGAGATGCCATGGTGAAAAAATTCTTAAGCCTGACAAAGGGAACCTGACTTTAATTTTGGTCTGAATGATAAGCCAGTACTGGCAGTAGACACTGTAGGAGCAGATGGAGACGATGACGCGGAAATGTCAAAACAGACAATCACGATGAGAATCATTACTTTAGCAAAACGTGAATTTAACACAAATAATAAAACTAAAGTTACCTATGGCATTACAGTCTGTCAGTAGTGTTTAGATTATAATTTACTGGTCTCTCGGACTTGTGATTTTAAAATGTCCCATAAAAATTTCAATATTGACACTAGCTGGTAATGCGCCATTGTCACATTTAGCAATTTGCTTATCCCAATCACTGCATAAGGAAGACAAAATGCATATAATTCTGTATACTTTGAAAACACGAGATGTGTCCTTTAATGCTGCATGCAATAAGACACAATTTGCAGAGGTTACTGTTTGTAACCTAGGTACATAAAAAATATATACTTTTTCTGAGAATTCTTCTACAAAAGTACCAAACCAGAGTGTTCACCTGCCAAAAAGCGGTAAATCTAGTATGTTTTATAAATGTCGGAACCCAAACACGGTCGAAGACACTGACCGATTTCCACAGCCTCTTTGTAAATACTGGGTTCTAAGTAATCCAATTCATGCAAAAATATTGATTAAGACTACATTTTATGTTTCTATGATTATTTCCACAACAAAGAATAATAAAAACTGCTGTATTTTGTGACCGTGATATTGTTTTAATCGGAACAAGTAAGTCCCTTTAGTTTGGTAAATTCGTACCTAAACAGCATACGCGTACATGTAAAACGATAGTTGATGATGTCTGTCGGTAAATAGTAATGATTATAAAATTAATCAGTGACTCCGTTGCCCAGAGCAGCTCTGGCCATGCGAAGGTTCCCCATTCCTGCAAGAATCATGTTATTTTGAATGAAAATCTAAACCCCGAAAGTAAAGAAACCATACTCCTTAAAGTAAATAATGTAACCCAAGTAGTGTGCTTTTACAATATTTTGTCGTTTTGATTAAGAAATAAAAAGGAATTATGATAATACAGTCTTTAATCATCTTGATGATGAAATGAAAATGTTAAGATTTGTCACTTCTCTTCGATAAATTACATATAAATTCAGTGATTGGGAAGGCCATGCGCCCTGCGCCATATGGGACATTCGGGTGAAAATTGGCGCATTAAATTATCTAATCCATCCAAGCGCCAAAGTGCGCATTCATTATCGATTGTAACTTACATTTTTAGTCCCCTACCGACGAAGTCAAGGGGACTTTAGGTTTGCGCTCCGTCTGTCCGTCCGTCAGTCCAGTTTGCGCACTTTTTTCTCTGTTCTTGCAGATATTTATTTTATATTTGGTATGTGGCTTTGCCATAACAAGTTACAGATCAAGTTCAAATTTCGTCTCGGTCCGTTGATTTTTCACTTAGTTATGCAGAGTTCTTGAAATTTCTTTTTAAGTGTCAGACATTTGGTCCGATACTGTTAGAAATAGTGTCAGCCCAAACAAAATTTTGTCAGTCCAGAAAAAAATGCATTGCTTTTGAGGTTTTTATAAATTTTATTTATAATCAACTACATGTGTTATTGTATTCAATCTCCATCTCAGCTATACATTCATGAATTCTCCTTTCATACCCTTTCGCATCTTCCTCACACTCTGAATCTTCTTCAATTCACCGATTCACTTTTATGCTCCATTTCTCTCTCATCCTCCACTTCTCTCTTACCCCACTTCTCTCTCACCCTCCACTTTTTTCTCTATCCTGTCTATTCCTCTCAACTTCTTTCTCATCTTCCTCTGTAATCGTTTAAATTACTCTCCCTCACTTTGGCCCAGGTGTAGTTGGTCTCGCGACTTGAGCAGATGGTGTCACCTAGTAATAGGTAAAACCGCATCAAACAAAAGTCATTGTCTACCAGATTCCCGGTTTCTTTTCTCCTCGTAGTTCTCACAACAGATCCCTCACGTTTACGTTTCAATGTCTTGCCGGATTTAGCATCGGTTTGAAAATTTATGGGCCACATGGCCGCCATTTTTCCCGGTAAAAAACGGACTTCGATCCCGATCTTTTATCGGCCATCAGGACTGACAATTAAGTAATTTGTGTCGGACATTTACTACTTTTATCGGATAATCCGACATTACCGACACTTTTCAAGAACTCTGGTTATGGCCCATGGATTTAGAAAAATAGCATGAATAATCAGTTTTCCAGACTTTTTTTGGTTGTGCTTGGATATATGCATTTGATATTTGGAACATTGCTTTGTCATAACAAGTTACAGATCAAGTTTGAATTTCGTCTCGGTCCGTTGATTTTTCACTTAGTTATGGCCCTTGGACTTTGAAAAATAGCAGGAATTATCAGTTTTCTTGACTTTCTTTGGTTGTGCTTGCAGATATTCATTTCTTATTTGGTACATTGCTTTGCCATAACAAGTTACAGATCAAGTTTGAATTTCATCTTGGTCCGTTGATTTTCCATTAAGTTATGGCCCTTGGACGTAGAAAAATAGCATGAATTGTTAGTTTACATCCAAGTTTCTTATCTCTGTAGATAAGAATTAAGAATACTACACTCATTAAAACTTCTAGCATAGTAATACTACAATATAGATAAATTATTCATGATTATCTACATGTCACAGTTTATTGACTTGGTTAAAGACCTAAACCTAATTATAAATTTGTCTTTTTTCTCGGTCTAGTCTCTACTCGAATAGTAGTTGATTTCCAATCATTCCTACCCTGGTTCCCCAATTTTCCCTTTTACCATAACCTACATAATGAACTTTGAATATTGTTGTGGTACAGTGATTTTTGCAACCGGTAGGGGACTATGTATTGCCATGCAATACTCTCAGAATGCTTGTTGTTATCAAAACACCTCTCTGGGGTAGCTCTAGACCACAGTTTCTGCAGATGTCACTCCACCTGAGATCTATTGTTAAATGTTTGATTGACAGACGACTAACAATTTGGGGGTGTTCATTTAAAAGTTGGGTCTTTAGGAACCATTGGGCCAAAGAAGTTTACATTTACACGAAAGCTTCCTGACATAGTGCAGATTCAAGTTGGTAAAAATCATGTTCCCCGGGGATAAGATGGGGCCACAGTAGGGAATCAAAATTTTGCTTCTAAATATATAGGGAAAATCTTCTGAAAAATCACTGGGTCAGAAAAGTTTACATTAACATGAAAGCTTCCTTACATAGTGCAGATTCAATTTTGTAAAAATCATGGTCCCTGGGAGTAGGTTGGGGCCACAATAGGGATTAAAGTATTGCATGCGAATATATAGGGAAAATCTTTAAATATGACCCGAGGTGACTCAGGTGAGCGATGTGGCCCATGGGCCTCTTGTTTGTTGGATGGTATCTTCTTACAACAACTGTGGTACTTATTTGAGGGATTTTCTGTTGTGATATAAAGTACTGTATGTCTACATGATAATTTTGCTCCAAATTATGAGCATTTGTAGATCATGGATTGCTTAGCGTAACCATGAATTAGCAATGTCTATTTACATCCATTTTGTATACAGGTGAATCTCGATGGCTCAAACAACGATCTATCGAAGTTCTCGGTCTCTCGAAGTGGAATCATGGTCCAGATTATTTTCTCTATGTAACAAAGCAAATTTACTATTGATCTCTCGAACGTTCGATCTCCTGAAGTGAAGTTGGGTCCCGTAAAACACATTTCATTTGTATTTCACTCTAGATCTCTCGAAGTGGTGGTAGCGAACACCCACCGTTACCCAAGCGTGTAATAGTTTCTGCTTGGACCTTACCTTGATTTTGTTGAATGCTGGAGGATAGTGTAGTTGTGGTAATTAGGTGTTTACATAGGTGAAACATCGCCCATGCTTCTTTGTGGAGGTGACACACTTGAGTATATAATTGGCTAATTGGTCGGTTTACACCTTACACTGGGGTCTTGTGTCGTGATGATTAAAATTATTAATATATAATCCGACTATGAATAAAATCTATGATTTGTTTTGACTTGACGACAAGAGCATAAGTTTTATACATTAATTTAGAGATCTACAGAGTTTTAAATTTCTTGAGTTTGTTCTTTGTGTAAAGTTTCCCTAAAACAATGTTTTAATCATTCGTTAGAATTTTTGCTTTTTGTAAAGCGACATAACATTGTGCTCTGTTTAGTTAGCGATCGTAACAGCTTTATCGAAACTTGGTTTTGTATGCCTATCTTAGCATGATTAAAGAACAAATAAATACATAAAATTTGAAATTTTTTTATTAATGCAAAATAAGGTTCTTTATTTTGATATCAAATTAACTATGCAGGGCTTGAAATTAGCGAGAAATACTCGCAAAATGCGAGTATATTTGAAAAATAGCGAGTAAAAATAATGGACACTCGAAAGTCTTAGCGAGTGGTGATTTACAAACTATGATCGTATCGTATCCGTTTTATACGGTGATGTGCTATTCGCTTTTCTCAAACTTGCACCCTGAATCATACAAACGCTTACATGAACGACCAATTTCAATAACCGTTTTTATCCGGGTTTTTCTTTTATGATTTTTTATGAGACTCGGAGTCAAACAAATGCTTTAGAGATCGGACATTGCATATGGACATGTGCCACGAGTCCTGTTCACCTATAGGGGTGATTAAATTGAATAATTCCAAGTATGATGTTTTTGTTGTTCATTTATCTACAAAAAAATATCGGAGTCTATGTTTTACCAAGTCTTCCGGTAGTTATTTTTATCAGAATCATGAGAATGTCCTATCTAAATTTATTGTCATATTGAGGTCGGGTTGCAGTGACGACACGGGTGCATTTCTCACCGCGTAGACGATTATCAAAAAAGTCATAGGACTTGTGATCGTGCTGCTTATAAAACCACGAGTCCTGTATTCGCTTTAAAAATCACTAGTGACAACCCTGAAGTGGCATGAAATTGGAAGACTGGATCTAGACCTGCGGTAAACAAATTGTGGATTAGACTGTTATAGGTGCGATAATCAAGAGACCTAGACATTGCACCATATGACTTACGTAAGTTAGTGTCTTGTCCGAACGATGCCTGTTGACCCACTAGGCTCAGTAATGATGGGGAAAATCATTGATTGAAAAATATATATATATATATATAAAGAGCACTGCTTCATCATTTTTATTTTAGCTTGTAGGTTTTCATTTTAGCCTGTGGATTTTTTACCCACAGGCTAAAATTAGCCTGTGGTAGAAAAAGTTAATTTCGACCCCTGCTATCTGACAAATATGAAGGAAAACATGTCAAATCGATATGATCTTGGTAAGCATTTCCGGTTACTTTAAAATCTTAACCATATCGGCGGACCTACAATTTCCGAATTTCGAACTCTCGATTTCTCAAAGTTTTATCAAGGTCCCTTGAACTTCGAGTTATCAAGAGTCACCTGTATGTAATTTATATTTTGACAGTGGTCATGACTTTAGTCACTTTACGCAGGCATATATAGCACTAAAGTATAGATCCTGTTAAAAGAAGCACACACACAGTATTCTTCATCTTTGATTACTATTTTCCTCCAACCTATTCCATTGTTGACAACAATGAAGTATGAGTTGACCCTTGGGTCCTTCAGGCCTTTGATTATCATATTCTGATATTATCTGGGGGCATGGCAACTAGTGCAATAGTTATGATTGTTGATCCATCCCAGAAAATATCAGAATGCAGAAAACATTAGACATGGACATTATAACTGCTAATTCAAAATGTCTTACGAACGGTATTGTGAATAATTGGCTGTTTTGTCTGCATTTTTATATCATAAAAAACTTGGTTAAAAGACTTTAAATTTGACGCCTTTGTGGTCCATCAGGCCTTTGATTGTTTTCTTAGATATTTATGGAGTCTACATTACTGAATGTGCTTAAAATTTATGAATATTGTAAAAAATAACAGAAATATTACAAAGATGAAGCTTACTTACAGTCCCTGAAACATTCTACTTTACCATTTTTCCCGTTCGCTCTCCGTTTACAGTTTTGCGCTCACCGTGCGTTATTCACCGTTCACAAAGCGTTCACCGTTCGCTCTCGGTGCGTTCACCGTGCACTCTCTGTTTACAGTTTTGCGTTCACTGTTCACTGTCATTCGGAACACCAAAGTCAAAGGATCGATTTTCATAGCAAGGCAAAATGAAAAAGGAATGTGTGCATAAGAGTGAAAGTAAACTTTCTTATTATATTGGAAATTTGATTCATAAAGTACAAATATTAGGGTTATCAACTGCAAAAATTCAAGGAAAACTGCAGATCACTCATCATTAATCATTGTTATTATCATTACAAATCACAAGTATTGTTTGGTGTAAAAGTGGGAGAAGTTCTGAATGAGAGAAAAATGCAAGATTGAGAAATAGTTATCTGGTGGTGCCCAGTTTTTAGAACCCAGATACAATGTACCTGGGAAGAGACCACCGACCTTCCGAAAGTAAACTTGGAAACTTTCTCACACCGGTGCGAGAGGGATTTGAACCCACGCCGACCAGAGGTGAGAGACAGTCTTCACGAAAACTCAGTGGTCCGAAGACCGAGGCCAGTGAATTTTAGGGTTGGGTCAGTGAAAATAAAAAATCAGGAAGTTTGATGGGCTTGTAGACTTTTTGTAAGTCACATTAAATATAATATTGGATTTAGATATTCTAAATGTCTTATTTACTTAAATTACCATCAAAATAAAACAATAAATAGCACATAAAGTAATTGTTTTGACATTGTGGTTTGTTTATTTCTTTAAAGTAAAGAACGATAACTATACTTGTAATTGTCAAGATAACTTGTACGTTGATCACGTGAATATTCAACGAACAACTTATTGAAACAACGAAAATGGCCGCGTTCTGTATCTCGGTAACTGCTGCTTTATTGCATTGTCCAATTAAAATGAACTTCGTCAATTGCAGTTATAGTTTATAGAATTAATCAATCGTTTACATTTGATTTTGAAGTTGGTAGAGAAGGCTACTTCCTAAGGTGCACGCGTTTGTGAAAAATACGTGAATTGGTATTTTTCTGGTATCGACAGAAAGGATGTCTTAGGGTGGATATGAATATGAGTAATAAGCATAGTTTCAGTAAAGTAATTGTACAGTTTTACAATCCATTCCATAATGTATGTGATAAATATATACTATGAAAATTTGGGGGGGGGGGGGGGGGGGGCAGTAAATTTCACTGTGGGCGAGTAAATTCTGACAGTTCACTGGTCCGACTGGCCAGCAAGTTTTAAATGTTTTCGTGAAGACTGGAGAGGCCATGTGATATTGAATGCGATGCTCTAACTAGTGATGTACCGATTATCGCCGACTTTCGATTGTCGGTCGCTATAACTGAAACGATGTGAATAATCGATTGTCATTTTGAAAATCGAAAATCGCCGGTATTTTTTTAATGGTATGAATATTCCTGCCGCGACTTAACTAAAATAAAAATGGCTGACAAAGCTGAATCACCCAATAAGGTTGAATATTGTTGAGAATCTTTCACTCATATGGAGACGTCACCATTGCCGGTGAAGGGCTGCAAATTTAGGCCTATGCTCGGCGCTTACAGTCTTTGAGCAGGGAGGGATCTTTATCACTCCACACCTGCTGTGACACGGGGCCTCAGATTTTTGCCTCTTACAACAAGCAAGAGGTAGTGAGGCTCTATTGTAACCCAAATCCCATAAGAACTACAACAAAAGTCGAGAGATCTATCCCCAACCCGGGCAATCTAATTAAAATTAGATCCTATGATCCGCTCATCTGTACTATCGCTATAGTAGATGAGCGGATCATAGGATCTGATTTTAAAATGTATCCCAGGAAAACCAAATCAAAAGTATGGGGTTATTAACTTCAAATTTCTAATGATTTTATTCTATTTAATTTAATATTTAGGGTAAAAAATAAAGTAAATTTAATATATTTATGCCATAAATTTGAAATGAATAAAATTCAATTATTTTTCAATTAATCAATCGAAAAGGTGCATCCGATTAATCCGATCATCGATTCTTTTTCCCGATTGCCCATCACTAGCTCTAACCACTCGGCCACGGAGGAGCCTTCAGTTATGAATTTAACCCATGTACATGTAACGAAAAACGAGCAACGAGTGCTGGTGCGTGTACGAAAATGAGGCAGTTTCAGTTAATGAATACCTCGCCCCCACCCGAATTATCATTTAACATTTTGAAGTTTGAGCAAAAACACAACTTATTATTGTATAGCTCAACAATGAAACAATACACCATCTGTTGTAACCATTTATTCCAGTGTTTCAACCTACAAATGAAAGTACAAAAATTACCAAATTCATGACAAAACTTTGTTATGTAGTTTTCACATCAAGATAAATCCTACAAATTAGTTTGAACAGCCATTCAATATTTCCTCAAAACTGCATAACAGTCTACATCTGATAACTAGAGAACTCATACTTAGTAAATCTACATGAATTTACTCACACATTGATGGGTCCAACATTATTGAGCTATAACATACTAAACAAAACGTGGGATTATCTATCCATGCATGCCGTTCCAAAACAAACACACTTCCGGTAAAATAAACCAAAAAAAAATAGTGGCCAACTATAATATTTCCGGAAAGTTTACAATATCGTTGACGATACAATTATATGTTATTTTGTCTCACTTGACAAGAATTCTATATAAGTTTATTATCTTTCTTAAGCCCCAGGGCTCAAAATTAGCGAGAAATATTCGCAAAATGCGAGTACATTTAAAAAATAGCGAGTAAAAATAGTGGACACTCGAAAGTCTTAGTGAGTGGTGATTTACAACCTATGATCGTATCATATCTGTTTTCTACAGTTATTTGCTTTTCTTAAACTTGCACTCTGAATCATACGAACGCTTACATGAACAATCGATTTCAACAACCGTTTCTATCCGGATTTTTCTTTTATGATATTTTAAGAAACTCGGAGTCAATCAAATGCTTTAGAGGTCGGACATCGCATTATGATGAAAAATATAGACATGTGCCACGAGTCCTGTCCACCTATAGGGGTGATTAAATTGAATTCCAAGTATGAGATTTTTGTTATTCATTTATCTTTTAAAAAAATCGGAGTCTATGTTTTACCAAGTCTTCCGGTAGTTATTTTTATCAGAATCATGAGAATGTCCTTTCTAAATTAATTTATTGTCATATTGAGGTCGGGTTGTGGTGATGACACGAGTGCACTGCTCACCACTTAGACGATTATCAAAAAAGTTCATAGGGCTCGTGATCGTGCTGCTTATAAAACCATGAGTCCGGGATTCGCTTTGAAAAATCACTAGTGACAACCTTGATGTGGCATGAAATTGGAAGACTGGATCTAGACCTGCGGTAAACAGGTTGTGGATTAGAGGTGCGATAATCAAGAGACCTATACATTGCATCATATGACTTACGTAACTTGGTGTCTTGTCAAAACGATGCCATTAGGCTCAGTAATGATGGGGAAAATCATTGATTTAAAAAAAAGATATGAAAAAAGAGCACTGCCTCATCATTTTTATTTTAGCTTGTAGGTTTTCATTTTAGCCTGTGGATTTTTTACCCACAGGCTAAAATTAGCCTGTGGTAGAAAAAGTTAAGTTCGACCCGTTCATATGTATATATATTCTCTGCCTAATTATGAAGTAAGTACAATCCAAGGGAGAAATCCGAAATATACCGAATGAAGAGACAATTTTGCGTTCACTGTGCACTCACTGTTCACTTTGCGCTCACCGTTCACCAAATTGCATTCACTGTTCGCTCCATGTGCTTTCACCGTTCGCTCACCGTGTGTTCACCGTTCGCTCACCTAGCGTTCACCATTCAAGTGGGAAAGTAGAACGTTTCAGGGACTGTACCAGCTGACATGGCATTAAACAAAAAAAATAATAATAATCATGCAATGTGCAATGTTTCCCTGTGGTTACAATCTAAAGATAAGGATCTATTAGGTGACATTTGCGCATGGTGGCAAGAAAAGGAGAATACCCTGATACCATAGAACCCACAATGTCATAGGAAGGAACTTCAAATCTTCCTTCATATCAGTATTGCATTTCTTTTTTTTTTCCAAATTTCAGAGGGTTTACTGAAGTTAAAAGAGAAAGCTAAAAAAAGAAAAGGAAGAGGATTTGGAGCAGGTAAATGGTAGATAAATAATGCATTATACACATATTATGAAAAGCAGAACAATTCAATCTATTGCCAAGTGGTCCCATACAAACAAAATGATCAGCTGAATGGACTGTTGCATTTATCCATAAAAGACTTTCTTTTGTTAATATTGCCAACTCCTATGGTATTTTTAAACGTTGGCTACTTATAGCCACTGTCTTATGCTATCGCTTCAGTGGTTGTTCCTGTATATACACAGGGACCCTAGTTTTATATGGAGGTCATGATGCAGACATTATATAATGTACTTGAATACCCAATCTGTTAAATTTGTATGCACATCCATGGCTGCAGTTCTAACTGAAAACACTATGAAAAAGGCCACAAATAAAATAAAATGAAATTGGCCCAGTGGTTCTGGAGAAGATTTTCAAAAGTCATCAATGTATTTTCACTATTTTGCTATTTGGAGAGCGAAATAGTGAAAATACATTGACGACTTTTGAAATTCTTCTTCTCCAGAACCACTGGGCCAATTTCAACCAAACTTGGCACAAAGCACCCTCGGGTGAAGAGTATTCAAGTTTGTTCAAACGAAGGGCCACACCCCTTTTCAAGGGGAGATAGTAGAGAAATAGTAAAAATACATTGATGACTTTTAAAAATCTTCTCCAGAACCACTGGGCCAGTTTCAACCAAACTTGGCACAAAGCATCCTTGGGTAAAGGGGATTGAAGTTTGTTCAGATGAAGGGCCATGTCTCCTCCAAAGGGGAGGTATTCACAAAATTGCAAAAATAAGGCGGGGTCATTATGTCTCCCCTCTTTTAGGGGGAGACATTGTTAGCCGAGTTGCAATGAAGTTGAACTCGGCTATTGGTTTGGTGATGCGGTTGGGCGTCAACAATTGGTTTCCGGATGATAACTCGAAAAGTTTACAATCTAATCAAATGAAACTTTGATATATTGTTGGGTACCAGGTAAGGAAGACCCCTATTAATTTTGGAGAAAAGTGGTGAAAGGTCAAGGTCACAGTGACCGAAAATAGAAAGAAAATTTCAGAAAAATTTGGTTTCTGGATGATAACTCAGAAAGTTTAAATCCGAATCAAATGATACTTAAAGATATTGTTATGTACCAGGTAAGGAAGACCCCTATTGATTTTGGAGAAAATAGGTCTAAAGTCAAGGTCACAGTGACCGAAAATAGATTTAAAATTCCAAAAAAAAATTGGTTTCAGGAGGATAACTCGAAAATTGTTAATTTGAATCAAATTATTGATTTTGGAGAAAAAAGGTCAAAGGTCAAGGACACAGTGACCGAAAATAGATTGAAAACTTCAGACAAATATGGTTTCTGGACAGTAACTCGAAAAGTTTAAACCTGAAATTAGTTCTTCACAATTATAAATATGCCACATCATTTCTGACTTTACAATGTATCCCATGCAACTCGGCTCATGCACCCCTGGGTGCATATATTGATTTTTTTTGTACTTTCCGACTGTCTATCTGTCTGTCACAAAATCTTGTGAACACTTCTCCTATATGGCTTATTGGATAGACTTGAAACTTTGTACAATGCTTCATTGCCATTTGTAGATGTACATATTGGTGGCACAGGAGGATCCAATGATTTTCCTAAAAGTTATAGTGGAACTAAGAGGGGTTGAGGATGTAAAATAGCTTGTGAACACTTCTGTATGGCTTATCGGATAGATTTGAAACTTTGTACAATGTGTCATTGTCATTTGTAGATGTGCATATTGTCGGGACAGGAGGATCCAATTATTTTACTAAAAGTTGTAGTGGATCTAAGAGGGGTGGAGGATGTAAAATAGCTTGTGAACACTTCTCCTGCTATATGGCTTATCGAATAGATTTGAAACTTTGTACAATGCTTCATTGTCATTTGTAGATGTGCATATTGTCGGGACAGGATGATCCAATTATTTTCCTAAAAGTCATTGTAGATTTACATGTAAGAGGGGTGGAGGAGGTTAGAATACTGTAGCTTGTGAATGCTTCTCCTATATGGGTTATCTGATAAACTTGAAATTTTGTACAATGCTTCAATGCCGTTTGCAGATGTGCATATTGTCGGGACAGGAGGATCCAATTGTTGTCCTTAAAGTTATAGTTGATCTGAGAGATGGAGGGTGTAAAATAGTTTGTGAGCACTTCTCCTATGTGGCTTATCGGAGTTCATAATGTCTATGTTTCTGCTCATGCTTTCTCCTCCATACCATGCAGTACGTACATTAAGGACAGGAGGTTTCATTTGCAGCACTTCCAATTTGGGGAGCTGGGGAAACATTTGTTTTTAGCTCACCTAAGCTTTTTTGATAAAAATTTGTCCATTGTCTGTCGTCGGCAGTGTCGGCGCCGTTGTAAACTTTTCACATTTTCATCTTCTCCAGAACCATTGGGTCAATTTCAACCAAACTTGGCACAAAGCATCCTTGGGTGAAGGGCTTTCAAATTTGTTCAAATGAAGGGCCATGCCCCCTTCAAAGGGGAGATAATCACAAAAATGCAAAATTTGGGTAAGGTTATTTGAAAATCTTCCTAAGAACCACTGGGTCAGAAGCGCTGACATTTACAGGAAAGCTTCCTGACATAGTGCAGATTCAAGTTTGTTCAAATCATGGTCCCCGGAGGTAGGTTGGCGCCACAATAGGGGATCAAAGTTTTACATAGAAATATATAGGGAAAATCTTTAAAAATCTTCTTCTCAAGAACCATTGGGCCAAAGAAGTTGACATTTACATGAAAGCTTTCTGACTTATTTTGTAAAAATCGTGGCCTCCAGGGCCTCCAGGGGTAGGTTGGGGCCACAATAGGGACTAAGGTTTTACATGCAAATATATATGGAAAGTCTTCAGGTATGGGCCAAGGTGACTCAGGTGAGTGATGTGGACCATTGGCCTCTTGTTCATAAATATAGGCCTCTTGTTTCATTTTTTATCATTCATAATGTATATTTTGATGTCATTTTCATTGCTATTGTGTCATAAGATCAAAGTGCTGCAATGCATAAAAGATATCAAAATAAAAATATGTACTGAAGACCTTTCAGTGTGAATGTTTTTGTTTGACTGTCTTACTGTATTATGTCTCCCCTTCAAAGGGGAGACATATTGTTTTTGTCATTTTTCTTCTTATTATTATGTCTCCGAACACAAAGTCTCGGAGACATATTGTTTTTGCTCCGTTTCTTATTATTATGTCTCCGAACACAAAGTTTCGGAGACATATTGTTTTTGCTCCGTTTCTTATTATGTCTCCGAACACAAAGTGACGGAGACATATTGTTTTTGTCATTTTTCTTCTTATTATTATGTCTCCGAACACAAAGTCTCGGAGACATATTGTTTTTGCTCCGTTTCTTATTATTATGTCTCCGAACACAAAGTTTCGGAGACATATTGTTTTTGCTCCGTTTCTTATTATGTCTCCGAACACAAAGTGACGGAGACATATTGTTTTTGCTCCGTTTCTTATTATTATGTCTCCGAACACAAAGTGTCGGAGACATATTGTTTTTGCTCCGTTTCTTATTATTCTTATTATGTCTCCGAACACAAAGTGTCGGAGACATATTGTTTTTGCTCCGTTTCTTATTATTATGTCTCCGAACACAAAGTGTCGGAGACATATTGTTTTTGCTCCGTTTCTTATTATTATTAGCTCTTCTGAGCCGAAGGCTCAAAGAGCTAATGCTATGGCCATTTGTGCGGTGTGCGTAAACTTTTTAGAAAAAGGGCTATAACTCAAGAACCCCTTTCAAATTTGTTACAGGGTATCATTGGCCCAAGGGCTTTCATACATACTAAATAGAGGGATGTGACCCTTTAACAAGGGGAGATAATCAGGAAAATACAAAGAAAAGTAGTGGTTGCTAAAAAATCTTCTTCTCAAGAACCACTGGGCAGATTATCACCAAACTTACACATAAGGATGAGGATATGTTGTAGATTAAAAATTGTTCAAGGCATTACCCTGGGGCAAAGGGCGTAGTCTCAAGGTCACTTCAAAGTTGACCTAAATTTATATTTCCTTAAATCTTTGATATTTTAGTCATTATAAGGACTAGGATCATCAAATTTTGACAGTTGATGCATCTTAGGACCTTGTGTCAAGTTGTCTCAAAAGTAGGTCACGGTGACCTACTTTTTGAATTTTGCAGGTATTTATTTTAAAATTAATTTTGATGCACATCTTGGACACTTTGAAGCCTATGATCATCAAAACTTGTCAGTTGGTGGATCATGGGACCTTGAAATGCGACAACTGAAAAATAGGTCACTGTGACCTACTTTCTGAATTTTATGGCTTATCATTTATAGATATATTTTAAGTTGTTATTTCAAATACCGAGAGGTTTAGAATCATCAAATCTTGTAAGTTGATGCATCTTGAGGCCTTGAAACATATTTATAAAAAAAGTAGGTCACAGTGACCTACTTTTTGAATTTTGCAGATATTCAAATTTCACATTTTCAATTTTAGATGCATATTTTGGGCACTGTAAAACCTAGGATTATCAAACTTTGTCAGTTGATGCGTCTTCAGTCTTCAGTTTGTGTCGACCAAAAAGTAGGTCACCGTGACCTACCTTTGGTATTTGACAGCTAAATTACTATATTTCAGACACTATTTGACCTACAATTATCAAACTTTGTCAGTTGATGCATCTTGAGTCTTTGGAGTGTATCGACCAAAAAGTAGGTCACTGTGACCTACTTTTCGCATTTGACAGTCATATTTATATATTTCAGTCACTAATTGACCTACAATCATCAAACTTTGACAGTTGATGCATCTTGAGTCTACGGAGTGTGTCGACCAAAAAGTAGGTCACCTTGACCTACTTTTGGAATTTGACAGCTATATTTATATATTTCAGATACTATTTGACCTACAGTCAAACGGTTAAAGATTGAGACTTCAAACTTTCAGGGATGATAGATGGTGACTTGTAGCTATGCAATAGGGTATTACCATTGCCATCCGTCACTTCCGGCCGTCACCGGAAGTGAACAAAAGAAACGTCAAATTTCAAACTAATGCTTTTGACACAAAACTTGCATAGATTAATTAGATATCTTTCGGCGTTTCAGAAAATGTTAGACTTACCGGAAGTTTAACCAGCAACTTCCGGTTTTTAGAGAAAAACTTCGAAAAAATGGTCTTTTTTTTGTCTTCGTATATCTCGTTTATTTATCAAACTTTTAATACGATATTTACAGATTTTAATGACATTATCCATCTTTAGAGAATCCTGTAACACTATTTCAAAATTCACTTCCGGTCACAGGTTACGGCCGAATTTCCGTTTTTCAAATGATATTTTGTCCGGGCGTTTTCTCATAAACGGTTAAAGATTGAGTCTTCAAACTTTCAGGGATGGTAGATTATGAATTGTAGCTCTGCAATAAGGTATTATTTTTGTCATCCGTCACTTCTGGCCGTCACCGGAAGTGAACAAAAGAAACGTCAAATTTCAAAATTATGCTTTTGAAACAAAACTTACACAGATTAGTTAGGTCTCTTTCGGCGTTTCAGAAAATATTAGACTTACCGGAAATTTAACCAGCAACTTCCGGTTTTCAGAGAAAAACTTTTAAAAAACGGTCTTTCTTTGTCCTCGTATATCTCGTTTATTTATAAACCATTTAATACGATCTTTACAGATATTATTGACATTATCCATCTCAACAGAACCCTGCACCACTATTTCAAAATTCACTTCCGGTCACAAGTTGCGGCCGAATTTCTGTTTTTCAAATGATATTTTGTCCGGGCGTTTTCTCATAAATGGTTTAAGATTGAGTCTATAAACTTTCAGGGATGATAGATGGTGACTTGTAGCTCTGTAATAAAGGTTTATCATTATCATCCATCACTTCCAGCCATTACCGGAAGTGAACAAAAGAAACGCCAAATTTCAAAATTATGCTTTTGAAACAAAACTTGCATAGATTAATTAGGTCTCTTGTGGCGTTTCAGAAAATGTTAGTCTTACCGAAAGTTTAACCAGCAACTTCCGGTTTTTAGAGAAAAACTTCGGGAAAATGGTTTTTCTTTGCTATCATATCTCTCACTTATAAAGCAAGTGTTTTTGTGATTTTCAAATATATAATTGACATTATCCATCTTCAGAGTATAGTGAATTATTGTTTTGTTTTTTTCAAAATTCACTTCCGTTTGTTAAATATATACGATTTCCGGGTTTTTCTCTCCAAGTGTTTTTTCATAAATACTCAAAGATTGAGTCTTGAAGCTTTCAGGAAAGTTAGATAGTGACTTGTAGATGTGACATACGTGTTTCAACTTTCTTGCTGTCACTTTCGTCATCCGCGGGAAGTACCATAAAAATATGTAATATTTCATTTTTTAAATTCTAATCCTCATAAAATTATTTAATAGAGTGTAATAAGTCATATCATTTCCACCGGAAGTTGGTTGTTCGAAACCGGAAGTTGGTTGTTCGAAACCGGAAGTTGTCCAAAAACTCAGTATTTTTTATGGAAATTTTTAGTGTGGGTTCCTACGTGGTTCAATTGGAATTTTTAGTCGTTTTATGGACTACCGAGATACTTGAAAGTGAATGAAACAAAACCGAAATTGTTTACAATTGATAAATCACGTCTTACATGTATGTGTTTATTTCTTTCATGTATAGTCGTTCTTCACTAATTCACTGATTGAATTCTTCCAGTCAAGGTCCTATCTCGTCAGGAATTGGACGGAAGACCTATTCGTTGCTCGCAACGAGATCATTTCTAGTTATTCTTCTTCTTCAACCAAATTTTGTCCGGGCCCTAACTAAAGAACCCTTTGACTTTAAGACTTCAAACTTGGAACATAAGGAGATGGTATGGAGGAGGGGTGTCCGCCCCCAAATAATTTGACCTTGACCCACTTATAAAGTCAAGGTCGATCTTTTACGTCAACATATAGTTTAGGTCAATAGCTGAGAACCCTTTGACATTACGATTTGAAACTTAGAATGTGGCAAGAGGACATAGATACAAGGTGCATTCCACCAAAATTTTTGACCTTGACCCCTTTCTTCATTCAAGGTCAAATTAAGAAAAACATGAATAGACCATAACTTTAGAACCCTTTGACATTAAGACTTCAAACTTAGAATATGAGAAGGGAGAATGAGGAAAGGGGGAATTCCACCAAATTTTTTTACCTTGACCCCTTTCTTCATTCAAGGTCAAATTAAGAAAAACATGAATAGACCATAACTTTAGAACCCTTTGACATTAAGACTTCAAACTTAGAATATGAGAAGGGGGAATGAGGAAAGGGGGATTTCCACCAAATTTTTTTTTACCTTGACCTCTTTCTTCATTCAAGGTCAATTTTTTATGTCAAAATATAGTCCAGGCCAAAAGCTGACTTGACAACCGTTTGACATTAAAACTTTAAACTTGGAATATGGAGAGGTTATATGGAAGAGGGGTGCACACCACAAACATTTTTGATCTTCATCCACTTACAGTGTCAAGGTCACTCTTTTACATCAAGACTATAACCTGAGAACCCTTTGACATTAGGATTTCAAACTTACAACATGGAAAGCAGACAAGATGTACTGTACCAACATTTTTGACCTTGACCCATTTCTTCATTCAATGTCATGTTTAAAAAAAAAACTTGATGATTTCATAACTAAGATTTGTTTGACATCAAGACTGCAAACTTGTAATATGGAAAGGCAATATTGAGGAGGGGGTGCACATCACCAACATTTTTTACCTTGACCTACTTACATTGTCAAGGTCAGTCTTTTACATCAAAGTATAGTCCAGACCATAACCTGAGAACCCTTTGACATTAGGTTTTCAAACTTACAACGTGGAATGCAGATTTAAGACAAGATGTACTGTACCAAATTTTTTTACCTTGACCCATTCCTTGGAAAGCAGACATTGAGACGATTGCACTCTTTATTGTTGCCCCTGTTATTAGACAATCAAACTTTGAAGGGGAGACATCTGGGTTTTTTTGTAAAAAACAATACCCACTAGTTATAAATGTCTTTTATGTTGGAATTTGTTTAAGTTGTATATTTCTTTCTTACTGGACTAGGGGGCCTCTGTGGCTGAGTGGTTAGAGCATCACACTCAAAATCACATGGCCTCTCACCTCTGGTCGGCACGGGTTCGAATCCCGCTCGCGCCGGTAAGTGAGAAAGTTTCCCAAGTTTACTTTCGGAAGGTCGGTGGTCTCTTCTCAGGTACATTGTATCTGGGTTCTCTCTTCCACTAATAAAATCTGGGTGCCACCAGATAACTGAAAAATTGTTGAGTGTGGTGGAAAACAGCAAAGTCAAATCAAACCGTTAAATTACATGTAGCAGTGAGTGGAGATAATTCGATATGTAAGTTGGGAAACAGTTATTAGACACCCATTTCTTGAATGGGAATGATTACCAAATTACTGTCCAGATCCTACTTTGTTGGGTGCCAGTCAACCTTTAAATCCCCCTTTTTTTTGTCCTTCTATAATATATCGCAACATACTGAATATTGCTCACATGCAGTTAAATTTCCTGAGCTGTATTTTTATTTCTTCATGAGAGAAATAGACTTGGGCACGTTACAATATGAAAAAATAGTTATTTTATTAGATTTGTTAATATATGTGTAAAAAAAAAATCAGATGAACTTTGTCGTATCTTGTGTTGTTCTCAGAATGACAAAAATAATCTATTGATTTGACATTTTGTACACATTGTATCATATCATAGTGTACAAAATCTGAGTAAAATGTTTAGTAGGACAGGTAACTTGTTACATGCTCTCATATCCTTTTCCTAGATGGACCAACGAGGAGTGGGGTTGAGGACTATGAAGCTATGGATGTGGATGAAGAGGGAGGACCCGGTCCTCAGCGGTGTAAGTTGTTATGAGAAAGTAATTAGAAATATCACTGTGTAAACCATGTCAAGTAATCCTTGGCACTAATGATTTTGAATTTATCATACATTTTCTTTCTAGCTGTAGAGGGGTGGATCTTGTTTATAACTGGTGTTCATGAAGAGGCACAAGAGGATGATATTCATGATAAATTTGCAGACTATGGCACAATAAAAAACCTTCACCTAAATCTAGACAGACGCACAGGTTTCTTAAAGGTGAACTAATTCTTCTATTTAAAATGCTGAAAGGAATTTGATTTTTATACGCCTGTCTAAGATGGGACACATATAATGGTATGGAGATTGTGTCTGTCCATTTTTAAAGGAGGGGGGGGGGATATTGTGGGACTTTTTAGCTCATCTGAGCTAAAAGCTCAAGTGAGCTTTTCTGATCACTCGTATTCCGGTGTCCGTTCGTCCGTCTATCCGTCTGTAAACTTTTAACATTTTTGACTTCTTCTCAAAAACCACTGCACCAATTTCAACCAAAGTTGGCACAAAGCATCCTTAGGTAAAGGGAATTCTAAATTGTTAAAATAAAGGGCCAGGCCACCTTCCAAGGGGAGAAAATCAAGAAAGGGTAAAAATAGAGTAGGGTCATTAAAAAATCTTCTTCTCAAGAACCACTGGGCCAGAAAAGATGAAATTTATAGATAAGCTTTATTAGGTAGTGCAGATTCTAAATTGTTAAAATCAGATTCAAGTTTGTTAAAATCCTGGCCCCCGGGAGTAGGATGGGGCCACAAGGGGGATCAAAGTTTTACATACAAATATATAGGAAAAATCTTTAAAAGTCTTCTTCTCAAGAACCACTGAGCCAGAAAAGCTGATATTTACATGAAAGCTTCCTGATATAGTGTAGATTCAAGTTTGTTAAAATGATAGCCCCCGGGGTCGGATGGGGCCGCAATAGGGGATCAAAGTTTTACATACAAATATATAGAGAAAATCTTTAAAAATCTTCTTCTCAAGAACCATTGGGCCAAAGAAGTTCACATTTACATGAAAGCTTTCTGACATGTGTAGATTCAAGTTTGCAAAAACCATGGCCTCCAGGGGTAGGTTGGGCCCATAATAGGGACTACGGTTTTACATGCAAATATATATGGAAAGTCTTCAGGTATGGGCCAAGGTGACTCAGGTGAGTGATGTGGCCCATGGGCCTCTTGTTTTTTCTTGTGTTAACACTATTCCCTGCTGGTAATGAAAAACAAAACTTAGATATTAAAATGGTGACAGTATCATAATGAATTTTGTCGGAGAAGTATATAAACATTTAAATACGTCTCTGATTTTTATTTTTTTAAACCCCCATTGAGTACCCCAATTTGAAGCTTGAGAGAGTTGTCCACTATAAGTATTTCCATTGGATACAGTAAGCAAAACTCCGAGCTGAAGATTTCGTCAGCCTGATAGGCACGACGTCATTTCTACTGGCCTGGTGAACTAAAATATGCATGATTTTATTTCTGAAAGCGTAGTTGTTTACTTAGGAAAATTATCAAATTAAAGTGGAGTAAATACTGAATGTATCTGACATTGTAACATGTATGCAACCTCTCCGAGAAAAGTGTGAAAAATTCGGTTGAAAACTACCTACTTTGTGCAGTTTACCAACATGATGAATTTTGCATCTGTAATAAAATGTTTACAATCATTTTGTTCTGCAGATTCTCGGGAGTCTTTTTGTAACAAGTAACAATTTCATGCACCTTTGTTGTCTAGAAAAACTGCCGGTAAATAATGTGCGACTTATTACCTTCAATAATTACGTCGTATTTCATGCGAACAAGCCTGTATTTCATTTCAAATAGGAGTATATAAAGATCAGTATTATAAGACAATATTATACATTTTTGATCAATAAGGAAATTCATTTTTAAACTCTGTTACGGTTATAGTTATTGACAGAGTAAAAATAATCTATTTCCATGTTTTTAAAAGCACCGTTTTTTATAGAGTCACATAGCATTAGTAATGACGTGATTTAACTTGTGTTGAGTAAATGAATGTTTATGAATTTCCATTGACTCTTGAGTTGTTTGCATGGTTTTATATTCCTTTTACAAACATTTATCATTGTGTACATTTTGAAATGATTTTAACTCCGACCTTAAAGGAAAGATATTGGTGCAATCTTTGTACAAATTAAGGTTGACATGAATTTGTGTCGTGCACTTTCATTTGTTTATAATGAATAAAATTCTGATGGGTGTATCATGTGCAGTGGCAGTGCACTTTATTATAATATTGAATCATGCGTGTATGTAAATGATAGATTAAAAAGAATTCAAGTAGTTTCCAGGCAGTGTAGGTGATTTAAAACAAAAATTGATAATGCATGAATTTTCTTTACAGGGATATGCACTTGTAGAATATGAAACCTTTAAAGAAGCGCAAGCAGCAATGGATGCATTAAATGGATCAGATATACTGGGTCAGAAAATAGGTGTAGACTGGTGTTTTGTACGGGGTCCACGAAAAGGACGGTGTGTTTTCAATTTTTCTACTCTTAATAGCATCTACTTTCCATTTATAATTGTGTCAAATTCTGTGTAAAAAAGAGTGTTTATACCCCTAATCACCATTTATCACTGCTAAAAAGACATTCTCAAACTTCATTCAACAAGCAAGCATAAAAGTTAGATATGTGAAATATGTGTGCATTACAAATCAAAAACAGAAAATGAAATAGAATTGCATTTACAGAATTGATACATCACCGAATGTAACAAATCAATGAAAATCATAGTTGCCAACCTCCAACATGCAAAAAGAGGGTCATGACCCTCTTTGGAAGGCAAAAAATCTGGTCATAATGCGTAACAGCATTCACAACATATTTACTACGATTATATGTGTTATAAGTGATGTTTCAAAAATATTTGCAACAAAAATGTGTGTAATGTGTAACATTTTATTGAAGAGAAGCATTGTAGCTGATAGTGGCACGTTTTAAATTTTTCAAGACTGATATTTATAAAGCAGTACATAGATTTATTAAATTTACATGATAAGAGGGCATTTATGGTTTCATTGTTTAGTTCAGATCCGAATTCAGTGTGTACTTTTTATTAGCTCATCTGAGCCAAAGGCTCAAGTGAGCTTTTCTGATCAAAATTTGTCCGTTGTCTGTCGGCGTCGTTGACCACTGGGTCAATTTCAACCAAACTTGGCACAAAGCATCCTTAAGTGAAGGGCTTTCAAATTTGTTCAAATGAAGGACCATGCCCCCTTCAAAGGAGAGATAATCACAAAAATGCTAAATTAATGGTAAGGTAATTTAAAAAATTTCATATATTATTCACATCGTTTCAGCTATAGCGACTGACAATCGAAAGTCGGTGATAATCGGTACATCACTAAATATAACTCATAAAATTTCACAATGAAAAAAATGTTTCTAATTATGTAGTGTACCGAATTTTAACAGTTACCATGGCAACTAAATGAACCCATGAATCACAAAGATATGTTGGTTTTTTTCGATACATTTTTGTTGTTGATTTTTCACCCCTTTCTTCACATGAAAATACGAATTGACCAGTAAACTACTACAGTAAGTTTTGAATTATGTAGTATGACCTGATGTTATGCTTGACATGGTAACACAATAATCCATAAATCGCTAAAATGAGATTTTCATCCTTTTCTTCCCTTGAAATAGAAAAAGAACAAGGTACAGTTGTGTACATAAAAAGGCCCAAAAAAATTCTCTGAATCAAGCTTGATCTGTGTTTTGAATAAGTTAAATACATGCCAAGTATACTATCTCAACTTATATCAAAGTTATTTCTAATTTTATAGCATTATTACGTCATGAATAAGAGTTTTTCCCGCCTTTTTTTCAAAAACAGTTTGATAACTGTTAAATTTGATCCAGATTATTGCTTAAGAAAAGGTGTGCCCATCCGTCGAGCAAAATGCAATTAATATATATTGTGTATTAAGAGAAGAAGAAAAATGTATTCGAATATGAATTTGCTCGACGCATGGGCTCTGTGTTTTCTGAAAGGAAAACACCCTGAATTTATGGAATTTTTCATTGATTTTGGCATTTTTGGCAATTTTATGCCAACTTCACGCTCCTGTCATACAACACAAAGTAATTTCGGATCAAATTAAACGTAGTTTTGATTTGCTTATATATTCCTTATTTGAATGCCAGATTTTGGGACCCCTGCTGAAATCATCTATTTTCTGGGACAGTAGAAACTGTACCTACTTCTTTGTCCAATAAACTATCACAGTATTTACATCATGTACGTAATGATATCATAAAAACTAGCAGCACAAGTTGAAATCTAAAGTCTATAAACCTACAATACATACAAACCATATCATATACCTATAGAAATAAAATACCTTTACTCTTCAAATTCTAATATGATATTGTTCAGCAGATATAAATGTGTCAATAGCTTGGTTCGTTTATAATACAATAAACCAAATACATGTATATTGCATCCACGCTAGTCACACTTACTAAGTCCGGGAGTACCGTATGTATGTACATTAGGCGTGGTTTGCAACGGTGAATATATTGATAAAACAGTTGTTGTTGTCGGCTCCTTTTTATTTACGTGCAGAATTACGGGTATTGTCCACACTAGTGGGCCCCCTTCCAGGTATCTGGCTAGCTGCACGCATGGCAGATCTCACCTCAGATCTCCATTTTTTCTCCGTCAGCTCTCTCCATGATAGCATTGGCCGACCAACTCTACGTCTACCAGGAACTTGTATGTTGAGAGTGCACTTGACTGCACTACTGGATAAGACAACATGGCCATACCAGCGGAGTCTCCTTTCCCTTAAGATGAGGTCGAGGTCATCGGTGCCAAGCCGCCCCAGCAATTCAGTTGAACCTACAGTGGCCATATCTTCAGAGTTGATGTTGCAGATCTGTCTTATCATGGCCCTGTCATTGCGCTGTAGGCGATGAAGATTTGGCTTGGTCAGTGCCCAGGTCTTACTGGCATGGAGCATAGCGCTCTGTACGCAGTTGTTATACACTCGACCACGGGTCTTGTACCTGCTGCGGAAAGCAAGTCTCCGAGGTAGCAGAAGGAACCTACAACCTCCAACTTGGATATCACTCTGCGGCCTGCCGTCAAGAGGGCGAGCCGTTGTTCCCCTGCATCTTGAGCATCTAAAGACAGGGTCCACAGACAGACGCATGAGCCCACTGCATTTCTTGTGCACCCAGTGCTTGCAGCCATTGCAGAAAATACTATTGCTGCCTACACCTGTACGACAGACAGCACATGGGAAGCTGCCCGAGTCCTGAAGTAGATCAAGACCCGTACCGCAGATCATGATCTTGGTTTCGCCCGCATTCACTCTCAGTCCTTTCCTTTCCATAGCTTTTTTCCAAGTCAGGAACCTCTTGACACATTCATCCAATGAGTCAGTAATGATAACCAGGTCATCTGCATACAGATCCTCCCAGGGAACACCGGTGCGAAATTCGCGTGAAAGAGCCTCGAGTACGATGATGAAAAGCAGAGGGCTGAGTACTGACCCCTGATGGATTCCGACCTTCACAACAAACTCCTCACTGTAGCCATCACCAACGCGAACACAGCTATGAGTATTGGCATACATCCCCTGCACCAGTCGCACAATCCACTCTTCCACACCAAGTTTTCACAGTGCCCACCAGATCACCTTCTGAGGGACACGGTCAAATGCCTTTTTGAGGTCCACGAACGACATATAGAGCCGTTTGTTTACTGCAAGATATTTTTCTTGCAGCTGCCGAACAACAAATATTGCGTCAGTTGTACCTCTGCCAGGGACAAAGCCAAACTGGGAGTGATCAATTGTCACCAACTGCCTAATGAGGCTGTCCACAATCCTCTCCAGGACTTGCATAACTTGTTCTGTCAGTTTGAGTCAACGGTAGTTGCCCCTATCCAGATCATCACCCTTGCCCTTGTAGAGGCAGACAATGAACCTCTGCTCCCAGTCAGTGGGGACCTTGCCATCACGGACGATTGAGGATGCGAGGTCACGAATCATGGATACACCTGTGTCACCTGCGGCTCTGATCATCTCCACTACTATTCCCGATGGTCCAGCTGCTTTACCCGACTTCATCTTGGAGATGGCCTTTTTCACCATATCAATTGTGATTGGGACAGGTGGCTCTTCCAGTGGTGGTTCATCGGTTAGGTGTTCAGGGTCCCAGTCAAATTCCACATTTAGGAGCCTTTCATAGTGCTCTAGCCAAGCTTTCTCCTATGTTTCTTGGTTCAATGACATCTCACCTGCGTCATTCTTTACTGTTTGTCGCCCACAACATCAACATTCTCCCTTCGCATCTGGTTTGCAAGGCGGTACCTCTGAAGACCTGGTATCTACGTTTTCGTATATCTGCTTTTCTGCCTCATAGCGAGCAGGATGAACTGCTGGTCTAGATGTACGCTTGGCCGCATCATACTCTGCTCTTGTGCCATTTCCGGACTTCCAGGCCTTGTAAGCTAACCTTTTAGCTGTGATGGTCTGTTCCACAAGGTTTGTCCACCACCAAGTTTCTTGTCGCCATCGGTGGGATCATGTTATGCCACACACCTTCTCAGTTGTCATCAGTAAACCTGTTTAGAAGTTAGTCCAGATTTCCTCGGTAGTGGCTTCGGCTCCCATTGCTGAGACTGATACATGTGATTCAAATGCTTCCTGGAAGTATCTGCAAGTTGCTTGATCCTTGAGTTTCCAGACTTTCAGGCGAGGTGTGAACTTTTGCTTGGCTTTGGATGGCATGTCATTCAACATGTCACAAACTAGGAGCTGACACTGTAGAGTAACTTCCTCACCAGGGATTACCTTCACATCTGTGACAAGTTTGTGCATGTTCTTACGAAACAGGATGAAGTCAATCTGTGTAGCTGCGCCTCCAGACTTGTATGTCGCTAGGTGGCTGTCACATTTCTTGAAGCAAGTGTTGCTGACAAGAAGATCAAATACCAATACATGTATAGGGTTTTACTCTAGGATGGGTCCAAATTAGTCATGTTGTGTTAATGTTACCACATGAGTTTGAAGTTTTATCAATTAGATTGAAATAAAAATCCTAAACCTGAGATGATTTTTTTTTCTTCAGCGGAGCCCCCCCCCCCTTTAATTCCGTTGCCATCCTGGTGTATTTTGATAGAAGATGATGGATAAAAAAAATTTGCGGATTGGATAATTTTTTCCTTTATTTTTATTTCATTCAGACTCCTGTGATGTTACATATATTATATTATGTGAAGTCTTTCATCATTGTAGGCACTTTCGGGTGGGGGGGGGGGGGGGGGGGGCATTTAAGTTTTAAGAACATATCTTGTTTTATGCTGTTGCTGAATGTAAAACTTGTACGGTACCAATTTTGATGCACCAGATGCGCATTTCGACAAATTATGTCTCTTCAGTGATGCTCAACCGAAATGTTTGAAATCCGAAATAACAATGAAGTTTTAAAGCTATTATAGGCAAAAACAGTGTGCCAAAAAAGTGGAGTCAAATTCGTTTAAGGATAAGAGCTATTCGTGAGGGATTTAACTTAGATATGCAGAATAGGAATTTTTTTCTATATTTAATAGACCTTGGGCCACAGGCACTTGTTTCTGTAAATGACTTATGACCTCTGTATACTAAATAATAACACGTGTTATTATTAGTATACAGAGGTCATAAGTCATTTACAGAAACCTGTGCCTTGGGCCTAGTGATACTTTTAACCAGTACTCCGCTGAGCAATAAGGCCTGTGGTCGTCTTGTTTTTATCTAAACTCGGTAAACTAAACTGAGTAAACTCGGGTGACTTATTACAATTGGTCAGCATCCGTTGTTGTCCGTCGTGAGTTTTTGTTGGGTTTTTTTTTTTTACTTCTTGCTAACTACCATTCCAATTCTTTTCAAATTTGGTATGAAGCATTTTTTGGACAAGGGGGACAAAAATTGTAAATTTCAGGACTCCTGGGCCCTTTGGGTTTGTTCAGGACTCCTGGGCCCTTTGGGTTTGTTCAGGACTCCTGGGCCCTTTGGGTTTGTTCAGGACTCCTGGGCCCTTTGGGTTTGGCAAAAGCTGCCAAAGAATGACATGCAACACCTTTGTGGTACTTCACCTACAACTGGTGACGTCTCAATATTATTGAAGGATTCTCGACAGGATGTAAAACGAACCAAAAAAAAAAAAAAAAAAAACACCAGAGGAATGCAGTGGAATGACTTATTTATATATTTATGCAGCTACATTTAAAAGTTAATGTGCAAAATTTTCTTTTCTCTTGTAGTGGTAGAAAAGATGGAAGAAGACGGTGAAGAACAAAGAAAATTGTATTGATTGAAGGTGTCAGACTTGTGTTGAAATAGTGATGTTTATCAATGCATATGAAACTCGACAAACTTTTCAATTGTGTTTTTAGTTTTCAAGCAAACAACAATATTGTGTTATGTAGATAGACATATGTGTTCTTTGTATTGAAGTACAATTGTAATGGATATTTTCAGTTTTTAATTAAAAGAACAAATTGATTAAAAATAGCTTCGTTATTATTTTATGAAACTAGATGAAATCCCGCACAAGGGCGAGAAATCACAAATAATATTGCAAAGAGGAATGCATGTTTGAATTTTTGTGCACATGTATTGAATAAAAGATATCTTTAATTCTTTTAAAATAACAATTTATATAATTGCGTGCATTTATAGTTCTGTCATTATATTTATTGATATCATATACTGTTACAGTAAATAAAACTTGATTATTAGGAAGTTACTTGGAGCTCCAAATTAAATGTTCCTTATGTAACATAAATGATCTCTCTCCGTATTGAAAATTAGATAATGATTTTAGGAATGCAATTGTAATCCGTCATGCCGAATAGTTGACCAAAGACAAAATGAACGGTCGTTCGTAATTTCAAAATCTTAACTCGGTACTGCAAATTGTTTATTGTTTATAATGGCTATTTTTGTCCAGTGCGACAATTTAAGGGCAAAATTATGAATACACGTCGTTTCTTCTCGTCAAACACTATAACAATGCACTATATGAATGACAAACAGAAAAACTGCTATATTGCAAAAAGTGGCCTGATTTCTTGGACATTGTCAGGTAGTGTACTGTAACGTATTTACATTAAATTCTGGGATCGTACCTGGTCAATTCCAGGGTTTGGGGTATTCAACAATAACTAATTGGTATGATTTTAGTGGACTGCCAAAATATACAAATATGTCCTAACCTTATCTAGGTTAATTATAATAAAACAGAGAATCACTATATCAATCAGAGGCAAGCAACGATAAACTGGTAGTGCTAACTTAACAAAATGTAGAGCCCAGTCGCCCTCGGATTAGGACGCCTTATTCAGGACGGACAGTATATGTGGTAGCCCTTCAACCACTACACTCACTGTAAGATGCCTTATTCAGGACGGACAATGAGTATAGCGGCCTGGGCGACGGTCTGTTCAGCCAATGCGGACGTCACCAAAAACGAACTATGGCTAGGCCTAATCCGAGATTCCTCTGACTCTTACCCCCGCTTTTATATTTGACATGTGCGGGGGAGAGTCAGAGCGGACTCCATATTGAAAAGTGGGAATTCAGCGACACTAGCTGGTGTTTGCTGCTTTACCTACCTCTTACAACTTTATTTCGCGGACCCATCTTCCAAGACGCGAGGATTCAGTTATCGGAAGATTATTCTACAAATACATCATGATTAATACGATGCTATCGCCGTTTAAACGATGGAATTTTGTGTTTATATGTGCTGACGTCATGGCAAAGAAATCAAATGGCGAGGCGGCGACCTAATTCAAGTGATGCTCCATTTGTCGGTGTTAGGGCCGTTTAAACGGCGATAGCATCGTATTAATCACGATCTATTTATAGATTTATCTTCCGATAACCGAATCCTCTCATCTTGGAGGATAGATCCGCGAAATAAAGTTGTAAGAGGTAGGTAAAGCAGCGACACCAGCTGGTGTCGCTGAATTCCCACTTTTCAATATGGAGTCCGCTCTGACTCTCCCCCGCAGAAGTCACAAAATAAAAGCGGGGTTAAGAGTCAGAGGAATCTCGGATTAGGCTAGGCCTAGCCTCTTTACTGGAGGTCAACCTCTTCGTGGCAGGCCAGACTTCTGATGGCCTTCCAAATTCACTCTCTAACTGTAAGAACAGGCGAGGAATTGTTTACCATGAATACTTTATTAGTACACATGCTCTCGTCCTCTCTACTTGGCTGGGTCTTCTATCAGAATGACACAGACGACTGCGGAGTCTCGGTATTTATACACAAATCAGATCACGTGATATAAACAGTGACTAATTGAGAACTCCGCATGGTCGTACCTCAAATATCCGGAATCATTACAGTACAACCTTAATTTCGGTAAAATGTTTTAACGTTATAAGGCGCAAACTTCCCAGAAGACCATTCGATATCTGACATATTGGACAGTTTTCGACTTATTACTTACTGTAATTTCATGATAGATGTGTCATCACGATACATGATCAACCAAAATAAAAACTTTTTTGATGATGTCTGTTGCCGCTGAAGTGTTCTAATAAAGCATGATGTCTTTTTTTTTGTTAGGGGGGGGTGACAAATTTATTGAGATCTGTGTCACAAATAAGTGTACAAATGCACACACATGCATACACATACATTAAAGCAAGAGAGAGATAGAAAAAAGAGGAGTAGGAAGAGAGAAAGACTGGTAGTAGTATAACCCCCTAGATGGGGGATTCAACTGAGTGCAGGTTTTATAGGGGGTTCAACGGCGTGGAGGTATTCACATGAGTGTAGGGGTCAAGCTGGCGATGTCCAGCTGGCTAGGTGTGAAATCTGAGGAGATAGCGTGTGAACGATTTGTTTTCCTTTTGTTAAATTTTAATTAAAGAAGAACAATGGTTTAAAGTTTACACATTTATTAAATGAACAATTTGAACAACAATTTTTAAAGTCCCTAGAACGGGGCACTTTCGTTTTGACTTCTCGGAAACGCGGCTATTTTCTGAAAATCGCTTTGGCGTTGTTTTGTAAACAATGGGCTCAGCTATTTTGGTATTCGATAAAACATGCAAAGAGTTTATGCATATTTTCACTATATTGTGTGGTTTGAGTCGGATCTTTCTGCATTAGGCCTTTATTTTGTATTGAATCTTATGTGATTGATTGATTTTTTATTGTTGAACGTCCCACTCGAGAATGTTTCACTCATAAGGAGACGTCATTACTGCCCGTGAAGGGCTGCAAAATTTAGGCCTATGCTCGGCGCTTACGGCCTTTGAGCAGGGAGGGATTGTTATCGTGCCACACCTGCTGTGGTTTTTGCGGTTTTTGCGATCTCATCTGAAAGACCGCCCCATTTAGTCGCCTTTTACGACAAGCAAGGGGTACTGAGGACCTATTCTAACCCGGATCCCATATAGTTTTACGCTTTATATTTTTAAAAATAATTCATTTTTACTCTAAAAGTACTTTGGACATAAACTCTATTCTGGATATAGCAGAACAGTTTTATAGTTATAAAAACAACTAAATAGGTCCACATCTCTGTGTACTTCGCACCTTATGAGATATCACAACGAAAAAGTACGTCACGACGTACATCTTACAGTTAATGTCTATATGTTGTCGTTATTGACTGCCGTTATCAAGTGATAAGCCGTATACGTGAAAAATTTTCTTATCAAATAATATATTATTTCAATTTCGTATCAAATCACTCAACATTTTTATATATGGTTTGCGCGAAGGTCATACATATTGTAATTCATATTGTGACCTTGAAATCGCCCCTCTATTTTCTCCCGATCCCGATCATCACTACGTTGTAAGAAAATCTAATTTACATAATTATTGCGAGCATAGTGTAAAGGAGTAACGATATACGGTGTATGGTGGTGTATAAAGTGTATATATTTATATTCCTGTTACAAAAGGAATAGTTAGGACAAACTTCTGACACATAAAGACCCCCCCCCCCTTTCCGCATCTGATTATTTCTAGCATACTCTTGAAAATGAAAAAGAGTGTCCTGCATTAGATGCATTTTAAACTTCCCTTTATCGGAGCACTTGGTCTCTCTATAGATCTGGGTTTTTACTATATCAACTATCTTTTTTTTTTAATATAGGAAGTCTCATAATTTTTCATGAAAAAGTGAAGATAATGAACAATCTTATAATGATTACACAATTTAGAGTAGGGTAAACACAGATCCTTGTTAAAGTATAATGTAAATATGAGTAGTGGCAACTGCTGTGCCATTATTTTTGTATGGGCCCCATTGGGGGCGCCTTAATTCAATGAGAAACAATTTCTCGGAATTAGTAAAAGATAACCCAATTTGTATGTTTTACATATTATTGAACATGCAATTTTTAAAACCATTATAAGAACACAAGTCACACAGTTTGAACGCAATCACACAAGTTCACTCTTCTTCTTTTTTAGGGGTTCCGGGGTTTTGAAGGGTCGTTGACCTCATTGTGAAAGTCATTACTTCGATTTCTAGTGGCTGTCAATCACTTATCCAGGGTCCTAACTGTCCGCATTTGTATCAGGGTACATGGGGAAATCTAGCGATCAATGCTCCATTTCACTGCAGATCTACAGAGGTTGTTATTTTTCGATGCTGCGAGTTTGGTTGGATCTAGTTCCTCCACCTTTTTCTTTCAAGGATAGCCATGTGGTTGGTGACCTTCTGTTCAATTCAATGATTCTGTTACCAATGCTAAGGTGATATTGATAATGAGAAACTCTTTTTTTTTCTTTGGATCATGAGGGTATTCCCAGCTCTCTCCTCAGGCTAATTCGGGGAATAAATAGATTTCTGCCAGGGCAATGTATGGTCTGAACCATTTTCACCTGTTTATCTATGCGGTCTTCTTGCTTCTGAGTATCTAATGTCAGCTATGCAGACCTCTCATACGTTAGATGCTCAAATGCTATCTGACGTATTTCATATCGACTGTTAGACCGTTCTTGGCACACTGATTTTGACTATGGATAACTCCTTATACAGGATCAGGATATAGGGCTCTAGGCGGGTGTGACCGGTCGCCAGGGGATGCTTACTTCTCTTAGGCACCTGATCGCACCTCTGGTGTGTCCAGGGGTCTGTGTTTGCATTGTAGTTTGTATTGCTTATAGGAGTTATAAGATTGATCATTGTTCGTTAAATTCGCCTTTCATGTATTAGGATGTAATAAGCCATTAGGATACTCTTGTGGAGACTGGTTCTTGTTAAACACGCTTTTTATACTTTTTACGAAGCCTCTTTTTTCTCCCCCCCCCCCCCTTGGATGGCTCCGGCTATGGCACTCCAATCAAAGGGAGGAGAATGGTGAATAATTCGTGTCCTTTCTGACGTCTGACCCCGCGATGATACTTCATCGTAACACGACTTTTCTCTTCAATACACTTTTCGGAAATGAAGTTTCACTAGTGTTCTACTTCTACCATTTAAAAAGGGCATAACGGTACCCAGAGAGGTCATGATGTGAATGTCGATGGTATCGAAATGCTTTTTACTCAGTTTCAAATATTCGGCCCTGATGGGTTCCCATTTGGCTTGTTGTCCGTCCACCAGGTGAAACGTACAAGGAACCACCCTTAATAATTTCAATTCGTTGGATCCCACCACCTGAGGATTCACGACATCGCAATACACGTACATGAATTTCAGATTTTCGTAGACGTCTGTGGTATTGTTCCCCAAGTAAGTCACGTTGATCCATTTGGTCTCCGGTTCGTTCGGAAGGATGAGTTTCTGACTATCCATACCGAGCTTGTAAGCTAAGGATGTGGGGAAACGAACACACAAGGGGGTTTTTCTGAGTGTTTTCCCTTTAAACTGATACATGATTCGCTCGTATTTTTCGAAATAAACTAATTTCATGAAACTCTCTTCTTTGGGGTTACCCATCGTTTTCCATATCTTTTTCATACTTCTGTCCAGTCCTTCGTTGATTTCGTCGATTAAAGCCGCGGAATGAACGTAAGCTCCGGGTCTAAAGTGAATTCGGACGATAGCCATCTTGCTATCAATGAGCTGAGTCCAGGGGGTATTGGGCCATTCGACCAGTACGGGGCACTGCCTCAAAGGAAGCAGCTTGACTTTTTACAGTCGAAATCGTCTCCATTTAAAAATATCCGGATTTTTGACGTGGGGAAGGAAATCTTCTGGGACGAGGATATCGAAATAAGCCTCTTCGACTGTGATGTTTTTCAAGGCATTGGGAAACATCATTTCGGTTAAACCGACTTCCCAATCTCCGTCCGTCAAATCCAGGGATTGGGGTAATAAGATTTTAAACTGAGCTGCTTTATTGTTCGGAAAGGATTCCTTAGACCCATCACTCGGGAGCGTAAAATAAAACCCTTCACGTTGAGCCATGATGACTCAAATGGTGAAAATGACCAATTCCCGTCTCTTCATACTGGTGCACGTCTTGTAAAGTATCTTATGTGAGTTCGCTTCGTAATACCCATGTTATAAAAAATAACACATTTTTGTAGGTTTACAACTTTTATTTATTGCATATTTAAGATGAAAGTGTCATTTGATGTAGCTTTTTCTTTCAAGTAGATGCAGGTCAATATTTGAATGATTAAGTTTTTAAAGACAGTGTTGATTTGTGGGTTTCTCGTTATACAGAGGTGTGATTCTTTCGCATCGGTTAGTCTTCCTCCTCCTCGTCTTCGTCATTGTCGTACTTATCTAGGTACGATTCAAGTAAATATTTGTTTTTGCGAAGAGCCATCTTAATGGATTTCTTTAATCCATGATTGTCGGACACAAATTCATCGATGGCGTCCGTCACCTGTTCGTGCGTTGTGTCTTCTTGCAACTGATACTGATCGTAAAGGAACCGCTCATACAGTTTTCGAAACTGTTGGTAAGTTTCTCATTTGGTCTTTTCGTCTGCTTTCCTACTAGCTTTCTTTTCTGACATATTTTGGTTCAAGTATTTCTCGTATCTCTTCTGCCACTCTCCGGCAATGTGTTTTCGCGCTTTATGTGCCATTTGGCGAAAGACGATATTGTCTTCCTCTGCGTTACTGTCTTATCACTCTGTGTTGGAGAGACATCACTCATGTCAACATCCTCTTCCTCATCGCTATCCCCGTGTTTTAGTCTTTTATGACGCATCATGGCATCTTTATGGGAAAATAAAGCATGACATTCTGAGCACTCAATCATGTTAACTGCTCGAATGCATAAAAGTGAATGAATAATTCCTGGCTTTTAGGTTCTTTATATACTTCCACCACCACCACCGCCACGCAATTACCGGTCGCATTGCTCAATGGTAGAGCGTTCGCTTCCTAACCGGAAGCTCATGAATTCGAATCCTCCTCATGCCATGGCAGCGCCAACCTAAGACGTAAACATTGGTAGTGATTGGCCCTGCAAATGCACTGCATTTACGGGTCTTTCGAAAGGCCCTATGGCGGTAGGCGTTTGCACGCTAAAGAGTCCCACTGCTAGGGGTAATAACCACTAAGCATAGGACTTCATCCACAAGTGGTGTATATATGGGTGAAAATTTCTCGGGAGACGTGAAATAACCAGCCAACTACTACCATCCACACTTTCGTTAACATCACACACACCCTACCTACACTTTCGTTAACACCACATACCACAACCCTTATTTTCATTAACACCACTTATACACCACGTACCACCATTCACATTTCCATAAACACCATTTACACATAGCTAATGGCACATCAGATGCTAACACTTGTGTTTTAACACCGGGTTTTTTTCCTACACCAATCACACCACTACCTATACAGGTCTGAGAATTGATAGTTTTATTTATCAATATCAACGAAAGAGATAGATCTACCGTTATTAGTTTGCATGTATCACCATCATACTACCACGCACATTTCCATTAACACCGCCACACTACCACTCACATTTCCATTAACACCACCTATACACCACATACCACCACTCACACACCACATACCACCACCTGTACACCACTTACCACCACCTATACACCACTCAAACACCACGTACCACCACCTATACACCCCATACCACCACCTGTACACCACTACTGGCACACCAGATGCCATCACTTACATCTTCTTTAACATTACTCACAACACTACCTATATAGTTTTGCATTTCTTAGCATAACAATATTAATTTGTTATTTTGTTTTTGACAAATGTTTATATATTTTTTATAGGACCGTGATATATGTGAAATTTTAAATGTCAAGAAAATCAATAAGAACCTTTCGCATTCTATAAATAGAAGACAAGAAAATCATCTAGACAAAGCGATGTTACGTCATCCAACACTACACGGGATTCGCATGGCCTGCACACAGACATCACACGTAACATGTAAAACTGGAGCATTATTAGGTCACCCGAGTCACTCGGGTGACCTATTACTATTGGTCTGCGTACGTCATCCGTTAACAACTGCTTCTCAGAAACTACTGTGTCAATCTTGACCAAATGTGGTATGTAACGCCTGTAGGTGAAGGAGACAGCAAATTGTAAATTCCATGGCCCCCTACCCTAAGGGGCCTTAATTTGGGGGTAAAAACTGGAACATTGGTGCGTTTCTTTAGAAATCTTCTAAAGAACCACTTACATGGAAGAAAAACTAAAGGCATAGTGGTGTAGAGCAGGAAGGCTTCTACTAAAATTGTAAATTTCATGATCCCCCGGTGTAGGGGTTCTGACCCCAGGGTGGGACCAAAATTGGTATATAGTGTTCATGTGTAAAACAGTTAAATAACATCTTCTTTAGTGCTATTGAGACTAAATTGAAACTAAATGGATATTTAGAAAAGAGCAGATAGTCCTTTTCGAAAATTGTAATTTGATGATCCCAGGGGTAGGGGTTTTTATGTCAGGGTGGGGCCAAAATGGTTAGTTATTAAAAGGGTGAATAATAGAAATTTTTAGCTTTTTCTTGATAACTATCATTCCAATTCTTTTCAAATTAGGTATGAAGCATCTTTGGAACAAAGGAGACAAAAATTGTAAATATTGGGCGGGGCAAAAACTGCCCAAATTGCCATTTTTCAAAAATCTTCTGTACAACTGCACATGTTTAAGAAAAACTAAATGCATGGTGATGTAGAGCAGGAAGGCCTCTACCAAAATTGTTAATTTCATGATCCCCGGGGTAGGGGTTCTAACCTCAGGGCAGGGCAGGACCAAACTTACTATATAGTGTTTATGTGGAAAACACTTAAGGTAGCTCATGACACTAAAATTTTATTGAATGGCTTATTAAACAGCTCTTATGAAGGATGATTTCACCATCGAAAGATACAAGCTCTCAATTATTTTATATGAATTTTTTGTGATTTTCCCCGGAATGATAAAAAATGTGTTTTGTTTGCAAATAAGAGATTCTAGAATCCAAATTTCGATGTGATTTGGTGCATGACATGAATATCTATTAAAACATGCCTATAAGATTCAGATATAAACGTTCTAAATGTTTTAGAAAAAATATTTATGAAAATTGAAAACGTTATTTGTTGATGTTTTTGTGTCGGCTCGCGAAGCTGTCAACGGCGTGCGGATTTATCGCGGCTCACAAACTTTCTGTTTATTCTTACACCGACAGTTAATAAATCCCGCACACAAAGATCTTCAAAAAAAATTCCATCTGCTTTTTTGTATTTATATTGTTTATTGACCAAGAACCATACAGTTCATAGGTATAAAGTATATACAACAACTTATACAATGAAATGATAACAGAACATAATATATCATACTGATGTACATGGACAGGATAGAATGCTTTTTTGAACAGCTTCATTAGGTATTGAAGACATAACATACATGTATGTTGGCATTCTTATAACAATGTAATTAAGGTCTTCCGTCTCCTGCGGAAGACCTTACTATTATTGTTCGCGTTCTTCTTCTTCATTATTATTAAGGTCTTCCGTCTCCTGCGGAAGACCTTACTATTATTGTTCGCGTTCTTCTTCTTCATTATTATTATTATTATTTTCCTTGGTAGTACACGCGTTTTTCTCAGCCATTTCTCGATCGATTTTCACGAAATTTTCAGGAAAGATGTCTTTTGGTGACGAGACTTTGCTTGCAAAATTTCGTGCTTGACGTCACTTCCGCTCAGGAGTTATCTCTCTTTTAGTGACTTTTTGAAGGGCCTTGTTGTCCACACATCTCCTCCGTTAGTTTTGAAGCTAGAGTCTTGAAATTTCTACACAAGATAGAGTAAACATTTTAGAAGATTTGTGGGGGATTCGATTTTACCGGAGGCGATTTGCCTAAACGCTCGCCTGGACCTGAAAAAATGGATGCCAAAATTGTTCGCCGATTTCGGCGATTTTTGACCTTTGATCTCCAATATCTTTTTTCTTGCAAATATTTTGTTAAGACATGTAGAACAAAAGTTGTGCACATTTACGAGATCTTTTCGAAAATATCAAGATTTAGGGGCTAGCCCCTTAAATTAGGGATCTAGAAGGGCTCAAAGTCTAGATCAAATATCTCAAAAATCGTTAATACTTTGGTATACGTCAAAGAACAAAAAATGTTCATCTCAACAATCCAAATGTATTCATATAAAAATTTAGGTCATATGTTACGTAATAAGGGATTTTAAGGGCCAAAACCATAAATTTTTTACCCCTTGTATCTCGAAAACGACAAATATTTTGAAAAGCAATAAAGAACAAAAGTTGTTCAGAATGATGATCTGAACAATATGCATATTTCGTTTTTACCCTATGTGGCCCCGTTAGGGAGCTACAGTTTGGCCCCTAAAAATTACTTCTAGAAATAACTCGAGAACGGTAAAGAATTTCTAAATACTTGTTGAACAAAAAATGTTTGAAATGTCATGACCTTTCTTACGATATCAAGCAAAAGGGGCTGACCCTTTAAATTAGGGGCCCAGAAGGGTCCAAAGGTTAATGAGAATATCTCAGAAACTATTAATATTTTGTAATAAGTCATTGAAGCGGAAATGTTCATCTAAACGAGCTTGTTCTTATCAAATCAAAAAGTAGGTCATATGTTATGTAATAAGGGATTTTAAGGGCCAAAATCATAAATAATTGACGCCTCATATCTTGAAAACGACAAATATTTTGAAAAGCATTATTGAACAAAAGTTGTTCAGAATGATAATCTAAACAATATGTACATTTCGTTTTTTCCCTATGTGGCCCCGTTAGGGAGCTACAGTTTGGCCCCTAAATATTTCTTGTAGAGATAACTCGAGAACGGTAAAGAATTTCTAAATACTTGTTGAGCAAAAACTGTTTAAAATGACAAGGCCTTTCTTACGATATCAAGCAAAACGGGCTGGCCCTTTAAATTAGGGGTTCAGAAGGGTCCAAATGTTTTTGAGAATATCTCAGAAACTATTAATATTTTATAATAAGTTGTAGAAGCGGAAATGTTCATCTCAACGAGCTTGATCTTATCAAATCAAAAAGTAGGTCATATGTTACGTAATTAGAGATTTTAAGGGCCAAAATCGTAAATATTTGACGCCTCATATCTTGAAAACGACATATTTTTTGAAAAGCATTATTGAACAAAAGTTGTTCAATGTGTCATAACCTATCGATCAATATCAAAAAATGGGTCTGTGGGCCTCATGGCTCGCCTGTAGAGTCGATTTTTGTCGATATCAGTCGATTTCAAAAACTTGTAACTGGTAAATATTTTGTAAGGACATATTGAACAAAAGTTGTTCAGTTTATCGAGATCTATCGATTGATATCAAGAAATAGGCCTATGGTCCTAATGACTCGCCTGTAGAGTCGATTTTTTGTCGATATCGGTCGATCTCAATAACTTTTTACAGGTAAATATTTTGTAAAGACATATAGAACTAAAGTTGTTGAGTCTATAGAGGGCTAACAAATGACATCAAGAAATAGGCCCGCGGGCCTTATGGCTCGCCTGGAGAGTAGAATTTCAAACGAATTTCACCGCAACTTTGCTTCAGAAGCTTATGATATGAAAAATTGATTATAGCTAAAGTGTCTTAAAGTCGGAAACTAAATTGGGACTCATTTGTCTTTTTTTTTTTTTTTTTTTAACTCCGAGTGCATCAACAAATCGGACGGAAGACCTACTCGTTGCTCGCAACGAGATCGTGTCTAGTTTTTTATTATTATTCTTTATTGCTGAAGACATACGTCTTATGGCATACATGTTTACAAAAATAATAAACAAGTTAACAATTGTATAGTATGGCATGGCATGACATTATATGGTATGTTACACAATACTGATGTGAATTTATAGACAGAGAATGCTACATAAGTAAATCATTACGTAAATTAAAGGCACAGTAAAGATATTTCCCCAAATTACACAACTCTTTGAAATTTTTTACACTTAATAATTGTATAAGTTTAAAAACAGATGGGTTTTTCCAATAATACTTCTTGATATATTTCCTGCGTAATTCAATAAAGTAAGGGCATTTTAAAATGAAATGAAATTCATCCTCAATATCTAAATTACAAAGTTTACAATAGCGGTTATTTCTTGCTACATTAAAATGACGTCCACTCTCAATGGCAAGATTATGCGAAGACATTCTAATTCTACTAATATGTTTTTTATAAACATGTGGTATAGCCTTCATCAAGTAAAATTGCAATGAAAAATAGTCATAAATGTACATATAAATTTTACATCTTGGTGAGGAGTTGATTTGTTCAACAATACTCTGCACAAAAATATCAGAAATTCTTTGCTTAATTATTGGGAAATAACTATTACAATATACGCCATTATATTCTTGATTACACCAAATATGACCCAAACCTATATCAAATAGTTTGTTTTTTATATGGATAGCCCAATTAATCACACGATTTCCACCCTTGTCTGCTTCTTCACGTAAACTTTTGTAACATGTTTTCAAAATACAATTTTCACTTTGTAATAATTTAAACCAAAATTTAAAAATTCTAAACCAGCGAACAATGTTCATGGGCAGTCTGCCTGTTTCTATATACACCATACCATTATTTGTATTTTTCCTGACACCCAGTACAGACTTCAAATATTCCAAGTGCACTTTTTCAACATCTTTTGCACTATGGCTACCCCAAACTTCACAACTGTAATTAAGTATATTTACAACATATGTATCAAATAAGGATAACATTGTTTCTGTGTTTAAATACATTTGGCTGACTTTAGATTTCAAGGAAAACATTGCTTTTCTGCCTTGGCTGGCCAATTGCTTTTGTGTGGTGCTAAACTTTCCATTGTAATTCATTAAAACACCCAGGTATGTGAATTTATCAACAATTTCTATAGGCTCCCCATTCAGATGCCACCTTTCATTACTGCTAATTTTACTCCCATTTCTGAAAATAACTATTTTTGTTTTTTCTACATTTACTGAAAGATCCCACTTTGTGGTATAGGTAAAAAGTGTATCCAGCATGCTCTGCAAATCATTAGCACTTTCGGAAAAAATAACCATGTCGTCTGCATACATCAAGACAAACAGATTTAATTCTTGTATTTGTACAGGGATCATCCCTTTTGTTAAGAATTCGATCTCAAAATCATTAACATATAATGAAAAAAGTATGGGTGACAATACTTCCCCCTGTAATAAACCGATATCATTTTTGAAAACCTCAGACAACATTCCTGCTGATCTGACACAAGACTTCATATTTTCATACATCACACGAATAATACCGAGTAGTTTCCCCTTTATGCCAACAGTGCTAAGTTTTTTCCATAATTTTATTCTTTCAATTGAATCGAACGCCTTTTTAAAATCTATAAAACAGCAGTACAACTTTTTTTTCTTACATAATGTCATATCAATAATTGAACTCAGGCTAAATATAGCCTCAGCTGTGCCCCGCTTTGGCTGAAAACCAAACTGCTCATCGGTAATAACATCATTGGAATTTGACCATAACAATAATCTCTGGTTCAAAATAGAAGTAAATAATTTACAGAAACAACTAACTAAGCTAATACCTCTATAATTATTTGGGTCTAATACATCCCCTTTCTTTAGTATTGGAACAATGACCGACTTTGACCACATTTGAGGGAAGAAACCTGATGAAAAAATGCGATTAAACAATTTGTGAATAATAGGTACAAGAACATTTTTAAATTCAATAAAATATTCATTAATCAACAAGTCAGTTCCATGTGATTTTTCTCTCTTTAATCGTTTGATAGCATCGGTGATTTCAGTTTCTGTTATTTCACAGTCAAGTTCTTCAAAAACACAGAGATTGTCGTTCGCACGCTCAGGGTTGGTAGTCGCAGTCGTGTTCGAATTACTTGTTAGTTCCTTAAAGTGTTCATAGAAGACACCAGGGTTAACATTTTTGGGCTGTCCCTTTTTCCTATTAAATAGTCTGTAAAATGCCTTAGGGTTGTGTTTGCGCATACTATCAAGCATGTTCCCTTCTGCGCGTTGGTATCGTCTTTTTAATTTCGATGCTAAAGCTTTATATTCCTTCTTTGATTGCATGAGATTTTGATGCTTTACAGAGTTTTTATTGCGATTGAATAATCGGAGGTCACTCCTGTAGACATTGTATTTTCGTTTCAGCTCAGTGGTTACCCATGGCTTGTCAATTAATAATTTAAATGAGTCCCCTCGATACGTTTAAAGAAACTAAACATAGTGCGCATGAATACATGATCGATGTAAGCAAATTAAATCAATAAGTGTTACAGGTGATTGTACATTAAACATGCGACGTACGTGTGTATAAATATATCAACTACAAAAATAGATTCGTAAACATGAAACAAATAACTTGTAAGTAAATATTTTATAGTAAAGAAAGTAATATCTCGCTTTCTTAGGTTGGAAAAGCATAGTAAATATTTGAAAATGGTATTGGTCTATTACGACCGATCATACTCCCCGTCGAGGCCTCTTCGAAAGTGTGTCAAAGTGTAAACCATGTGACTATTTCTGCGGGAATCTACCGGGGTGAGACGAGGAACGCACGTTCAGTTTGTTATGTTTTCGCTTTCAGACTATTCTACAGTCAGATACAGATAATCATATTTACCGTATTTTGTCGAATATATTTAATACGCATCTCCTTTTGGGGCCTGTAAATTGTGGAAATACCATTGTTCGTGTGTACAATCGCGAGAAATCTTTGTGGAAATAATGCAGGTTAAAAGAAATTAAAAGTATTGAAGAGAATGCTTCTGAAGGTAATGTTGATGAGTAAAAAACAAGAGTTAGAAAAATTAAGAAAATATAGGCTACAAGGAAATTATATTAGAAGCAGGGCAAAAGGGATAGAAGAGGGAGAAAAACCATCAAATTATTTTTGTAATCTTGAATCGAGAAACTTTACAAGTAAAATCATACCTCAACTGGAGTTGGATAATGGAGATAAACTATATGATCAGTCACAAATTTTGATTGAAACCAATACATTTTATGAAAATTTATACAAAATCAATCTGAATAATGCTGATTTTGATTTAGAGAATGAATTATTCTATGATAGTATCTCAAAACTTTCTAATGAAGAGTCAGAATTTTTAGAGGGTGAAATTACTTTAACTGAAGCATCAAATACACTTCTAAATATGAAATCAAACAAATCGCCAGGATCTGATGGTTTTTCTGCTCAATTTTTTAAAGTCTTCTGGAAATATATTGGTGTGTATGTTGTTAGATCCATTAACTATGGCTACAAAAATAATAATCTATCTATCACACAAAGACATGGTGTAATTATATTGTTACCAAAAGGCGACAAACCTAAGCAGTATCTAAAAAAAAACTGGCGACCTATAACTTTATTGAATACAGTATACAAAATTGCCTCAGGTTCTATTGCAGCTAGATTTAAAAAACATTTAGACAAGATAATTGACCCAGATCAAACAGAGTTCATATCCAACAGATATATTGGAGAAAACACAAGGTTAATATATGATATTATGCACTATACTGAAGAAGATGATATCCCAGGCTTTTTGCTACTTATTGACTTTGAGAAAGCCTTTGATACTTTATCGTGGAATTTCATACAAAAAACTTTGGATTTCTTCAATTTTGGTCCTTCTATTAGAAAATGGGTTAGCCTTTTTTATACAAATATAACGTCTACAGTTAACCAAGGCAGCAATCTGTCTGAAGTGTTTGATATTCAGAGAGGGTGCCGACAAGGAGACCCTTTATCACCTTATATATTTCTAATATGTGCAGAAATTCTAGCAATACAAATAAGAAAAAATAAAAATATTAAAGGCATAATTATTGGAAATATTGAAAAAAAAATTCTCAACTGGCTGACGACACTTCAATTATTCTCGATGGAAGTGAACAGAGTCTGTTGGAAACTCTAAGGACCTTACAAAGATTTTCGGAAATGTCTGGCTTATGTATCAACTATTCTAAAACTCACACCGTATGGATTGGCTAAAAAAATACAGTAATGACAATGACAATGACAATATCTCTATTCTCTTAAACTGATTTACAGTGTAGAGAAATAAACAAAGTGAACGTAATCTAGATATACATGCAAGTTGTGGGTAATGGTACATTTTGAAAAAAGAGAGAAAAAACCACACAAAAACAAACTAGAAAACAATGTTGTTAGTGGGTGGATTGATTAACCTGGAGAACATACTCTCTCAGAAATGATTTTGATAAATTTACTTAAATTGATTAATTTACTTCTGTTTTGTGTATTAAAAAGTTGTTCAAATTTAAAGATATTCGGGGTTTTATAGTAATAGCTTGCTATGAGCAATGTCCTTGATTGTTTTATAAAATTATCATTACAATTGAACAAATAATGAAATTCATCCCCAATCTCTTTCATATTACATAACTGACATAGTCTATTTTCTCTGGGTTGACCACACCATCTACCTGTTTCTGTAGGTAGTTTAGTATTACATGTTCTAAATTTACAAAATGTTTTCGATAGATTTGTTGGAAGAAGTAGTAAATAGTTTTCAAAACTTAATGAATTTTTGTATATTCTACAGTTTAGGCCTTTAGAAGAATTATACATTTTGCTATGCCAGGATTGCTTGAATTGATCATACAATGCTTGAAACACTTTTTTCTTAAGCCAGAGAACATTGGGTATTTGCTGTTGCTGCCATATATAAGATAGTCCACAGTCGTTTAGAATTTTTTAAATATAATTATACCAGGGGTTGTTAAACTTTTTAATAAAATAGTAGAGTTTTGATGATAATTTTGAGTACTGTGATATAATTAATTTTCCCCAAAAATTTATCATTCGTACTTTTATAGTAATAGACATCGGATATCTCCCTAATTCTACATAGACCATGAAGTTTGGAGTGCTTTGTTTTAGTTTAAGTATGTGTTTACAATATTTCAAATGAAGTCTTTCTAATAAAGGTGATTGAGTAAAGCCCCATATTTCACAACCATATAAGAGTATAGGTTTTACAATTTTGTCAAACATATCAAGTTTACAATCAATAGACATATTATGCAGTCTACATTTACCAATTAAACCGTACATTGCTTTAATGGCTTTATCATATAACTCTTCAATATTTTGTTTAAAGGAACCATTTTTACAAAAGATTACACCAAGGTATTTAAAACTGTCTACAATCTCCAGAGGTTCATCATTAAAGGTAAAGGTAACTTGATTCAGTTGTCTGTGCTTTCCAAATATAACAACTTTTGTTTTGCTATTGTTCACCTTAAGATGACAGGTTTTACAATAATTATTAAAAATATCTAACTGATATTGTAGATCCTCTGGGGTTTCAGACAAAAGTATAGTGTCATATGAAAGTACAAATAATCTAATGAATATATTAAGGTCTTTTTCAATTTTTTCTGAAATAAATGAAAGTCCTTGGATATTATTTGCTTGCATATACTCATCTAGGTCATTGAGGTACAGTGCAAATAAAAATGGTGACAAGTTTTCACCTTGTCTTACACCACTACAGCATGGAAAAAAGTCACTGAATACTCCATTTGTACATACCCTTGATTTGATACTATCATGCATATTCATTATAACTCTAAAGCATTTACCATCAATGTTATTCAAAAGGATTTTGTTCCAGAGACCAATGCGCCATACAGAGTCAAAGGCTTTCTCAAAATCAATGAAAGCACAATACAGTTTTCTTTTGAAGCATTTAGAAATTTCTAAAAGAGTGTACAATGAAAAAATATGGTCAGTAGTTGAATATTGTTTACGAAAACCAGCTTGATTTTCAAGGATTAGTTGGACTTTATTAGAATAGTTATTAGGTCTTTCATTCAATACTGCAGTGAATAATTTTCCGAGACAGCTTATCAGTGTTATAGGTCGATAATTTTTTGGGTCACTTGAGTCGCCCTTATTTTTATACATGTATATAGGAATTATATTGCCGCATGTCCATTGTGATGGGATTATACCAGTATCAAGGATTTTATTGAATAGTACTACATAAAAGCTTTTAAAAGCATATCAGATGTTGATTTAAGATATTCATTTACAATGTTGTCATCTCCGCATGATTTGTTATTCTTTAGCATCTTTATACATTTTAGAATTTCTTCACCAGTAATTGGTTGGTTTATAAGAGTATTCATTTCTATATTTGATAATAATCTCAATTCTTCCTCTGTTAAAATATAATTCTCTACTATTTCTTCTGGGTTGCAATATTCTTTGAAGTAGTGATAAAAATCATCTATATCAACATCACAATTTTTCTTTTTTCTACATCCAGAATATAGAATTCTCCAATATTCTCTAGGATTTTTTGTTCTTAGATACATGAGTTTCTTTTTCAATTCTTGTCTATGCTTCCTTTGTGCTTGGTTTAATTTTTGCTTATACATGTATAACTTTTCTTTTTCATATAAATTATTCTTAAATATACTATTGCCATATCTTTTGTAGAGTCGCTTTGCTTTTCTATAGTTTTGTCTAGCATATTTGCATTCCCTAGTAAACCATGGGGTTTTTTTTGTTTTTTTTTTTATAGTTGAATGTTTTTCCATTGTCCTTATTGACTTCATGTGATTTTTTAATACCAAAAGTTTTTTTTGCACTTTCACTAAGAACATTACAAAAATTTTCTACCATTTTGTCTAAAACATTTGTGGTTAATTCATCATTATTAAGGTTCTTTATTTCGTTTTTATTTTACTGAAAAACTAGGTCAAATAAACAAGCATTCATTGCCTATGGATATGAAAACAGTGTCAATTGTGTAATATTGTGAAAACAATTCGCATGACAGACATTTAACTTAGTGCTTTGATATATCTTTGAGGTAGATTTTTAGGTCACATTGGTTTACTTTTAGGTTCAACCACGGTGGACATAGGAAGATATTGTCTGTTCAATAGTGCATGCGTATGATAATTTTCAATTTTGTACCAAGGAGGACATGTGTGTTTTACAAACATTTCTTGTTTTCTTTTACAGAAATTACGAAAGAGAAAAAGGCACCCGAGAACAAACTCTTTTAGAAGCTCAGCGGTCCTTTTTAGGATTATTGAATGAGCCACTTGATCAAACCCAGGGTATAGTGTCATCCTCAATCTCTCCAGCAGTTACCGACTGTGGGCCAGTGTCATCCTCCGTCTCTCCAGCAGTTTCTGGTTTTGGGCCAGTGTCGACCTTGCTTTCTCCTGTAGGTTCCGGTTTTGTGCCAGTGTCATCCACAGTCTCTTCCGAAGTCTCCAGTTTTGTGCCAGTGTTGACCTCGGTATCTCTCCCAGTTTCCAGTTTTGGGCCGCCATCTTTTACCTCAGTTTCTCCGGTTTCTCCCGTAGTTTCCAGTTTTGGACCATTGACAAATTTTTCAATTTATTCCTTTGTGGTGAAATTCAGCTTTTAAATTGTTCATCAAGAACAGTAAGGTTTTTTTTTTCTTTCTTGAAAACATTGATAGAAAGTACACATTTTATTTTTGATTAAAATAAGAATAACTGAATAAATAGCAATTCAAAATAATAGACCCACACCAATTCACTGTATATATATATATATATATATATATATATATATATATATATATATTCTGCTAAAGATGAATTTAGAAATTCCATATATTTCAGGTGAAGAATGAATAAAGAACAGTTTTATTATTCTTTTTCAGATAAGAGTGCATCTCAAACCCCTCAAACTGTCTGCACCCCAGGGCCATCGGAGCATTACCAACCAAAAAGGGGCCTGCAGATTGCACTTTCCGGATATGTTAGTTTTTGACTGATTGTTGACTCTTTAAGGTGACTCCATACTCGCAGTTTTATCTGATACAAGTTTGAAAAGTGTATTTATTTCCATTCATTAGAGTTAAAACTAACAAATTATCAAATAAAATACATAGGTCATCACACTTTTTAAGATGAGAGACGTACATAAACAGAATCATATATCACCGTCAGAAAATTGCTATTTTCCGTAAACAACGTAATAAAATTTTCATAAAAACTGGTTATGACGATATAGTATCATTCATAACAATTTCATGAAACTATATCTTCACAAAAATATACAAAATGTCTGTAAAAAATAAAGGAAATCTATTGCATAATAGACTAGATAAAGAAATCAATAGAAACAGAGTTATTGCCCTTGGATTCAATATTTTGACATGTATCATTGATTATTCCTCTATAACTTAGACTTTTGAAATAGTTTATTTCTAACAAGATATTTTACAATAAGTATCGGAAAATACTCCATCAAAATTTATGTTCCTATCATGCATAAATCTAAATAGATAATTGATTTTGCAAAATCTGATGACATCACAGGAGGGTGGAATTACTTTAACATTAAAAGTTTAACAAAGGCAGCACCACAGCAAAGCTCTCACCCCGTATTGAATTTGCTGACCATGTATAAACCATATTTAGGTCAACTACAAAACCATGTAACTACTCGGGCCTACTATTCTCATAATTCTTTGCACTTCAGAGAATCCTAAAAGAGGGCGAAGATGTGCCACCTGACTACACCAGACTTAGCACTTTGGGGAAAGTCATTGTACCCAGGACATGGCTTCATTGTATTATAGCTAAATGTAAAAGCCATGGGTCAAGCTTCGTAGCGAAAAAGTTAATGGATGGCTTTTATGAGCCTGATGAATTGGCTTATAAAACGGCCACAGAAATGGTGATTACGGATTCACGTATGGAGTCCATTAAATGTAAGTATATGTTATATTTATTTAGGCAGACAACTAGACTCTAAAATGTTAGTCTGATATGTTTTATTGAACGTACTGAACAAAAAGCATTTTCAAACTTTTCCCCCCAGTGTATTGTGTGAATGAGCTGAACATGTCAGACAGACTATTCATGCTTGCTCTGAATTCGAAGATTCATACATGCAAAAGAGCCTGCAAATTGAACAGAACTGCCTAAGAAAGCGTCCAATCATTTTCACATTATTAACATTCATTCTTTCCTCCTGATGTCTTTTGAAACTGACTGTGCTTTCATAATTAATAGACAATTAATGCGTGTTTGTTGCAAACTTAGTTACATCCAGTTTTTAGCTCAACTGAGCTTAAAGCTCAAGTGAGCTTTTCTGATCACCGGTTGTCCGTCGTCCGTCTGTCTGTGGTAAACTTTTACATTTTCGACTTCTCCAGAACCACTGGGCCAATTTTAACCAAACTTGGCACACATCATCCTTGGGGGGGAGAGGGGGGGGGGGGGAGGGAATTCAAGTTTGTTTAAATGAAGGACAACGCCCTTCTCCAAGGGGAGATAATAGCAAAATAGTAAAAATACATTAAAAAAAATTGAAAATCTTTTTCTCCAGAAACAGTTGGTCAAATTCAATCAAACTTAGTACAAATAACCCTTTGGTGAAGGGAATTCAAATTTGTTCTAATGAAGGGCCATATCCTCTTCAAAGGGGAGATAATCACAAAAATCCACAAAATGTGCTGGGTCAGTCAAATATCTTCTTCTCAAGAACCACTGAGCCAAATAAGTTCAAACTTACCTGGAAGCTTCCTGATATAGTGCAAACTTAAGTTTGTTAAAATCATGGCCCCGGAGGGTCAGATGGGGCCACAATAGGGGAAACCATTTTTACATTCATTTATATAAGAAAAATATTTAAAAATCTTCTTCTTAAGAACCACTGAGCCAGATAAGTTGAAATTTACATGGAAACTTTTTGACATAGTGCAGAATCAAGTCAGTGAAAATCATGGTTCCTGGGGGTTGGGTGGGGCCACAATGGGGGAAACCATTTTTACATGCATTTATATATGAAAAATCTTCTTCCTAAGAACCACTAGCCAGATAACTTGAAATTTACATGGAAACTTTCTGACATAGTACAGAATCAAGTTTGTTAAAATCATGGCCTTCAGGGGTCGGTTGGGGCCACAGAGACCATTTTTACATGCATTTATATAAGGAAAATCTTTAAAAATTCTTCTTCTAAAGAACTACTGGGCTTGATAAGTTCAAATTTACATGAAAGCTTCCTGACATAGAGCAGAATCAAGTTTGTTAAACTCTTACCTCCCAGGGATCAGGTTTGGCCACAAAAGGGAATCAAATGCATATTTGTATGGAAAATTCTGTGTATGGGCCAAGGTGACTCAGGCGAGCGATGTGGCCCAAGGGCCTCTTGTTTCAGTATCACCGGTTTGTGTAATCATTACCAAATATGGAGCGTTGCCAAGGTCAAAGGATACATTTGTTTCAATTAAGAAGCTTTGCAAAGGTTACTTTGGCTGTTTCATTTAAAGTATGGAATGGTCAGTGACATTATATATGACATTATAAATTAAATTTGAAGGAAATATGTTTAAAATGAAGATGAAAGGGATTGACATTCTGAAATAAACATGAACATGTATATTGATGTGATTTTTATGAAATGGAAGCTTAGGCCAAAAATGAAAATTGATTTGTTTGATGCACTCCGACCAATCCGTCAAATTTGCCCCTACCCGATCCTTTTTTCAGCATTTTAAAATTTCATTTTCTTTTTTATTCTGGTTCCCTTGAGAAATAGAAAATTCTCCTTATTTAGAATCTTGACATTTAAAAAAAAAACAAAAACAAAAGAAAAGAATACCTACCTACCGACCTACCTTGAAAAATGTGGGTCAGAGTACATCAAAGAAAAAAATTTAATGATGGCGTTATTCTGTGCGTTCATGTATGGTTTTATGGTAGATAAAAACAATTTCTTTGTCCATTACTACATACATGTATATAGTAGTTGGAAAATTCTTAATTCCAAGAAGCATCCATCTAGTGAGTAGTCATATTTTTGTATTTTTCCTTTTTTCTCTCATTACATTTTGTTCTTATTGTACTTCTAGTCAGCTTTATTTCTAAATTTTTTTAATCTTATTTTTTCATAAATTGTGCATTATTTATTGTATATTTGATTCTGTTTTAAACAGTTGTCTTCTTCAGATCAAGAATGTCAAATTAATTTTGATGCTTGATATAACTTTTAAAGTTATTGTATTTTATCTTATGGGAACCTTTTTGCTACTTGTTGAAAAATAAATTTGTAATATGGTAATTTAAAATACCTCTTTTTTTAATTGTATATATACATTATGTACTCTGTAGACAATTTGCAGCAATACCACCACAGCACAGTTGGAAATGCATTGCAGCAATATTGCCGCAACACCTTTCTGGCAATAGCCGCAACAAATTTTGCAGCAGTACTGCCGCAACTAGCTCCAAAATATGCTTTGCAGCAATATTGCCGCAACGCCTTTCTGGCAATATTGCTGCAACATGCTTTGCGGCAGTACTGCCGCAACTAGCTCCAAAGTATGCTTTGCGGCAATATTGTCGCAACACCTTTCTGGCAGTATAGCCGCAAATATAATTTACATACGAAAAACGATATCACCGCAATATTGCCGCAATGTATTGCCGGAATGTTGCTGCAATATTGCGGCAATAATGCCAGAAGATGTTGCCAGAAGGGCTATATTTCAATAAGGGAATAGTTGTGAAAATGGTAATACAGACATTTCATATACATACCGTATGAAATTGATATTGGCAATACAGTAATCAACTACACTTGTGTTTTTGCATGTAAAATCACCATTACTGTCTTGTTTGGATCTACCATTCAAGTTAAAAATATTACAGTTTTTGTATAAATTTATAAGTTTTCTACCAAACAGATTAAAGACACAATCTTTTGACTGTCTGTCTATAGAAAAACCATATTTTTCGAGGCTTGTAACATGGGATATATCTTCTAAGTAAAATAGATCTTCACTTAAATGTCTAGAATTAATATTGTAACGTGCTAATGTCCAAGAATAAGGCAGCTGCTATATTTACAGTTTATTTACAAATATTCACATATTTACACACAACATTTATGTTGAACAACTTCAAATAGTTGAAGTTCAATACACACATCAGTCTATCTGCTTACGGAGCAGAACTGACATCCATCTGTATTAAACGCCAATACAGAACAGACTCAAACTTGGGCATGCCCCTAAAACTTCAAGGTTCCCAGCCAAAATCATAAAGCACCGGTAATGGCTAACCTTAACCAGGAATATAAACAATGAACCCTTATATTCCCACGAGAACATCGGCGACCACTAGTGTAGGACGCTGACAGACATATCTCGTTACCCATTGTGATAACAGTATAGAGCAATAAATGCTGAGCATGCATACAAGATAAACAAATAAACGGAATTAGTGAAACTCCAAAATTATGACAATATCTTGAGTCAATGTGTCATAATCACTTTTAGTAGCTATTCTACTATTAAAATCCCCAACAATACATATACATTTAGTTTCTTTGTACAGATCTTGGATTTCTCTTTCTATATCATCAAAAACATCAGAACACATAAAACGAGAATTTATAGGTGGAATATATATAGTTCCCAGCACAATAGTTTCTTGTATATTAAAAACTCTACCTTGGATTTTAATCCACAGAGCAGGGTACTATCATTATCTATAACAGTTATATAGTTGGAATAAGTTTTACGAACATATATTACAATCCCACCTGACTTACGATTTGTTAATGGGGATCTATGTTTACTGAATGCAGTGTACTTACAATGGTCAATATAAATATTGTCTGCATAATCAGTTTTCGTTTCAGTTAGATATATGATATCGTACTGATTGATAAATTCTAGGAATTCGGGGTTTTGAAGTTTAGACGGAAGTCCACATACATTTAGACTTACAAGTTTTAATACAGTTTGGTTGAGAGAGTCAGGGTTTTTATAAAATTTTCTTGTTTGTCCTGACACCGGAAGTGTTCTCCGTGGTTGTCCTATCCTACTTGCGGGGGCGCATTTACACTTTTCTTCTGCGCTGCGCGTGATTCTGCGGCGCCACTTCTGTACGGACTGTTGAGATGATTGGGTTGGTGGATTGGTCTGGGATTCATGTGCACGGGATTTCCATCTATAAACAGCTTGTCCGCGATCATGGTAGCACGTCGTCCCTGTTGTTTGGCCAACTTGTATTGAGGATACAGTAATTTGCGCCTTTCATTTATTTCTCTGGGAAATTGCTCATTGATGCTGAACGATTTTCCGGCAAGACGTGGTGCTGCCTTTCGAACCCGTTCCCTATCTTTGTAAAGTACAAATTTTGCAACAATGGGTCTGTGTTTTCCAGTTCGGATGTCGTCTGTGATCTGCAATTTTTGTTTATATAAATTTCTTGAGTATGGCTTCTGTATCTTCCTCATCTGTTTCAGTAATACCACTGATAACTAAATTATCTCTCATCGATCTGGTTTGCACTGATAACTAAATTATCTCTCATCGATCTGGTTTGCAGGTCTAGATGGTGTTCTGTAAGTTCTTTGACATCCTTATGCAAAGTTTCATTTTCATTTAATGTTTGTATTGTTTTCTTGTCACTCTTCAATGTCCGTTATCTTTGTTTTCATTTCTTTCACTTCTTTTAGCTCCTGATTCACATTGTGTACATTTCTTTCACTTCTTTTAGCTCCTGATTCACATTGTGTACATTTCTTTCACTTCTTTTAGCTCCTGATTCACATTGTGTACATTTCTTTCACTTCTTTTAGCTCCTGATTCACATTGTGTACATTTCTTTCACTTCTTTTAGCTCCTGATTCACATTGTGTACTTTTTTTTTCAAGATCACTAAGTCTTGTCGATTTGATCTAATTTGTTCAATTTCGTAGCCATTTTATCCATATTTTCTCAGATTTTGGCAAGTGAATCTCTAATGTCCCCGTTGTTGTATTGATGATTAATCTGCGAGGGTTGATGACCGTGACCGTGGATTATTATTATTATTATTATGTTTATTCAGATAAAGGCACGATTAGACAAAGAATAACAATTGACATGACACAATATCACATAAAATAACACATTCTAATAAATAATATCACATTTTGCATTTACAGTCACAGATTGGACTTTAAAATTGCCCCAGCACTAGGCTTACTTAATAAACATAACATAAATACTGCCCTTTATCTTGGATGACCCAAAAACACCAACAGGCTTATTTCCATTGGGGTCCATTATAGGATATCGACAAAAAAAATGTAAAAAAAAAAATGTACATGGTTAAATAATCTTAATGCATCAATGACTAATTGACTAGTGTAATGAAGAGCATTTAGGTACATGTAATAGTAAAATTGTACTAGGTAACATTGAAAATAGCTCATTATTATGCATATTAGACATAAAATACAAAAAGTGAAGTTCAGTAGTAAAAGAATTCATCATCCTCGAGTCTTTTCATTTCTTCCAGAAGGTGTAGTTTGACCATTCTTTTAAAGGTGAACTTATTGTTGGCAAGTTTGATGTCAATAGGAAGGGCATTCCAGTCTTTAACTCCAATATGATAGAACGAAGAGGACTCTACCCCAGCAATCCTAGGGACCACAAAGTTTGACTCGATAGAACGTGTTCTATATATGTACCAGAATTTTTCGTGAACATATTGTTTAGATAGTGAGGAGCTTTCCCATGAAATATGTTATACATGTGATTGAGTCTGAGCTGCTTAACCCTATGAGAAATATTCAAAAATTTCAAAGCATCAAATTCTCTGAATGACAGATTATGTCTTGGATTAAGATTTAAGATAAAACAAATCATTTTGTTTTGTGAAATCTGTAGTTTCTTTTTCAAACACTTTGTGAGACCCTCAAACCAGCTGGCACATGCATAATCTAAATGACATTGGAGTAAAGCTGTACACAAGGATTTTCTTGATGATAAAGAAAGACAACCTCTATTTCTGTATAAAAATTTCAATCTTTGATTCACCTTTCTAACTATGGAGTTAGCAATGCTTTCTCCACTTAGTTTATTATCTATAAAAATACCTAAATATTTTATACAATTTTGAGCACCAATAGTGTGATTGTTACATTTAACACAAAAATCTTCAGCTGCTTGAGATAATTTACTCCTGGGTCCAAAAATTATACTCTGTTTTGCCCAAATGAAGGGACAATTTGTTATCAACTAGCAAGTCATGGCACGACTCCATAACAGAAGACAATTTATTTGAAATTACTTTAGGGTCTTTATGTGAATAGAGAATGGCCGAGTCGTCTGCATATAATAAAACCTTGCAATCTGCATCAATACTAATTTTCATGTCATTTACATAAAAAAGAAATAAAAGTGGCCCTAATAAGCTTCCCTGAGGGACCCCGCAGGTGACATCACAAACTTCTGAATTAACTCCATTAATGTTAACAATTTGTTTTCTCTGTGTTAAATATGATTGGAACCAAGAAATAGATTCAACTCCGAGAGTAGATAATTTCTCGCATAAAATTTGATGATCAACTGTGTCGAATGCTTTCTGCAAGTCCAATAGAACCATGCCGGTGAACAAACCCTTAGAAGTTTGAGATTTTATGTGGTCAATCAGATGAATTAAACATGTATCAGTGGAGTAAGATCCCCTAAAACCTGACTGTAGCTCATATAGTAAGTTGTTCTCTGTCAAGAAAGACTCCAACTGAGTGTAAACTGCTCTTTCAAGAATTCTAGAAACAATACTTAAAATACTTACTGGTCTATAATTTTCAGCTTTGAGTCTGTCGTTTTTTTTATAGAGTGGTTTAACCTTAGCCTCCTTGAGTTCTTCTGGTACTTTACCTTCTGAGATACTACAGTTAATGATGAATGTAATTGGTAATTTTAAGACTTCTGCGCCATCTCTTAGAAACCTAGCTGGGATAACATCAAAGCCCATGCTTTTATTTACACTAAGTCCACAGAGTTCTTTTGACACAAATCCCTCTGTTACATGTTTAAGATTAAATTTGCAGTGACCCTTGTTTCTATAAAAAAAATTAAAAAAGTAACCGGATGTTAAAAAATTCCCTTTGTCAATAGGCAGTTTTTCAACAAGTTTTGATGCAACATTGGTAAAAAAATCTGTTAAAATGGTTTGCAATGGTAATATCTTCATGACAGTTTGACACCTCTATATTAAGGATAACATTCGAGCTCGATTTGGGGTTTTGTTCATAACCAAGTTTTTAAAATTGTTTCCTTAGTTCCTTAGGATTATTCCTATTTTCTTGAATCTGATCATCAAAATATTCTAATCTAGCCTTTTGGCACATACGTTGAACTTTATTTCTTAGTTTATTAAACATAACATGTTCTTCCTTTTTCCCTGACCTTCTAAAATCCAAGCGTGCTTTATCACGTGCTACTATACATTCTAAAATTTCATTATTTATCCATGGTTCAGACCTTTGTTTGAGCCTTACTTCTTTGACAGATGCTATTTTGTCTAAAATATTCATGAAAATAGATTTAAAAGACGTCCAAATATCGTTTAGGTTTTGACCATTAAAATATGAATCCCAATTAGCATTAAAAAGTATAGAAATAAATTGATCTTTGTCATAGTTTTTCGTAGACCTAATCTTGACATTATTATGCTTATTAAATGTACACTTTGGGCTTTTCCTGGTACAGAATATTAACGAGTGATCACTTAAACCTAGAGAGATCACTCCTGATTGACATACCTTTTCACTGACGTTACATAATATATGATCAATAATAGATCTCGTACGCGTGTATGGCGTTACTCTTGTCGGTTCTTTTATCAGCTGTGAAAAGTCAAAGAGCATCAAAACACTCTGGTATGCTTTAAATAAGGCATTGCTTTCATCATTGTAATTAATATTAAAGTCACCAAAAATAAAAGTGTCACAGTCTGATCGCAGTTGACTCAAAGATTTCTCAAAGTTTTCTGCAAAATTAGATTGGTTTGGTGGCCGGTAGCACACTCCAATAATTATTGGCTTTGTTTTCGGTAAAAGAATTTCTGCAAAGATTACTTCATGGTTATCAGGAGAGTTGCTTAATGTCATAGGTGTATAAGCAATGTCTTCCCGGGTGTATAGGCATACCCCTCCGCCATTACGATTTCGATCTCTTCTAATAATGGAATATCCCTCTATCTGAACTTCGGAGTTTGTAACCGACTCGTCCAACCAAGTCTCTGATATAGTTATGACGGCTGCGTTGGATTTTTTGGCGATAATTTTCAGTTCTGGTATCTTTCTGAGCATGGACCTAGCATTGAGATGCAAAAAATGTAGGTCTTTCCTTTTGAAGCATTGGAAATGTTCAGGGTCAGCTTCCGATGGTTTTTGAGATGGTTCATATGAGTCCTGAATGTTGCTCGAAGATTCCACTGACGGTTCATTCTCCTGAGTGAAAGACGAGTCCAAAATATTTGGAGCTGAACACACATCACAAAACCATTTTTCATTGATTTTGTAGGTGAATCGATAGGTGAAACAAAACCTGCAAATTGACTTTGTGGGCCTTGAGGCATATAGGGTATATTAAACTGACTACTGTTGTTTAAGTTCACATTTGGCGATGAATGCTGCATTGGCCCGTTGTTGTTACAAAAACTAGGCATAATACCGTTATCTGCACCGCATATCTTTAATATACAGTTTATTCCGTAATTTAGGTTCATAAGCTAAATTATGATCCAAAATTAGTAAAAATCAAATCCATTCTAAATCAATGGGGGAAAAGACATTTAACCCCCATTGGCGAAATAGCAGTCATTAAAACATTAGTTCTACCCCTATTGAATAATATTTTTATGTCTATCCCCAACCCATCTGTGTTTTATTGTAAAGAATTAGAAAAAATGTTCTTTTCATTTGTATGGAATAGTTCAACTCATAGAGTAAATCAAAGTACTTAAAGTACTCGTGGGAGTTGAACATTGTGGAAATTCAGTTAGAAAAGATAGTACTGGAAGGGTAGGGGGATAAATGACTGAATGTTATCATGATTTTAGATACAAATCAACTGTTGTTGTTTTTCAAAGCGTTACAACAGCAAACATGGATAATGGAAGGCCCATGGGCCACAACGCTCCTCGAGTAACTGAAGTCGTGTAGTTGTTTTCTATGATTTCACCCCTTTATATTCTCATGAAAAATGTGACCACATATTATGGCCCAAACTTTCAAATCAATATGGTTATCAATGCCTTGCAGTTATGAAGAAGTTTTCCCCCTGTATATATACATTCAAGTTTAATCCTAGTTATAGCTAATTCTAAGGATTCATTACTTGAAAAGGTAGTCCAATATGCTAAACTGTCACCTGAGTATACTACAGTCCTGTAGAGGATCAATGGAATGGTAAATAATTGTATAATAACTCAAAATAAATGAAATGCAAAAAAATTAAAAATTGTCGGGCATCGGAAATGCACAAGCCAAGTTGCGCAAGGAATGGGCATAGAGGGAACCGGCAGAAATGTTTTAAGGAATTATCAAGCAGGGAGCAAAATTTTGCGTACATAAATTTCAGCCGACTTAAATCCTTTGTGACCTTGACCTTTAACCCTTGACCAAAATCAATAGGCTTCTTTGTCTCATCAAGGGCGATAGTCCATCTAAGTTTAATTGAGATCCTATAATTTGTTAAAAAATTATAGTGCAGAAAACAAAATTTTCTCCAAATTTCAGTCTATTTATAGCCACTGTGACTTTGACCTTGTGACCCCGGAATCGATAGGCTTCTTGTCTTACTTAATCGATCTAAGTTTGATTGAGATCCTATAATTCGTTCAAGAGCTATGGTGCGGAAATGAAATGTTGATGCGTGCCCGCCTGCCCGCCCAAAGGCACTTCATCAGATCATAAGCCGAGTTCGACTTCATCGCAACTCCGCTAAAAATGAAACACTAGTCAAATAATGTTATTTGTTGCCAAGGTATTTGGGATATTATACTGTGGCTCAAACAGGGGGTGAATGAACCTGACAGTATGGAAAGCATATAGTGGAATCAGACTTGTGATGCTGGAAATGTATAGTGATTAATAAACTATACATGTACAAGATCCATAACTATTTTTTTTCCCTTCAGTTTGTGAGGGAGAATCCTCATGTCTCTTTCATCTGTAGACAAATAAACAATGTGTTTTGACCAGAGCAATTTCCAATCCTTTTTGCAGCATAAATTCAACATTGTGGCAACTGGGTTAAACTTTGATAGTGAAGTAATACATGGCAGCACCTTATCCCATGCTCTTAAAATTTCTGTTTGACACACACTCATGACATCCACTCAAACATTACAGAGTGCAGCAAAATCCCATTGTAATAGGGGATTCAAAATGGATAACTGGTACAAAGTATGGTACATACTATTCAAAAAGGATAATGAATTTGACATATTGATGTCTTGGAAAAGGAAATTCTGACATCAGGGCTCTAAGCGTTTTCAAACATTGTCATTTGATAAAAGTGTTCTACATTTTTAAAAATAGAGATTAATATGTCTTTACATACATAGGTGAGAAAGTTTCCATTATTCCTAGCCGAGACATACCATGTATGCGCAAAAAATTCATAAACAAATATCACACTACTCACGTAGAAAATGTGGACCTTACCGTCATCAAGCGCAGCGAAACACACCATTTCGAGATTATAGTCGACGAAAGCTCGTTAACAGTAATGAATAAGGTACACTCATTTTGTATCTATTTTGTGACTTTCTTTATTAAAATGAACAGTTCTCTAATGTGTAACGTGCAATTCCTACGTAATTCAATAACTTGAAGCATGAAGCAGTTTCACTTTGCCACCGGATATAAGAAATTTTATTTCGTATTCCGATCCCAATCGAAAGTTGTTGACTGGGAATGACGTGTTTTAATTCAATCTACATGTAACATGTAAGCATTTTTTATATAACATTAAAAAAACAAAACAAATATATACACATACACAATGTTGTAGAGTTATTTCTTGTAAATTTTCTGAGGTTTCGCACCATATTCGATATTTCGCGCCACGGTGTCAATAGGGCTTGTGTGCAGTTGTCGTTCGTTTCCCTATCAATGTTTATAGGTGACGCTGCGCTACAAACGAAAATTTTCAACCTTATCTTTTATTTTTCTATGTCTATCAGTATCAATTTGATCGAAATCTTGTATTCAAATTGATTTGAATACAATATCATTGCATTTATTTACATATCAATTATCAAAATTAGATTAATTCAGAAAAGTTACATGGATTATTTAATGGCGGATGTTTATAAAAGTTTGTTGATTTACCTAGGAGTAAATCAGCTGACACAGAACCCCCGCTGACGACCACTATACAAATCAATACAAATTACTGCGCAGAAAAGTGCGTGATGACCCAGGGAGATTGAACATAGTTCAACTCCCAAAAAGGATGTCCTTGTTAAGAAATATGAAGATGGGGGTCTAAAGATGATTAATCTAAAATCTTTCACAGCATCAATGAAATTATTCTGGATACGACAACTTATTTCTACAAACAGGGGAATGAATAACTTAATACCTGGTTTTGAACTAACTATGTTCATTTCTTGTGGGATTGAATATGTCAAATTACTTTTGAAATCCTTGAAAAACAACTTTTGGATAGATGTATTCAAATCCTGGATTGAACTACAAAATGCTGGTACAGAATCAAATACTACTGCAGATACACCTCTATTTTATAATCATATGAATGATATGATTCATATTGGTGGGAAAACATTTTTTTTAATAAACAACTCTTTGACAGTAACATTAGACACATAAATGATATTATTGAAAAAGATGGTAGTTTTTTTTTAGGTATGAAACTTTTTGTGATACTTCTCCGAATGTGAAAATCATTTTTTTAGAATATGCAAGCATCATTCATGCAATAAAGACATGGATTAAAAAGTCTTCCAAAAACGTAAGTTTTAAAAAGTTGGCAAATCCATTCATTATGTCAAACATATACAATGTACTCAAATGTAGAAAGTCCAAATACTTTTATGAACTTCTCAACAAAAATTCCTCTGTGACAACAGGCAAAACAAAATGGAGTGAACTCTTAGAAATAGATAATACTGAGTGGAAAATAATCCACAAAATACCTTTCATAATAACAAACAACAGTAAACTTCAATGGTTCCAATATAGAATACTTAATAAAATTTTAGCAACAAACTCAAAAAGTGAACTAAAAAATGTGTACCTTTTGTCACAATGAGGAAACAATAGAACATATAATATGGGAATGTAATTGTGTTCAATCATTTCTATCTGATTTTGAAGTTTACTTAGAACAGAAAACAAATTGTCAACTAGTCTTTACAAAAAAGTCTTTTATAGTAGGCATCCTTGAGAAAAACAAGGGTATACAAAATATTCTCATCCTTTGGTTAAAGTATTATATTTATACAGTAAGGTGTACAGAGAAAAATTTGAGTCTGGGCTCTGCAATATCATTTTTAAAGTTATTCTATGAAACACAAAAATTCATTTCTTATAAAAATGGTGATACTGAAAATTTTGATGCCCTTTGGAACAGATGGAACCAATTATTTTCATAGCTCTCTCTCTCCTTCTTTCTTTCTTTCTCTCTCTAAAAGAAATAAATACTTCTGTAATTCTATATTACATGTATATATTATGAAGATATACCATAAACTATGTACAGAATGTTGAAAAAAAAAAAAAAAAAAAAATATATATATATATATATATATATATATATATATATATATAATATATATAATGCAGGTTCTCAAAAAAGCATGCACTAGAATTTGTATTCAGTGCTGCATATTTGTTTTTTTTTTAAAGAAAACGGCAATCTTGTCCTTATACACACTACATAGAAGTATTTTCGGGGAAATAATGTTAATTTCAGCAAAGCACGAAAGTTTGTAGCAATAAAGTTTTAACAGACTCGATATTTTCTTTGTTTAAAGATCGATTAAATAGCCGATGCGAGCATAGGCGTAGCTTGGGTTCGAATATTACCGAGGCAAGGGATCTGGGGGGCACAGCCCCCCAGAAGCTATCGACATTTTAACAACGTAAAAGGTGGGTTGTTTTTTTTACCGAGGCAGCTGCCTCGGTTGCCTCAATGGAAGCTACGCCACTGGCGAGCGTTCAATGTATCACCCAAGTTTCGAAAAATGACGCACCAAGGTGCGATATAACGACCCCCCTCGGTAATTATAAACATATCAATAATCAATTGGTACTAAGTGAAGAAAAACATAACCCTAAAAAATTTCGCCGCATTTAGATGGGTAAGTACACGGGCACTGGAAGTTAATGTAAATATATAGTATGTGCATGTATTCCTTTTTTATGCATGCACATACTATATATTTACATTAACTTCCAGTGCCCGTGGGTAAGTACATCAGTCGTTTACTGCAAAAAGAAAGTTAAAACTCAAAAGTAATCGCATATTGCCAGACCCATGAAAAATCTGACAAAATCAAGTGACAAAGGACGTGTACACAAAACGTACTAGTCACGGTATCATAATATGACAGTTTTAAAAATTACATGATGATAAATTTTAATTGGCTGTTTCATAATAATTAGTTTCAGGGTGTAAGATAATTTTTTAAAAGAATTTTACGCTTTTAGGTAGGTAAACAACGCGGCGAAAAATTAAGTACTCATATTGCATTGACTAAAACAAAATGAGTCAAAAACCTTTAGTGATACGTAGTATGTGTCCTTCTCATAAAAAAAAAATAATTAAAAAGTGCGTATTATATTTGGTTAAATACGAGTGTAAATTAATAAGCATAACGCATTATTCCGATTGTAGTTTTTTCTAAAATTATGGAAGCCCATTAATGTCATTGTAATAGTCAGTAACTTACGCTTTTCCGAAGTACGGAAACCTATTTCAGCCATATTTCTAAATTCATGTGACTGTATATGAGATTCTGTAAACAATTACTTATGCCCCCTTTCAAAGAAGAAAAAAAAAGGGGGGGGGGTTGCTTTGCACTTGTCGGTCGGCAGATCACATGTTCGCTCAATATCTTGGGAACCATTCACTTGATCGTTATGATATTTCAAATGTTGGTTGGTTATGAGTAGAATAGAACCCCTATTGATTTTTAGTTCAAAAGGTGAAGAGTCAGTCCTCTCTGGACATAGGAATATCTTGAGGACCCTTTGCTTGACAGACATCAAACTTGGTACACTGGTACATCCTAAGGAGTAGATGACCCCTAATGATTCTAAGGTCACATGGTTAAAGGTCAAGGGTCAAAATGGACATAGGAATATACTATCCACTCAATATCTCGAGAACCCTTTGCTTGACGGACATCAAACTTGGAACACTGGTACATCTTAAGAAGTTGACCCCTATTGATTTTGTGGTCACATGGTCAAAAGTCAAGGGTCAAACTGGACATAGGAATATACTGTCAGCTCAATATCTTGAGAACCATTTGCTTGACAGACATTAAACTTGGTACACTGATACATCTTTAGGAGAAGATTACCCCTGTTGATTTTGAGATCACATGGTCAAAGGTCAAGGGTTAAACTGGACATAGTAATATATTGTCTCCTATATTTCAAGGATCAGTAGCTTGATTGACACTAAACTTGGTACACTGGTACATCCTATGGGGTATATGACTCCTATTTATTTTAGGTCACATGGTCAAAGGCCAAGGGTCAGTCCATTCTGGACATAGGAAGATATTGTCCACTCAACATCTTGACTTGAATTGGTTTGGTACCATTATCAATTAAATGATGGATGTGTATAACTCTTTTCAATTCTGCACCACGTTGGGGGGGGGGGGGTATTGTTGTATGTTTGTATTGTTTGACAAACATTTCTTGTTTTCTTTATTGTTTTGATGGTAGCATTTTATGACTAGTTACTGAATAAACTCTCAAAATATGCACGGAGAGTCAGTACAGTAAAACAGTGATGTTTCTTACATTGACTAAAGTTTAAGCTCAAGGAATTGATTTGCTAAACTTTTTTGTTGGATGATATCTTCTTACAACCACAGTGGTTATTTGAGGGTTTTCTGTTGCCCAAAATTGACCAGTTTTCAAAATCTTCTTTTCTTCGACAGCACATGTTTAAGAACAAGAGGCCTATGGGCCACATCGCTCACCTGAGTCACCTTGGTCCATATCAGAAGACTTTCCATATATATTTGCATGTAAAACCGTAGTCCTTATTATGGCCCCAACCTACCCCTGGAGGCCATAGTTTTTGCAAACTTGAATCTACACTATGTCAGAAAGCTTTCATGTAAATGTGAACTTCTTTGGCTCAATGGTTCACGAGAAGAAGATATTTGAAGATTTTTCCTATATATTTGTATGTGAAACTTTGATCCCCCCTTGTGGCCCCATCCTACCCCCCAGGGGCCATGATTTGAACAAACTTGAATCTGCACTATATCAGAAAGCTTTCATGTAAATATCAGCTTTTCTGGCTCAGTGGTTCTTGAGAAGATTTAAAAAAAAAAATTCCTATATATTTGTATGTAAAACTTTGATCCCCTATTGTGGCCCCATCCTACAACAGGGGGCCATGATTTAAACAAACTTAACTCTGCTCTATGTTAGGAAGCTGTTCATGTGAATATCAGCTTTTCTGGCTCAGTGGT
>NC_079164.1:58436184-58483684 GCF_947568905.1 Ostrea edulis
TTAGATTAATGTGAATAGCCTAGTACCCTTTTCTAAAATATGACAACATAATTGAATCATGGCAATGTACACATAGTCACACTTTAATATTTGTAATATATAATGTGCTGCTGAAATTTAGAAATCGTTCATCAATGGTTTATGCAAACAAATTCTCTATTCGTTGAATAAAATGTTTAAAAGCTGAGATATTTCCAACCACAAATTGAAACAAAGCACACACATTTTATATACAATGCTTTTATTAAAGTATCATTAACAATCTTAAGTTTGATTGAACAATATAGTACATGTACAACAGTACTAGCTAGTGTAAACAAGAAATGTTTCAGAAACATGTATGCCTCCATGGTGCAAAATTGAAAAGTTTTACACACATGTATCATTTAATTGATAAAAGTGATGTAGTGCCAAAACGATTCAAAACAAGAGATGTTTTTAAAACATGTATGCCCCCATGGTGCAAAATTGAAAAGGGTTATACACATGCATGATTGAATTGATAGTAGTATCACCAATTCAAAATATTGAGCAGACAATATTTTCCTATTGTCTATGTCAGGAATGGATTGACCATGTGACCTATAAATCAATGGGGGTTATCTACTCCTTATGCTGTACCAGTGTACCAAGTTTAATGTCTGTCAAGCAAATGGTTCTCAAGATATTGAGCGGACAGTATATTCCTATGTCCAGTTTGACTCTTGACTTTTGACCATGCATGTGATCTCAAAATCAACAGGGGTAATCTTCTCCTAAAGATGTACCAGTGTACCAAGTTTGATGTCTGTCAAGAAAAGGGTTCTCAAGATATTGAGTGGACAGTATCTTCCTATGTCCAGTTTGACCTTTGACCATGTGACCTCAAAATCACTAGGAATTATCTATTTCATAAGATGTACTAGTGTACCAAGTTTGATGTCTGTTAAGCAAAGGGTTCTCAAGATATTGAGCAGACAGTATTTTCCTATTTCCAGTTTGACATTTGACCATGTGACCCCAAAATCACTAGGGTTCATCTACTTTTTAAGATATACCAGTGTACCAATTTTGATGTCTGTCAATCAAAGGGTTCTCAAGATATTCAGCAGACAGTATCTTCCTATATCAAAATTTGACCCTTGACCTTTGACCATGCCACATCAAAATCAATAGGGGTCATCTTACTCCTTACAATGTACTAGTGTACCAAGTTTGATGTCTGTTTAGGAAATGGTTCTCAAGATATTGAGCAGACAGTATATTCCTATGTCCATAGTGAATTGACCCTTGACCTTTTTTTAAAACGTGAATTCATGAGTAAAGGTTTTATGTCTCTTTATCTTTCGATTTAGTAACTAAAGCAAGTCCATGTTTAGCAAAGGTTTGATGTTCCTAGAATTTATCGTGAAAGAAGAGTAACGAAAACAAGGATTGGAGTCAAGTATTTAGGTTAATATCTTATTATTTCTCAGTATTGTATTATGAACTACAAAGTGTTTCGATAAGTCTTAAAAGGCGTGATAGCATTTTGATGGCAAATTTTTTTTAAATAAACAGAACAATATCAATAAGACTTTCCACAGAAAAGTGGAAAGCTCTAAATATATGGATATCAATGTTGAGTACAATTATTCGATTCTCTTGTCATAATGACTATCCCTCAACTGTTCAGTAATGAATCCTTATATGGTATGCTCACATAAGACTGGTATCCTAGCTTCTTGCTTCTATGGTGCTTTTAACATGTTTAATCAAAATGGTCCTCTGACACCAAAACTTGAGTCACTATGGTCCTTGTTCAGATCTCTCTTGTTGCTTCCTAGAAGAATGGACTACCACTTTACTGAATCAAGATGGACTTGTGACATGAGGAGTGTTCATCCACTGTTACACTGAAAGTTGTTTCTGTACTCAAGGGTTCTTTTCCATAACATATGGAAAGTCACTCATTGAATACATCTTCTTTTCATCTAGTTCTAAAATACATTAAACAAAAATCAATCCTATGTAACATATGGTATATCAAGACTGAGTAGACACACCATTACTTTGCTCAATTCTGTCTTCACCTTGCCAATGGCTGATTTAACACCCCATTATTGAGACCAAAAAAAAAAAAAAAGAAGAAAGAATTAGTGGTATAAGATTTGACATGATATATATACAAACAAACACATGAAGATAAGCAAATATATTGTTGTACATGTAAAGCTAGAATAACCCATACAAGTTACCTAAAAAGCCACAAAACCCTGGAGCCCTGTCCCCCCTTTAACAAATCCTGGATCCACCACTGCATGTATTTACATGTACAAAATCATTTTGGGATTCTAAAATAGCAATTTCTATTGCTGATAGTTAAAAGAGGTTATGTTTTTGGTACAGTAATTCTAATTAGATTGAGCTTTTGTACATGTGACATTGTTTATGTATGTGTGTTTATCTATGCACATGATTACATTAAAAAAAACTGCATGGATTTCATTCAATTTTTGTGCTGTAGGCTAGATGATTGTAAAGTGCTGACACATTTTTTGAAAGTGATCTGTGCATAAAAACAATTTATACAAATGTAGCAGACATCCAATCTGATTAAATCAGATCTTTTGATCCGCTCACATAGATCGCTACACTTGTGTAGCGATCTACGTGAGCGCATCAAAGGATCTGATTTTAATCAGATTGGCAGACATCTGACAATCTAAAAGGAAGTTGTACAATACAGGATTGAGTTTATTTTCAAAGCTTCTAACTATGGCACGCCAAATTCACAAAAATGAGCTAAACATAGTTTCATAGTTGATAAACTAGGTTTATCGACTGTAAACTATAGTTTACGGACCGTAAACTATAGTTAACGATTCGTTAACTATAGTTTCATCCGTAAAACTATATTTAACGGTTGTAAACTATAGTTTACAAATGCTAATCCAAGTTTATCTGTCTTTACTAGTAAATAAACGTTAACAATAGATTTTGCTGATAAATACAGATTCACATTTGTAAACTATAATTTACATTCGTTAACTATAGTTCACAATTGTTAATCCTAGTTTCACAAATTGTGATACTATATTTATCAGATAAACTATGTTTAGCATTCGTTAATTATAGTTTTTGATCGTAAACTATAGCTAACTGCCATTTTTACTCATAAACTATATTAAACAAAACTGTGTTTATCACTTTTTTGTGAATTCGGCGCATTAAATGACTATAAACTATATCTTACAAACCGTAAACTATCATTTACAAACACAGCGTGTATGAAATCGGCAGTATTGCGAGTAAATAATGTTTATATGAGTCGCTGTCTACGAACTGTTTGGTGATGTTATTCCTTTATACATCTGTAATTGGCGCTTTTTTTCTAAAATAAACACTGCAATTATTATTTATTTTTGGATCAGACAAATTATGATACATTAAATTGTTGACAACTAGGCCCTATGCCAAACTATTGTCACGAGTGCATTTTGGAAAGAAAGAAAAAGACAACACACACACAAATCAATAAAAATAATCAAATTTAAAGTGGTAATCACATTATTTAATTTTGATAAAGCAATCTTATTACTATTTTTGAATTGTGATCTGCACGTCTTTAGGAATTACAAAGTGGGAGCACGGTGTTATACTGACGCACTCAAGATACTACGAGTTCAATAAGGAAATAATCTTACAATTCAATTTAAAGTTAGGAAATACAATATTCTATTATTTGTATAATTAAAAGTTCAATTATTTTTGTATCTTTACTTTTTTTGTAAATCTACTAGTTGGTAGAAGTTACATTGTATCGTCGATATATGTTGTTACAAGGTGAAGGTCAGTTGATCTGAGTGTGTATTGAATTTGAAGAGCAAAACAGAATGTATGCTATAGGCCTACCAGTGCTTATAGCTTCGATATATCCATTTTCTCGCAGTTTATCAGGGTTTCTGTCCAAGCGGTTTTTGAAAAGGTGACTGGGTGTGTTTTTTAAGGTAACGTTCTTGCTCCAACAAAAAATTATCCACGTCTTTTTTCTCGTACCATCCTTCGAAAAATTGAAAAATACTCAGTCTAAATCCTTTCTACCGACAACTAGTATACCCGAGCACGGCACAAAACATCCTAATGCATTATTATTTACAAGCCGTTAACGTGATAATTGTTTTGTTTTTTTGTCGATTAAATCTAATCTGTTTATGAAATGGCTAATAGATGTTTTCAAACCCGAGGGCGCATATGACGTCACACATAATGGCGCGTAAACTAGCGAAAGAAAATATGCACATCGCAAGATTTGAATTTCATCGCTTTCAAACTCGAAAACTACGCAAAATATTTCATTTAAAACACATTTAAAGTAGTTTTAGGCATAAAAAGAATTAATTTTGCTGAAAAAATGAAAAAGTTTAGAAACATGCGTTGTGTCCTTTAATAATAGTTTAGACTTGTAAACCGTAGTTTACAATCGTGAAACCGTATTTATCAGATAAACTAAGTTTTGCAATCGCTAATGATTGTTTTCATTGTTAATTATAGTTTACGCTTGTGAAACATAGATTATCTGTTAACTATGGTTTACAGATGTGAAATATAGATTAACGTCGTTAAAGTGGGAGCACGGTTATCAACTGTGAAACTATGTTTAGCTCATTTTTGTGAATTTGGCGTGCCATATCTAACCATAGTGTAGTTGGGTCTTTTCGAAGTCGCCACTATCAAAATAAGATAAAACAAACACAACGTGAAGTACAGACTATACGAACCCCAGACCTGCTACACATGTACGCGTACGCTGTTTAGGTACGAATTTACCAAACTAAGGGGACCTACTTGTTCCGATTAAAACAATATCACAATCACAAAATATAGCCGTTTTTATTATTCTGTGTTGTGGAAATAATCATAGAAATATAAAATGTAGTTTTAATTAATACTTTTGCATGAATTAGATAACTTAAAACCCAGTATTTACAAAGGGGCTGTGGAAATTGGTCAGTGTCTTCGTTCGTGTTTGGGTTTCGACATTTATAACACGTACTAGATTTACCGCTTTTTGGCAGATGAAAACCTAAACTGATTGGTGCTACACACAAACAACGGGTCAGCGCAATCGTAACTACTCGGCTATTTCCGTAACCGCAAATGGCCCGGTTACGGAAAAGGACGAGCGCGTGATCCGATTGCGGGTCAGCGGTACTTTGATTAGCCCAAATGAGCCGATTTCATTGGTCAATTGATTTTCATGTCGCACTGGAGAGATTCCCAATGGTAGCGCCGCACTCTAATTAAATTCAGACTTCTTAGATCCGCCCCGTAAACTCTTACGTAGAGTATAATGTGCGGATCTAAGAAGTCTGACTTTAATTAAATTGGGTAGCGCCGTTGTAGCTTTCTCGAAGCTTGCGCTTCATACTTCACCATTTATATTTGTAACGTAGTATAGTGGACTGTGACGTCATATCTAGCCTCGTTGTTGTTTTGAAATGAAATCTCGTCATACACTTGAGATAACGTTACAGCCCAAATCCTGGCTGTCAAAAATTGACGCTTACCTCTTGTACACGAGAGAAGCGAGGTCAACAGGGTACCAGTTTAATGAAAACTCCTTTGGTACGTTTGTAGAAGAAATCTCAGAAAAGGTTTATATTTCTGATGTACCTAGGTTACAAACAGTAACCTCTGCAAATTGTGTGTTATTACATGCAGCATTAAGAGAGAAATCTCGAAAAAAATCGCTATCCAGGACTTTCGGGTTTCGGTCGTACTACATTTACCGCTTACCGAAAAATTCCGAGGTACTCCTAATGAAAACTACAGAGATGTTCCAGAAACGTACGATAAGGGGTGAGATAAAGGAAAATAAAGGGTGCTGATACAGGGTGTGTATTAAAGGGCGCGTACCTGTGTTCATATCAGGGATGCAGAAATCCTGTATTATATAACAAATATAAGAAGTTGTATCATCCCTGCAGCACGTGAATGTCTAGAACAATCAGATTATGCATTGCATAGAATTCACATACAGAGATTAATAGAATCCTTCATTAGTACGAGTGTGAGATAGGGAAATTCCACCGAGGGGACAAGATTCGCAGTCTTGGACGAGGCTTTGCCGAGTCCTAGACAGCTAATTTTGTTCCAGAGGTGGAATTTCCCTATCTCGCACGAGTAAATAATGAAGGATTATTTTTCTCACATTTTAACTACAGTTTAGTGCATAAAATTAGGAGCTTTCAGAAAATTTTAGATTATCAAAATCCTCATTTGAACTTCGATGCAAAAACTAATTAGATAGGCAGAAAGAGCATACCCGAAAATGGTTTACACTGTAAGTGTAAACTAAAAAACCCAAGGTTGTCCACCAGAAAGCTATACTACATTAAAATTTAAAGATAACGATGCAAAATATTTTTACTTCACTGTGTAACGTAAATCTTCACCGTGTAACGTAAATCATAGAAAATATATGACGTCACAATCAAATGACGTCGCAGCAGTGTGAGACATATAGAATATCACACTCTAATGTTGATCTCGGACCTGGGATTGGCCCCGAGATCACTCGAGGGGCAATCCCAGGTCGGAGATCAACATTAGAGTGTGATATTGTTTATATCATATACCTTAAACACAACAAGTTGATGAACATTTTTTTAAAAATTGGGGTGGGGGTTGGTTATTGACCCAAACATAAATACATGGTATACTGTACAACGATATTTGACTATTTCATTCCTTCAGTGAGTTTACTTTAATGGTTATGTTTCCAGTACTATTGGCATTGTGAAACATGCTAAAGTCTGGGTTTTGTAGCTTTATTTCATTGATGGTCACGATAATTGGATGATTAATTATGGACATCCCCTCATGTGGTCTAGAATTAACTGAACTGCTTGGCTGAGAAACTCGTCATATCTATCGCTGTGTTGTTCATGTACATGTATATTCTTTTAAGCAGCTCTTAGGGGCCTGTTAATTGATACTAAAATTGGAAATAAGTGAATTATTTTTATTTATTTTTTCGGATTTACCAAACTCGCCCGTTTTCAATATTTCATGTAATTCTACAACTCGTAGAACTTTGTTTACGTGGCGTCATCGTATGAACGGGAATGTTTACAGATCTGATGCTGCTATTTCTTTGCTTAGGGAATGTTACTTTATACTGAAGTAAGTTTTTTTGTTTTTTTTTTACCGTTTCCCATCTGTTTAGCATCTATAAGTCGTTGAAATACGTCGGAAGATAATGGTTCTGCTTCTCTCGTTTTATTACCAACTCCTCGGGATTTTAGATTTCAGAAATCGTTTTAAACTTTAAAGCAGTTTTCTACATCAAAATTGCCGTAAATTAACATTTTATCTCCATTAGGACCGGAAATTTCTGAAAATGCTTCAGTATCACCCTCCATAATCCTCCTACAGTTTTCTGTCGCCTAGAACGTTGATTGCTTTTAAATGAAGTTAAACGTGTTATTGTTCTAAATGAACAATTGTTACTTGAGTTACCCCCCTTTGCTTAGATACTCGCTACAATTTACACTCAAAGTCAATAAAAGCGTGCAATCGATGTCGCCGGCACTTTATTAGAAAATAAGCTATATCAAATCATATATTTTGTGTGCTATACATTCATGGACCCATAGCCTCCCTAGGCATGGTATACTTTTTATTTCCCCTTTACTTATAAACTTGGTAGGAAGCGTAGATACCCTAATTTTGTAACATACGTGACTGTCGCCGACTCAGTTTTTAAAATTGAACAAGCAAATATAAAAATGCGTTAATATCATTAGTATTTCCTAAATTTTCATTCAATAAAAGTTTAACACCTTTTGTGTATGATTTTAAGCAGTGGTGTATATATTACTCCATGTCGCCAGATTATATTATGTGATCATAGGGTCAATTAAACACCCAATGTATGAACAAAGATTTCGTATTATCTTTATGTTTTTGATCTATTTTGGCGCTAAAATATTCAAAAACTTTGGGAAAATATTCATCAAGCGATATTTGGATGTGGCATTGAGAAGAAGTCATCATTTTCTCAAAATTTTGAATTCTGATTTTAGAAATGTAACATACGATACAATAATTTTTTTTATGAAAACGTATTTGCAGAGCAAATGTTACCCCTTTTATGAAAATCTCGTAGTGTACAGAGAATGAAAATATAAACATTTCTTTTGCAGAAGTCATTGGTTGGTCTGAAATTTGACAAACGTGTCAAGATGTAACATTCGTTACCGAGAAATTAATTAAAAGGAATGATATCACAATTTCCCGCGTATTTTTGCTCTCTGTCTGCATGATGTGGTATACGACATGAATGTCTACTATGAACATTTGAGTTTGAAAGTCAATACGTGTTAAACTTTGAGAATTAGGATTAATTTTCTCTTACGGTAAGTACTGTTACAACAACTGCAATGTTTGATATACAATATTGATTAAGCAGATGGAATGTTTTGGTCTGAATTTGTTCTTCTGATATCAAAGAATGTATATCGTATTCCAAATATCTCGAAATTCCTCTGGTGTAAGAATTACATTGAGTAGAACGCTGGTAACATACGTTTTTCAAAGTAACGTATGCTACTTAATGAAATGCTTGATTAGACATCAAATATTGAACTACATATTGACAAAATATCATCATTAACGATATGTTTGTTGAATATCAACTATGTTATGAAGAAACAAATGTGTTATTGTTCCCGTATTCACCAGCATATACAGATATCCTCTGCAAGAAATACAGACCATGTTTTTCTCTGCTACTGTCCTATTTATGATACATGTAACTATGCAACTCTACATTTATCAATTTGCTAGAATTCAGCATCTTTTCATAATATACCTTAGAAATGAAGGGATTAATCTCTGATGATTGTTCTATGCAATCTTATAGAGAAATCATTAAAAAATATTTTATCTGAGTGTAACGTTACGTAATATTATTCTACTTGTTCTTAATTATTTATTTATTTTTTCAGAAATGGCGCTTGTGAGAGCAGATGTACAGAATAACTACCATGAAAAAAAATGCATTAAAACATAAGAACAACCATGAAAAAATGTTTTAGAAATAAAATTATATGCTCCCCTTGTGGCAATACTGAAAAGGTAGAATGTCTGTATAGACAGTGAAAATAAAGGTTTAACTACCGGTCAAAGGCTACCACAATGATACATGTAAGTTTTGTCTCTCAAAATACTTTTAAGCAACTGGTCATTTGAGTAATTTTGTATGACCTTTGACCTTGTGACTTGAAATCCAATGGGGGTCATCTATTCATAAGGGGGCACCAGTGTTTCAAGTTTGATGTCTATCAAGGAAAGACTTCTCAACGGACAATAGCGTATGTCCAGAGTAGTTTAACCGTTGTCCTTTTGACCTCAAAATCAATAGGGGACATCTATGTCTTAAGGTTCACGTTAAATATTCATTCATAACACCGCGTGGTGGATTATACTGACAGTTTCTATGGAAAGGTATTCCAAAATAAGCAACAAAAACATAAGATTCGTTATACATTTAATCAAAATGTTGGGAAATTAAACATTTTCTTTATATTATTATTGTAAACAGATTGTTAGAAATGGGTAAATATGTTTCTTTCCATTGTTTGAATGGAAATGATGTGTTTACAGTAATGAAAGGAAAAATAAGAAACATACGTTACTTTCATTGTTTATTATTACAAAGAGCAATCCAGGTTTCAAAACATGTGTCTGTTATTTCTATAAGAATCATGAGCATTTGAATAGCGAATCATCAATCTTTTACTTTTGTTTTAATAGCATATTTATTGCAAATTAACAAATTCAGAAGAAAAGACACATTTGGTAATTTTTTTTACTTGTCTACGTTATATTTCTATTAAAATTGGTATTTCCATTGAATTAAGTGATGTCGTTATGATTTTGCAACATCAATCGTAAAGAATAACTGATGATGACATCGTTTTGGCATAATATTTTCATGGATGTACTGTTGTGTAATTGTTGAAACATACGTTACATAATTATAGCGCTACTTCATTTACATACATAAAAGCTATCGTTCTATATCTATTGCTAGTCTTTTGTTTTCATGTTTCCTACATATTGAACTGTTCGAGAATATTTGTTAATCAATTTTATTTTCTGCCATTTCAAAGATATTGAAAGTGATATCTAGTCGTTTATTTTGCGCTCTTAAAATCTTATTGCTGACTTTTACAGCAGATAATTTCTTGTTGTGTTGATTAAATATTTTCTTTGAAAACCTGTATTTATTGTCTTTCGCAAATTAGAAAAATATATGCTCAGTCAATTCCAATACAAGTTATGGAATAATACATGGAAAATTAATGTTTATCTTACATATTATCATGTCAAGGACTCGGTAACGATGGTTACATGTGAGAAAAATCTCGAAAAATTAACCATACTTTGACCTACTGTAAAAAAAAAATCTGTCATACTTAACTTGAAACAATTTGAGGTGAGTGTTCAACAGATATTTACCATTAATAAAGGCATGTTACCATATATATTTTGAATGGTCGATAAACCGTGATTTTGAAACCCTCAATTGCACGCTTTTATTGACTTTGGGTGTTTAGCGCCGTTTTTGAAAACGTTTTTATTTAATTTTTCTGCTTAAATTTAAATTTTGTCGTGGAAGAAAGTATTATATTTGAAAAAAATTGTGTCTAACATCATTTTTTCATGTAGTTATGTTAGATTTCAAAAGATTAAAGAAGAAATAGCCATTTGAAATTTGAGGGTGAGACAGCCCCTTGACAACGGGCCGAGACAGAGATATCTCGGCCCTTAGGGCGAGACAGCCCTACCTACTTGCAGCTGTCTCACCCTAGCCAAGATAGGTGTATCAGGGCTGATACACTACTAGGTATATGAGATAGAAAAATCTCACATGGCTGTCTCACATGGGTAAAGTTGATCTCACACTGGTGATAATGTGAGAAATAATAATATCACTAATTTTCACCATCCTAGAGTCAAAACCTTGGAGTTGTGAAATTTGAAACGAATTTGGTATTAATATATTCCTATACATTCCTTTATTTGAACTAAAGTTGTGAATCCGGAAGTGGATTGAAAGTTACCAATACATTGACCAAATAAATAGCTAGATTTTAGCCAATCATAATGCTCAGTCACTATCCAATCAGCTTGAGGCTGTAGGGTATAAATACGGTGAAACCAAGTCAGTCTACACACATAACTAACACTATATAGCTTACGAAAAAGTACAAATCAACTTTGACTTAGGTCCAGTTGAAGTGGTCGGCACACAAATTAAACTCAACACAGGTTTCATTAACATATTAAACATATAATATACATACCACCACAGGATACTCTACATCTTCAACCTGCACATGCACGTCTTTCTCAAACCTTCCTACAAACGCAATCTACCAAGGAGATTTCAACATACACCACTCAGTCCTGGGAGCCAACAACAAGGACAGAGCAGGAGAGGACGTCATCCAGTGGGTAGATGATCAAAACTTAGTCATACTTCATGATGGATCCCCTACTAGGATTGATCGAAATACTGGTAACATCACAGCATTGGATGTTACCTTCGTACCACACACCATATCTGCCATGTCCGATTGGATAGTTGTACAAGACCCCTGTGGATCAGATCATCTCCCTATCATCTCCAACTTTTCCCTTACTCCATACATGGAAACCAGAACATTACCAAAATCTTGGGTCTTCGATAAAGCCAACTGAGCCAAATTTACTCAATTACTTAGTGCAATTCAAGTTGATCAAATTGCAGATAGCAACATATACCAATATATGCTTATTGTGTGATGGCAAAGATGTAAACAAGTGTTACAATGATTTTAGCAACTGCTTTCTAGATGTAGCTAACAAACATGCCCCACTGAAATCAAGAAAAATCCAAACAAAACAAGTCCCATACATGAATAAAGAACTAGGAAGGCAATATACAAGAAAAAAATGTTGTTTAACAAGTACCAATCCATAAACTCCTTTGAAAATTGGGAAAAATACAGAAAACAAAGAAACTATGTAACCACCCTAAAAAACAAGTCTATAAATCAATACTTCATTGAAAGATGTGCTGGCCAACTGTAAAACCATTTTTAACAAACAAAGGATGCACCACACAGAAAGACTTAATTCTCTCGGAAAATAACACGCTTGTAAACAGCCAGAAAGAAGTATGTGAAATTTTTAATGACTTTTTCATAAATGTTGCTAAAAATATTGGGGATGCAGAACAAGTAGATGAAAATCACCCAAGTATACAGGCAATAAAAGCAAATAAAACAGAATTACCACAACAACATCCATTTTCCTTTAAAGCTGTCACTGAAGACTTTGTAACAAAAAGTATAAAGAAAATAAATATTAAAAAAGCCACTGGTATTGATGGAATTTCTCCAAAACTCTTACACATCGCTTTACCAGTTATCAGCAAACCTCTAAGTCAACTAATTAACATGTCCCTATCAACAACAACATCAACTTTCCCTAACCAGCTTAAGATAGCACAAGTGACACCATTACACAAGAAGAATAGTTCATTAGAGAAAGGCAACTATAGACCTGTTAGTGTTCTTCCTGCAATCTCAAAAGTTTTTGAAAGAGCAATTGAAAATCAGTTAACAATGTTTTTTAAAAATGTTTTCAATCCTTTCTTGGCAGCTTTTCGGTCAAGTTTTGGATGTCAGTCAACTTTATTAAGAGTAATTGAAGATTGGAAACAAGCATTGGATAAAAACGAGTACACAGCAGCAATTTTAATGGACCTTTCTAAAGCCTTTGACTGCCTTCCTCATGAACTACTTCTTCTCAAACTAAAAGCATATGGTCTCTCAAAAGCAGCACAAGAGATGTTAAGTAGCTATCTCTCATGTAGAAAACAGTGTGTTAAAGTAGGGGAGCACACCAGCATCATGACAAATATAATCAAAGGTGTGCCACAAGGGTCTATCCTCGGCCCCTTACTCTTTAACATCTTTATCAATGACCTCTTTCACTTTGTAAATAAATGTAATCTCTACAACTATGCAGATGACAATACTTTATCAAAATCAGATAAATCTTTAAATCATGTAATAGCAGCACTTCAAGATGACAGTAGATCTCTGATTAAATGGTTTAAATCAAACAAAATGCAGGCAAATCCAGAAAAATTCCAAGCTATCTCTGTTGGAAACAAAACACACAATGAAAACATAGTTTTTGATTTAGATGGGATAAAAATTTCATGTGATGAAGAAATAAAATTGTTGGGCATTACAATTGATTTTAAACTTTCTTTCAACACACATATTTGTAAAAAGGCAGCAAGGCAATTAAATGTTCTTAAACGAATAGGCAAACATCTTAGCAAATTAGGTAAATTAACCATATATCATTCATTTATTATGTCAAATTTTAGTTATTGCCCATTGACATGGCACTTCTGCACTGAACAAAACACCCGCAAAATTGAAAAGATTCAGGAAAGAGCTCTGAGGTTTATCTATGGTGACTATAAAACTACTTACGAAAACTTATTAAAACAATCTAAATCGCCTTCACTAAAAACCAGAAGAATGCGAACAATAGCTTTAGAAACTTTTAAAATTATCAACAAAATGTCCCCATTTTTTTTTTTACAAGATCTAGTTGTTATAAAAAACCACTCATACAATTTTAGATATACAAATACAGCGGAAGTACCAAGACCTAGAACAACCAGGTACGGGATTAAATCTTTTAGATATGAGGCAGCAAAGCTCTGGAACTCTTTGCCAAATGAAGCAAGGAATATTACATCATATAATCTATTCTCAAATTATATTCAAAATTGGTGTGGGGAATTAAATTGTAAATGCAGCTCATGCAGATTCCAGCCTCTCCTGCCTAAATCTTAAAGTTTTGATCTAACTTCTAACTATGCTTCTAAGCTTACATGTACAAATTTAACTGTATCATTTTTACTCTGATCTGTCTCTTAGGTATGCATATTTATTTAGTCTATGTATATATCCATATTTTATGTTTGTGTTGCAAACTGTTTTCAGTGCTGCATGTGCATCTTAATATAGCTAGTCCCTGTGTATATATATGCATGACTTGTGATGTCTGTATACATGTATGCGTCCTGTTTTATTTCAAATTTCTGTTTTTATGTCTATGCATGCAATTATATATCATTAGTGCTTTGTGTGGGTTTTTTTAATGCTATATAGTCGGTTAAAGAGCTCTTAGCTCATGTTTATTGTTACCTGTATATAGTTCCGACTTTAAATAAAAATTACTTACTTACTTTACTTACATATAGACAATATATCAACAAAACTATTCTTCAAGCAGCTGAACATTCCATACACAGGACTTCAGGTAAAACAGTCACCAGGCCAATTAACTCTGCTTGGACAGATAACTGCACTAAAACCAGGAAAGCCTTTAAGGAATTCCAGCAGGGACACATCTCCAAGGAAGAATACAACAGAGCATGTAAACTCACAAAACATGTTATCTTCCAGGAACAACAAACTCATCGGCAAAACTTTATTTCAACATTAAACTCGTGTACAAACATAACAACAGTCTGGAGAAAGGTCAAAGCGCGTTTAGGTAAAAACACTAGGGCAACTCTTCCAACAATACAAAATGCATACAGCTCACAAGACAAGGCAAATCTAATTGCTAAAACATTTCATCAAGCTAGTTCAAACACCAACCTTGATCTAGCATATGCACTAGTCAGGGATCGATTCAAACGCAAACTCCAAGTCAAAGACATAGGTCTCAACACTGGAACACTCAATCTACCATTTACATTGCACGAACTCAAGCAAGCTCTCATAAACAACACAAATATTGCACCCAGAGGGAACAAAATTACATGTCTCATGCTAAAACAACTCCTTCCAAATTCACGAACATTACACTTCATTTCTACAATCAACTATTTACATCTTGGAGAAATGCCATAGTCATTCCAATACCTAAACCAAGCACGGGACGCCATGTTCCTGACTCTTACAGACCAATATCACTAACATCACACTTGTGAACAACTTTTGAAAAAATGCTCAACATCAGGTTGAGATGGTTTCTAGATAAACAAGGCAAACTAGACCCAGCACAGAGTGGATTCCGCCCGGGTCGCAGTACAAACCGGAAACCAAAGTATTAACAGGAATGGCAAACAGTCAATACACAGGAGCAGTTTTCATCGACATCTCCAAAGCCTTCGATCTTGTCTGGCATGATGGACTGATATACAAGCTTTGTCGTCAGTTCCAATCCCGTGGGGATCCGGGTTAGAATAGGTCCTCGGTACCCCTTGCTTATCGTAAGAGGCGATTAAATGGGGCGGTCCTTCGGATGAGATCGCAGAAACCGAGACCACATGTCACAGCAGGTGTGGCACGATAAAGATCCCTCCCTGCTCAAAGGCCGTAAGCGCCGAACATAGGCCTAAATTTTGCAGCCCTTCACCGGCAATGGTGACGTCTTCATATGAGTGAAAAATTCTCGAGAGGGACGTTAAATAATATTCAATCATTCAATCGTCATCAGTTCCACATCACTGGCAACATACTCTGCCTCATAAGGTCTTTCCTTAAAGACAGGAAAATACAGGTCACTGTAAATCAGTCCAACTCAGATCCGTACACCTTGGACAATGGTACAGTACATCACAAGGTTCTGTTATCAGTCCTACACTTTTCAATCTCATGACCAATGACTTATCGTCCACAATACAACACCAAAAACAACCGTACCAAGTGGCTGATCTCTCCCAGATTGCAGATGACACACAAATTAATCACACACGTCGCTCTATTAAAATCATCAACATTAAGTTGCAAAGCACTCTGGACTCAATTTCAAACTGGTCCATCCAGTGGGGTTTCAAGCTGTCGCAACCAAAAACTGTCGCAATCTTATTTGGCAAAACTAACCAAGGCACACTAACTATAAATCCCAGCTAAACCTCTACCTAAGAAATCAACCCAAGGTAGAATCACAAGTAACTTTTCTGGGAGTCATTTTCGACGAACACATGACATTCAAAGCTCACATCGAAAAACTCAAAATTAAATGTTGCAAAATACTCAACCTTATGCGTTCTGTTTCAGGCACAAAATTCGGTGCTGACAAACAAACTCTTCTAATGCTCTAGAAATCTCTGGTTAGATCTACACTTGACTACGGTTGCCAGGCTTACAACTCAGGTTGCAAGACCTGTCTTCAGAGTCTGGACAGGATCCAACCGTCGGCACTCCGAATTGCACTTGGAACTCACCATAACACAGAATCACAGTACTTAAAGTACTCGTGGGAGTTGAACATTGTGGAAATTCAGTTAGAAAAGAAGGGTAGGGGGATAAATGACTGAATATTATCAGGATTTTAGATACAAATCAACTGTTGTTGTTTTTCAAAGCGTTACAACAGCAAACATGGATAATGGAAGGCCCATGGGCCACAACGCTCCTCGAGTAACTGAAATCGTGTTGTTGTTTTCTAGAATTTCACCCCTTTATATTCTCATGAAAAATGTGACCACATATTATGGCCCAAACATTCAAATCAATATGGTTATCAATGCCTTGCAGTTATGAACAAGTTTTTCCCCTGTATATATACATTCAAGTTTAATCCTAGTTATAGCTAATTCTAAGGATTCATTACTTGAAAAGGTAGTCCAATATGCTAAACTGTCACCTGAGTATACTACAGTTCTGTAGAGGATCAATGGAATGGTAAATAATTGTATAATAACTCAAAATAAATGAAATGCAAAAAAATTAAAAATTGTCGGGCATCAGAAATGCACAAGCCGAGTTGCGCAAGGAATGGGCATAGAGGGAACCGGCAGAAAAGTTTTCAAGAATTATCAAGCAGGGAGCAAAATTTTGCGTACATAAATTTCAGCCGACTTAAATCCTTTGTGACCTTGACCTTTAACCCTTGACCAAAATCAATAGGCTTCTTTGTCTCATCAAGGGCGATAATCCATCTAAGTTTAATTGAGATCCTATAATTTGTTAAAAAATTATAGTGCAGAAAACAAAATTTTCTCCAAATTTCAGTCTATTTATAGCCACTGTGACTTTGACCTTGTGACCCCGGAATCGATAGGCTTCTTGTCTTACTTAATCGAGCTAAGTTTGATTGAGATCCTATAATTCGTTCAAGAGCTATGGTGCGGAAAACAAAATTTTCTCCAAATTCCAGTCTATTTATAGCCAGTGACCTTGACCTTTGACCTAGTGACCCCAGAATCGATAGGCTTCCTCATCTTACTGACGGTGACAATCCATCTAAGTTTGAATGAGATCCTATAATTTGCTCAAGAGCTATGGTGCGGAAATGAAATGTTGTTGCGTGCCCGCCTGCCCGCCCAAAGGCACTTCATCAGATCATAAGCCGAGTTCGACTTCATCGCAACTCCGCTAAAAATGAAACACTAGTCAAATAATGCTATTTATTGCCAAGGTATTTGGGATATTATACTGTGGCTCAAACAGGGGGTGAATGAACTTGACAGTATGGAAAGCATATAGTGGAATCAGACTTGTGATGGTGGAAATCTATAGTGATTAATAAACTATACATGTACAAGATCCATAACTATTTTTTTTTTCAGTTTGTGAGGGAGAATCCTCATGTCTCTTTCATTTGTAAACAAATAAACAATGTGTTTTGACCAGAGCAATTTCCAATCCTTTTTGCAGCATAAATTCAACATTGTGGCAACTGGGTTAAACTTTGAGAGTGAAGTAATACATGCCAGCACCTTATCCCATGCTCTTAAAATTTCTGTTTGACACACACTCATGACATCCACTCAAACATTACAGAGTGCAGCAAAATTCCATTGTAATAGGGGATTCAAAATGGATAACTGGTACAAAATATGGTACATACTATTCAAAAAGGATAATGAATTTGACATATTGATGTCTTGGAAAAGGAAATTCTGACATCGGGGCTCTAAGCGTTTTCAAACATTGTCATTTGATAAAAGTGTTCTACATTTTTAAAAATAGAGATTAATATGTCTTTACATACATAGGTGAGAAAGTTTCCATTATTCCTAGCCGAGACATACCATGTATGCGCAAAAAATTCATAAACAAATATCACACTACTCACGTAGAAAATGTGGACCTTACCGTCATCAAGCGCAGCGAAACACGCCATTTCGAGATTATAGTCGACGAAAGCTCGGTAACAGTAATGAATAAGGTACACTCATTTTGTATCTATTTTGTGACTTTCTTTATTAAAAGGAACAGTTCTCTAATGTGTAACGTGCAATTACTACGTAATTCAATAACTTGAAGCATGAAGAAGTTTCACTTTGCCACCGGATATAAGAAATTTTATTTCGTATTCCGATCCCAATCGAAAGTTGTTGACTGGGAATGACGTGTTTTAATTCAATCCACATGTAACATCAAGCATTTTTTTATATCACATTAAAAAAAACCCAAATATATACACATACACAATGTTGTAGATCTTGTAAATTTTCTGAGGTTTCGCACCATATTCGATATTTCGCGCCACGGTGTCAATAGGGCTTGTGTGCAGTTGTCGTTCGTTTCCCTATCAACGTTTATAGGTGACGCTGCGCTACAAACGACAATTTTCAACCTTATCTTTTATTTTTCTATGTATATCAGTATCAATTTGATCGAAATCTTGTATTCAAATTGATTTGAATACAATATCATTGCATTTATTTACATGTCAATTATCAAAATTAGATTAATTCAGAAAAGTTACATGGATTATTTAATGGCGGATGTTTATAAAAGTTTATGTTGATTTACCTAGGAGTAAATCAGCTGACACAGAACCCCCGCTGACGACCACTATACAAATCAATACAAATTACTGCGCAGAAAATTGCGTGATGACCCAGGGAGATTGAACATAGTTCAACTCCCAAAAAGTACAGTCCTACTGAAATCGGGAAAACTACCACTTAACCTACACAGACTCCAACTGTCAACAAAGTTTTGGGTTAGGTCTGACAAAACAAAACTTGCAAATACATTATTGCAAGCACCTCATACATACGCTTACACCAAATTCAGCGAAAGGTGGGAGAGGGTAGGATAAATGGACCATTTGGCTACCAAATATAGAAATATATAAACACTTATGGGCTACCCGAGCCACCAATCAAACAATTGCTACCAATGGCTCCCATGGACCTTTCCTCTTCCTACGGTTTGCACCAACATCAGCAGTGCAATCACCAAAAACACAGTAACCCATTACAAATCAAAACAATTGCATTGCAACACATAGACATACACTATCAAGGGTTCCAAAAAATCTACACTGATGGAAGCAAAGAACCCACCACAGGCAAAACGGGTGCAGCCATCTATGACCCCCAGCGGTCCCATAGAGGAGGAATATAGATGCACGGACAACATCTCGGTCTACTCGACGGAGATGGTTGCTCTAATTGCTGCACTCAAATGCATTCACAATAAGGGATATCGGAGAACAGGAATTCTCAGTGACTCCCTTAGTGCACTACAAACATTTCAAAGTAGTAGGCCAGATCTTCTCAACACCATCCTCACCCTTTTGCATCAATGCACACAATACAATCAACACACCCACTTCCAGTGGATACCTTCACATGTCGGCATTCAAGGAAACGAGACTGTCAACAACACTGCCAAATAGAAACTAGGTCACAACAAGGTTACATATCACATATCGCTAGGGGTCAGAGAAATTTACAGCTCCATACATCGCACTATAATCGGGATCTACAAACAACAGTTAAACTCAAACACCAAACTCATAGAAATAATCAAATCCAACCCATGCTCAAAACCTCTCAATTATCACTCTAACAAAAACTATGAGAAAATCATCACACGCTTGAGGGTGGGGAAAACCAACCTATTTGGCTGATTTATATAAGTACATCAGGCACACAAACAACAAATGTACACACTGCCAGGTCCCAGAAACAATCGCCCATTATCTTTTACACTGTCCACTTCACAACCACCACAGAACAAACCTCATACAAACACTTCACGCAGCAGGAGTCACTCCCTTTGACCTTCAGATTCTGCTAACCATAGCCACCTACAACATTAACACTCTCGTACCAGCAATACTAAACTTTATCACATCTACTGGATATACTAACTATATCTAAGTGTGACTAATTGCTCTTAACTCCGTATTTATTGTAGAGATGCCCCAGTTGGGGTAGGAATCGACCATTTTGCTTTTGGTTGCATCTTCTAACTCCCCACTTCATCATCCTCTATCATCGTAGCGGTTTGTGTGGCGTTGGCACTATGTCAGGTCAGAATTTGTCTGCTGGCAGTGGTTCGGGGCTTAACCCTGGACCGGTGTCAAATGTCTCATAAATACGCTGTGTCACATCCAAACTCAATACACGTCCATCCCTACATCACTTACTGACACCCTAAACTGTCAGACACTCTTGAAGTAACACCTCTGGTGACAGGAGTGGCTGACGGTTATACTTTTTAACCTTTAAGGGCTGCTGCAGGTATCAGTCACTTCTGCTAACTGTAGTTTCCCGGCTATAACACATGCCTACCAACATTAAAATTTATACACCAAAACATACCATAAACATATCACTTACCCTTGGCAGTTTAAGCTTATACTTTTACCCAAATGATATACCCCCCTCAACTAATACCTTTTATATAATGTAAAAATAAAATAATACTAACATGCATGTCTTTCCTTGAAATAACACAAATTACAACCAACACTCAAACACTACATCTGGTGGACTGTTAGTCCCCGAGGGTCTCTACAGCCCAATAGCCAAGTACCTCGTTACTAGCTTGAAAATATGGATGTACATGTATATTTAATTGCTTTGATAAAATTTAGAAATTCATTTCAAAATTAAGGATTATATCCCTCATGCATAGCTCTGATCCTTAGACGAATATGACTCCAAACTTTTGCACTGTTTTCCCTTTTAGTTCTTACAAGATTACTGTTATTTCGGATTTCCAAAATTTCGGCTTGAGCATCACTGAAGAGACATTATTTGTCGAAATGCGCATCTGGTGCATCAAAATTGGTACCGTATAAGTTTTACATCTAGAAGTCCCTAACATTAAACTTCCTATTTAGGTCTATTATTAATTTATTTTAATATATCCAGGCATATCCTGGATTAAATATGGGATTCAGAATCCTATTTCCTGTATTATCAATAAGCGTATGCTCTTCATGGGGGTATAAAGCTCTCTGTATTATAGTTTAAATTAGACACACATACACTTAAATTTTATCAAGTAATTCTTTATACAATAAAGCATCGGTGCTAGAGGCCAACTATCTCTTAAAGATAGTGGTCTTACGCGTTTTCTGTGGCTTTGTCATAAAGTCATGGATGTGCGAGCTTGGTCAACTCCACGTTAAACACTTTCAGCCATAAATACATTTGCACACACAACTATCCTGCTTTCGGCCAACAAATAAGGAAGTTAAGGCGACTATCTAAATAAAGGGGGGGGGGCTCCCTCCGTACCTCCTTTGCCGCGTCCTCAACACAGTCTTCAAGAAGACCGTCTCTCCAATTTTACTGAGGGAGATCCGGGGGTCGATCGGCCACAGATGAAGAATAAGCAAGCTTCAAGAAGCCCTTCCCCCGACTATACTGTGGGGATCTGTGGGCGATTGACTCGAGGAAGAGGAAATGGACCCATCCACCACCTTCTGTAGGACCTAACGATCCTCGGATCTTGCAGATATTTCAGGGGATCCGAAGGTCGACCAATATTGTCGCCTCGCCGCAACAAACCTAGTGTAGCAGGGCCCCTACTGGGCAGTCTGCACTATAAATCTACACCATCATCATCATAGTCTACACACATCTTGACCGAGAAGAACATCGATAAAAAGACAAATTAAAGATTAACAACGGTAAGGTATAGATGTGGCTGAATAAGTCTTTCCTATACAAAGTCAGTAATAATATAACTTCCGGTTTATTAAATACTTTACACAGGAATGAGACATTGCTCACCTTTACCCTTACTTCCGCTACATTAATCTCATTTATACAGATTGAGCACAGACAAACATTGAGCAATTGAAGCGAGTGATTTCTAGTTGATCAATGTTTGCTATAATTGTACGTGATTTCATTGTTTCTTTGTAAAATAGCTAATCATTTGAACTGATCATTGTCTCAAATCATTTTACTGCCAATCTCTGTTCAATATCTCGGAATAAAGCCAAGAGGACCCACATCGCTAATCAATATTTTGAGCAAGTACTAGTAGCTCAGTCTAAATTGAGAAACCACGGTTGCACGCTACAAATTCCCCATTTTCTTTTTGTATATCGAACCTTTTCTGTTTTTCATAAAGATGCATTTTAGTTTTTATACCGTAAGTCCTTCAAAAGACAATAAGAATATAATTTTGGCTTCACCCTGAAACCAAACCTTTACCCTTTAAGATCATGAAATTTACAATTATGGTAAAGGACTACATGTTCCTACAGTACTCCTTCTAAATAAAGTGGAGCCTCGTTAATCCGGACACTTTGGTTCCCAGCAAAATCGTCCGGATAAATGGAGCGTCCGGATAATTGAATCGCATATTTTCTAGCTTTGCATAAGTAGCCAATATGCGCCTACTTTATTGATGCATAGTGAATTAAACACATTCTATCATTGGATTTAACCATTTGCATTAGTAAATAAATTATGATAATGTTAACATTTACATGTATTTCAAAGCACTAAAATCTAATGTACGTGTTCAGTGTATTTGCCTGTGCCTACATTGTACATACATAAAACCCCTAAAACAAATATACAAAACTGTGTACCGTATGCACTAAAACAAATAATGAAGCACTTTATGTAACTATAAGTAATTAAATCATTAGTAACTAACATAATCATTTACATTTCAAACATTTCATCACACTTTTACTTCTTAAAGAGGCCGATAATTTCCATCTGTCACGATTCACGGGTTCGGTGGTCTGTTAAAACAATCTTCATCGTCCAAAGTTGATATAAGAATTTCGTGATTATCATGTCAGTTAACAACATTCTTTAACCAAAATTCAATCTGCCAGACTTTATATTTCTTATTCTATAATTATCCAAGACAATATCAGGAGAACAAAATCATTTAAGCTCGTAATATCAAGACCTACTACTGCTTTGATCTAGTCACGCGCACTTATTATTTTCATGATGCAATAATAACGGAACAAAACTCGGGTGAAACTAACATTACAGGTACATACATAATTTAATTGTCATTTTCCTTTAAATGGTAATTTTCTCACTTCTACCCAGAGTTTAAAAATTCGTAAGCAATAAAGCTCTACAACATCGTAAGAAGAATCAATCGTACACAGGTACATTCTACATGCGCGACATTCTAAACGTTAAAAAATCATACTATATATACATGTGCATGAACATACATGTATATTTCACGCCAATCAACAGAATAAAATCCAGAATCTAGAAGTATAATCTACACTCTTTAGATTTGAATAAGCCGATATGAATTTACGAATCAGTACAACTGATACGTGTAGCAGTTAAAAAAAATTATCATTACGGCATGATGTTTAATTATGTTCCCCAAACAAAGTTTGGGAACATATTGTTTTTACTCTGTTTCTTATTATTATGTTCCCCAAACAAAGTTTGGGAACATATTGTTTTTACTCTGTTTCTTATTATTATTATTATTATTATTATTATTATTATTATTCTTTTTCTCCGGTACTTTTTTGTCCGGTAGTGTTCTCAGAAACTACAAAAGGGATCGATATGAAACTTTCCAGGATGATAGTATAGCGTTTGTAGATGTGCATAGTGATAGTCATTTTGTTTACACGTGCATGCACGCGCGCGCACGTGCATTGCAATTTTGGTACAAAAAATGGAAAATCAGAATATTGAAGGAAGCGATATAAAACCTAAATAGGATGATAGTATATCATTTGTACATATGAAAAATAATAGTTATTTTGCCAGCACGCGCACGCATGCGCGTGCACGCGCATTACAAAATTTGTACGCTAACTTTGGAATCAGTCTAACTTTTTTGTTGTTCATTGAAATGGCTTGAAATTCATATCTTAGGTAGATATTGAGACCCTTAACTGATTTACATGGTCAAAATTACCAATTTCCACGCGCATGCACGTGCGCTTCATTTTGATTGGATAATGCTAAAACGTTTGTAACTATCTTATTTATGAAGCGAATGAGATGATATTCACAGCATATGTAGACAATATGTGTATCTATATGTTGGTGTAACAAAAAATGCCAACGCACACGCGCATGCGCGTGCAACGTTTTTTAAATGTTCAATTTTTAAAGGACGATAACGTTTTTGTTTTTCATCAAATTCTATTCATATTAGGGGTTTAGATGTATCTTGGTACTCCTTACAAATTGCTGTGGTTAAAATTACTGCTCAGCACGTGCATGCACGTGTGTTGATTTCTGATTGGACGATTTTAAAATCGCTATAACTTCCTTATATTTGGTGGAAACGCTATGAAATTCATAATGTGGGTATATGATACAAATGCCTGTTGAGCAACATCAACAAAAATTTGGAATCATACACGCGTGCGCGTGTATGCACGTGCAACGCTTTCTTTCATTTCTTGGTACTGAAATGATCATATTGAACGTACTACATGTAATTAAAGGCTAAAATAAAATGATTTTTTCCTATAGATTCACAAGGACATCACTTTTTAATTGGGGGAGGTTTGGGGAACATCTGTAACGGTCCCCGTTACAATTAGAACTAGTTATTATTATTATTATTATTCTTTTTCTCCGGTACTTTTTTGTCCGGTAGTGTTCTCAGAAACTACAAAAGGGATTGATATGAAACTTTCCAGGATGATAGTATAGCGTTTGTAGATGTGCATAGTCATAGTCATTTTGTCTGCACGTGCATGCACGCGCGCGCACGTGCATTGCAATTTTGGTACAAAAAATGGAAAATCAGAATATTGAAGGAAGCGATATAAAACCTAATTAGGATGATAGTATATGATTTGTACATATGAAAAATAATAGTTATTTTGTCAGCACGCGCACGCATGCGCGTGCACGCGCATTCCAAAATTTGTACACTAACTTTGGAATCAGTCTAACTTTTTTGTTGTTCATTGAAATGGCTTGAAATTCATATCATAGGTAGATATTGAGACCCTTAACTGATTTGCATGGTCAAAATTACCAATTTGCACGCGCATGCACGTGCGCTTCATTTTGATTGGATAATACTAAAACGTTTGTAACTATCTTATTTATGAAGCGAATGAGATGATATTCACAGCATAAGTAGACAATATGTGTATCTATATATTGGTGTAATAAAAAAATGCCAACGTACACGCGCATGCGCGTGCAACGTTTTTTAAATGTTCAATTTTTAAAGGACGATAAGGTTTTTGTTTTTCATCAAATTCTATTGATATTAATGGTTTAGATGTGTCTTGGTACTCCTTACAAATTACTGTGGTTAGAATTACTGCTCAGCACGTGTATGCACGTGTGCTGAATTCTGATTGGACGATTTTAAAATCACTATAACTTTCTTATATTTGGTGGAAACGTTATGAAATTCATACTGTGGGTATATGATACAAATGCTTGTTGAACGACATCAACAAAAATTCGGAATCGTACACGCGTGCGCGTGCATGCACGTGCAACGCTTTCTTTCATTTCTTGGTACTGAAATGACCATATTGAATGTACTACATGTAATTAAAGACTAAAATAAAATGATTTTTTGCTATAGATTTAAAAGGACATCACTTTTTAATTGGGGGAGGTTTGGGGAACATATGTAACGGTCCCCGTTACAATTAGAACTAGTTTATTAATACTATTAGGGTATTGATCAAGACTATAAAATAATATGCTACAGATTTATTTACAAAATTCAACACTACACGCAATAAAGATCTTATGTGCGAAAATTGGCAATACAATGTCTCGATCGGCACGTGCTATCTAACGGACTTATCATCACACACCACCTAATTGGAGGGAGGTGTTGACAGGGTACAGGTAATCGCTTCAATTAGACAGTTTGACTTGTTTTCTTTATAATTTACACCTTGCTAAAATTGTCCGACACAGACCTTCCCTAAACAAAATTACCGTCCGGATTAACGGTACAATTTTCAATGCATTATAACGTTTTGTAGTAAAAAGTGACCGTCCGGATCCGGAACGCGAATTTCCGGATTAATGATGCAAAATAATGTATAAAAATTCCGTTCCCTAGAAAAATCGTCCGGAAGGTGAAGCGTCCGGATTAATGGCGTCCGGATTACCGAGGCTCCACTGTATTTAGTTTCAATTTAGTATCATTAGCATTAAAGCGGATATCATTTACATGTTAGGCAAATATACACTACATACCAAGTTTGGTCCCGCCCTGGGGTCAGAACCTCTACCCCAGGGATAAAATTTACAATTTGGTAGATGTCTTCCTGCTCTATATATCACTATGCATTTAGGTTTTCTTAAGATATGCAGTTGTAGGGAAGAAGAGTTTTGAAAGTTGGTCAATTTTTGCCATGCCCCTAGGGAGTCCTTAAATTTACAATCATTTGAGAAGAATTGGAATGGTATTTATCAAGAAGACGTTCAAAATGTTCAATTGTTAATGCACAACAGACGACAATTGGTTACACGAGTTTAAAGTAGACCTGATAATTACTCCAAAGATCATTACTTTGTGAAAGGATGATGAGGTAATTCGATCTTCAGGAGTGTCTGACATTTTCTAAAAAATAAATAAATAAAAACCTTCAGTTTGCAAGGTGTGCATGAGATTAATTTTCATTTCTTACTCTGGACATATGTTTGGTTTGTATGGTGTCTTACATTCGAGATCCACTCCTCTCTCTTCCTAATGACCACGCGCTGATTATAAAATTCAAGTTATCTCAGTTTAAAATTCCACCGATTTATTAATCAAATAACCATAATAGATAAAAAATAGGTTCAAATATGAAGACTACAATATTAAATAATATACAATGTTTACTATATTAAAAGCAAAAGACAACTCTCTCCCGATTAGCCGGTAGGCAAATTTTGACTCCCATAGAATAATGACCGGGGGTCATTTTTCGACGTCGAAAAGTGACCCCCGGTCATTATTCGACGTAGAATAATGACCCCTTTTGCCCGTAGAAAAAATGTCTTTTTCAAAAAATCAGTCCATTTCACGTTTAGAAAAATGACCCCTGTAGAATAATGACCCCCTTGTAAATTTTATTAAGGATTATTTCTCTGGTAATGCCTAAGGGAGACAGTCCAACATTGTCATATTATAAGTAAATCTATCATTCATATGAAACGTAACCAGATTAAAACATATTAGGAATTGTAATTTTGTTTAAAAATAGTGAGGGGCACCAAAGAAATCCACCTTGACTTGACAAGCAAAAAAAAAAAAACAAACACGAAGGATATCCTTCTGACACTCCAAAATCCTATTTCGTAGGGGGTGGGGTGGGGGTGGGGGGCTTTACACTTCCCTTGTCACTTTTAAAATTTTTTTTTTAATACACTTTATATACGTTGCTTGTATGCCATTTCCTACTGAGTTTCATGTATTTTCACGTCTCCCAAGGAAAATTTTGAAGCATTCAAAATTCATGGCCTCTGGAGGGTCTTCCGACTGTAATGACTCAAAATTGTTTTATTTGTGGGTACTAACTAACAATCCCAATCTGATAAAAATTAGATCCTCCATCTGCTCCTTTGTTTTTATGTTGTAGAGACAATATGAAAACAAAGGAGCGGATCGGGGATCTTATTCTAATCAGATTGTAAAAAAGCCTTACTTAAGGGGGGGGGGGGAGGGGGGGGGAGAGAGACGGCACAACCATACTTTTTCCCCCTTTGAAAAGTGTGGGGGCATGTGCCCGGCTGTGCCTTCCCCTACTCCCCTGTACTGTGTACGACATACTGCATTTTTGAACATTGCAATGGGGAGATCCCCTTCTAATATAAATGAGATATAACTATTTTCACCGTGAGAACATTTTTCTTGTAACTAAGAATTTTATGACGTTTTAAAACGTAACTCGGTAAAAAAAACCAAAACGTAGTACGGAGAGAATAGGTTATGTACATGCAAGAAATAATGCTTTGAGTGTTGAGAACCTGCATATTAGAATTGAGTATTTTTTTTAACCGTGGTATATTCTCATCTGATCAATCTGTTAATTTTGTGTTAAAAAAGTGAGGAGGCACAAACCCACTTGTGCCCCCCTCCCCCATCTTCCAAAAGTGAGGGGGCACGTGCCCCTGTCCCCTTGTCCTACACCCCTGATAGGCATAAATTATCCAGTGAAATGCTATAGTCTACCTAAAGTTATCGTTCGCATACTCACTAATACCTCTATCAACACTTACTCATCTTTCAAAATTCTTGAAAAACGATAATGATGCGTATATGAAATAAGCTATTGACTTCAGTTGCAAAAAATGTATGTCAATTCATCAGTTTTAAGAAGATTTCACGCCTCTCTGTGACACAAGAAGTATTGTATTTAGACGCAGCTCTTTTTTATGTGTGTGTTTGATTACACAAGATCTATACATGTAAATAGATAGCATAAATACATTGGTAGATTCAGAGGGAGGTGTGGAGGTTTTATAGGTTGTACCTCTGCTTATCGTTACAAAATGTTGCTTAATGAGGTAAAAATAACACATTTTGAGAATGGAACTCCCCTTTTGAAAACTAAAATTTATGGTAGAACCCCTTTTTGAAAAGTCCCTGAAATATGCGGGTTTTTTCCAGTTGTAATTGGTCATGGAACCTACAGTGGGTTTTCCTCAAATTTAATGAACTAGTTCTTACTTTTATTTTATTAACCGTGAAAAAAAATTTACACATGGAATAAATTTGATAAGAGGAGAAGCTGGAACAATAACTCTGGGTAAATAATGACCTAAAAACCCGCATCAACTCCTTTAAAATAAATCAATCTGCTAAGAAAGGGAGGGGGTCATTTTTCTACGGGGGTAATTATTTTTCAGGTATGACACGCAAAATAATGACCCCTGGGTCTTCTATCCACAAAATTATCCAATTTTTCTACGGCTAAGGGGTCATTTTTCGACGTCGAAAAATGACCCCCGGTCATTATTCTATGGGAGTCAAAATTTGCCTCTACACCGGCATTAAAGGACAAAAATTCAAGTCCATAATTATTACATGTATGAAGCATCTTCATACGAAATTTGAAAGAAATTGGAATGATAGTTATCAAGGAGTTAAAGATGTTTTATTGTTCAAACAATTTTAAAATAAATGACCATTTTGGCCCCATCCTGATACCGAAACCCCTACCCCTAAGCTGGGATCATCAAATTTAAAATATTGGTAAAGGACTACCTGCTCTTTCTATATATATCCATTTAGTTTTAATTTAGTACCATCAGCACTAAAAAAGATGCTAAGTGTTTTACACATAAACACTATATACCAAGTTTGGCCCTGCCCTGGGGTCAGAACCTCTATTCCGGGAATCATAAAATTTACAATTTTGGTACCGAGTCCTTCTAGAGTGCTCTACATCATTATGCATTTAGTTTTTCTTACACATGTGCGGTTGTAGAAAAGATTTTTGAAAATTGGTTAATTTTTGGAACTTTTTGCCTTGTTTTTCAGGCCCCAGGAGTGCAGGAGCCCTGAAATTTATAATTTATGTCTTCCTTGTCCCAACGATGCTTCATACCAAATTTGAGAAGAATTGGAATGGTATTTATCAAGAAGATGTTCAATTGTTAATGCACAACAGACGACAATTAGTTACACGAGTTTAAAATAGACCTGATAATTACTCCAAAGATCATTACTTTGTAAAAGGATGATGAGGTAATTCGATCTTCAGGAGTGTCTGACATTTTCTAAAAAAACCCAAAAACCTTCAGTTTGCAAGGTGTGCATTTATAAATGAGATTAATTTTCATTTCTTACTCTGAACATGTTTCGTTTGTATGGTGTCTTACATTCGAGATCCACTCCTCTCTCTTCCTAATGACCACGCGCTGATTATAAAATTCAAGTTATCTCAGTTTAAAATTCCACCGATTTATTAATCAATTAACCATAATAGATTAAAAAAAAATAGGTTCAAATATGAAGACTACAATATTAAATAATATACAATGTTTACTATATTAAAAGTAAAAGACAACTCTCTCCCGATTAGCCAGCATTAAACGACAAAAATTCAAGTCCATAATTATTACATGTGTATAGTAGTATAGATGTACGAGGGCAAGTCAATAAGTAACTAGCCTATCACATTTCCGATTGATCGAGACGGTCACGATTTTCATGCCTTGTTTCAAATACATGTCTTATACCTGGGTACAAAATTGCATGCGTATCGAGTCATTCTTTAATAAGATATTGAATGTCAAACATGGCTAATGATGTAAAGGCATGCTTTTCATCTAAAGTTGAGTACTGTGCTATAATTCTGTACTTGTATTTAAAAGGTAAAACAGGCAAGGAAATACACAGCGAGTTAGACGATGTTTATGGGTCTTCTGCACCATCTTATGCTCTGGGTAGGGAATTTCAAACGCGGTAGAATGTATTCAGAAGACGAAGCCAGGTCTGGACACCCACTGGATGCCATCAACGAAGAAAGTTCAGGATCTGGTACACTCTGATGGGCGAATTCAGGTGAAAGAAATAGTGCAGGCATTAGGCATTTCACATGATAGTGTTTCAACAATCTTACATGATCATTTAGGTATGCGCAAGCTAACAGCCCGTTGGGTCCCCAAATCCCTTAGTGATGAGCAAATGGCAACCAGAGCATCAGTATGCAGCGCCTTGTTGAAGCGTTTTAGGTCAAAAGATGATTTTCTTTAGCGTATGGTGACTGTAGATGAGACTTGGGTTCATTATTATGAGCCAGAGAATAAAGCTCAGAGCCGTCTGTGGGTAGGACCTGTGGTCCCCGAGGCCAAAGAAGTTCAAGACGCAACCATCTGCTGGCAAGGTGATGGCCACAGTATTTTAGGACGCAAAAGGCGTTATTATGTTGGAATTTTTACCCAAGAGAAGTACAATAACTGGAGTGTACTATGCAAACTCGCTACACCAGCTGAGAACCGCCATCTGTGAAAAATGCCCAGGTAAAATCTCTAAAGGTGTTTTGCTGCAACAGGACAACATGAGAGTCCACACTTGCAAAGTTGCAATGGATGCTGTAGAGCGAAACGGGTATGAATTAATACCACATCCTACCTATTCGCCTGACCTAGCGACTTCTTCCTATTCCCAAACTTGAAAAAGGATATCTATGGACATCATTTCCGGTCTGACGAAGAAGTCGTGACGGCAGTTGAGGAGTGGGTCAATGAAAAGGACTCTGACTTTTTCAGTTCTGGGTTGATGGCACTTGAACATTGCTGGTCTAAGTGCATCACACTAGAGGGCAATTACATCGAAAAAGAAGAGGTGGATCTCAACTGGAAATAAGTTAGGCTGATTGACTCGCCCTCGTATATATAACATCAAACATTGTGATTACATAGTATTATATGATAAAGACGTCTAGAACGTTTTTGATAGCATAGCTATTTTTACATGACAACACATGTTTTGCTGTCTTTAGGTTTCTCTTCTTGCTTTGTATTCTTCTCTTTCAGCATCCTTTGGTGTTGCTCAAAGTGATAAACATCCCTGAAACAAAAATTTCATTGGGAGTTAAATGAAAATAATTCAAACAAATCCCAAATTACCCCCAAGTTGTCATTGAGTATTGCTATTTTTAAAGTCTTTTATGTTTAACCATCATCCAACTTCAAAAATGGAGGCACAAAATGGAAGCTTATAGTTGAGATCTTAACAAGAGGCCAATGGGCAATAACGGTCACCTGAGTATCACACAAGAAGTAAGAATTGAGTTCATCTCAAAATCAACCTTTGAAGCTCATCTGACAAATAGACATAAGATGTAAGAAACGAACGAGGAGAGGAAGTAAGCTGGAAGAAACTAACAAAGAAGCCTGCTACATATACAGATATTCTGATTTCTCTACTTGTACCCCAGATAAGTTTGTCACACCCGACTAATTTTCTAGTTTGACTCGAGCAGTACACATTTCAATAGTAATTTATTGGGGATGGAAAACAAATGAAGCAACAGTGTCAAATGGCATGTATGTGGTTCAAAGAAAACTACAAATATAAACAAGAATATCAGTAAAACTGATGGTTGCTCCCCAAAAGAACTACTTCATATGACGAAAGACTCACAATATGGTCAATAACTTAAAATATTGATGAAATGAAGGTTTTTTTAAATTATATATAAGGTTTATATTAAGTAATGGTCATTTTGACCTTGAAAACCTGTCTGAAACTTGTCTGAAAGCCCTATCACTTATTTGAATGATATAAGATCAATACATGTTAAAAAACTGTTGAAATAAGGCACTTTTTCCTAATGAAAGGTGAGGATAACGAATAGTGATCAATCTTATAACTCCTATAAGCATATAAGGTACATGTTGGGTGACCTTGACCTTTTCAAATTCCAAATTTTCCAAAAGATTAATAAATGTTGAAATGAAGTTTTTTTTATATGATATATGAGGTATCTGTTCTGAGTGACCTTGACCTTTACAAAATGACCTCAAAAGACCTTGGTCCAAAAGTCCTTGTCTCAAGGAACATTTGTGATCAGTCCCATCCTACCCCAAGGGCACTTGAATTGAACATAACTGACAGTGCTTGCATATCAATGATTATAAGCACGGCATTCCATTATATGAAATGAATTTTTTAGGATGTTCCCTACATATTCCCATGTAAAATTTGATCTCTTATTGTGGCCTAACCTTACTTCCGGGGGGGGGGGGGGGGGGGGGGGGGGGGCACACAATTTGAACAAACTTAAACCTGCATTAATTGGGGATGCTTGCATATCAATATAACTAATCACGCCCCTGCTGTTCTCAAGAAGTTGGGTTTCTTCAGGGTAGATCAAACTCCCAAGGTCAAGGTCACAAAAGAAGATTTTGATACCAAAATTGGTCTTGTCACAAGGAGTGCACATTTGAAATATGAGAGCCTATTTCACACAATTCAAAAGTTATGTTCTCGAGAGGATCTGGGTTAAAATAGGTCCTCAGTTACCCTTGCTTGTCATAAGAGGCAACTAAATGGTGCGGTCCTTCCTTCGAATGAGACCAGAAAAACCAAGGTCTTGTGTCACAGCAGATGTGGCACAATAAAGATCCCTCCCTGCTCAAAGGCCGTAATTAAAGCGCCGAGCATAGGCCTAAATTTTGCAGCCCTTCACCGGCAATGGTGACGACTCCATATGAGTGAAATATTCTCAAGAGGGATGTTAAACAATATACAATCAATCAAAAGTTATGAGGAAGGTTATAAGTTTTGGTCAAAGTATCAAAATTTGGGTCAAACTCCAAGGTCAAGGTAAGAAATGTAAGATCTTGCAATAAGAAACCTATATACAAACTATATACAAACAAGAGGCCCATGCATGGGCCACATCGCTCAACTGAGTCACCTTGCCCCATATCTAAAGATTTTCCATACATATTCGCATGTAAAACTTTGATCCCCTATTGTGGCCCAATCCTACCCCCAGGGACCATGATTTTAACAAACTTGAATCTGCACTATGTCAGAAAGCTTTCAAGTAAATGTTAACTTTCTGGCCCAGTCATTCTTCATCAGAAGATTGTTAATGATTTTCCCTATATATTTGTATGTAAAAATTTGATCCCCTATTGTGGCCCCATCCTACCCCCAGGGGTCATGATTTTAACAAACTTGAATCTGCACTATTTCAAGATGCTTTCCTGTAAATTTCAGCTCCTCTGGCCCAGTGGTTCTTGAGATTTTTAAATTACCCCACTCTATTTTTGCATTTTTGTGATTATCTCCCCTTTGAAGGGGGCATGGCCCTTCATTTGAACAAACTTGAAAGCCCTTCACCCAAGGATGCTTTGTGCCAAGTGTGCTTGAAATTGGCCTAGTGGTTCTGGAAAAGAAGATGAAAATGTGAAAAGTTTACAACAACGATGCCGATAGACAATGGACAAATTTCAAGTGAGCTAAAAATGACAGTGGGAAGAAATTACAGATCAGGTTAAGGAAGTTAGCTCCTGAGCTTTTGAGTACAACTGCGTAGGATGCTACAACTAAGTATTTACTGGTTCAATATTGATTCCATTGGTGCAAACATATTACACATTTATTGCTGAACCCTATATCCAGTTGAAAATTTTTGTGTCAATTCAAATTTTGAAAGTATTTGACAGGGACTATATTTTGTGGCGGAAGGATTCATTAATCAAAAAGTTCTAATTTTGCATAATATTACAGTTTCTGTTTCATCCAATGTATCGTCTATTTTTATACTCCTATACATGTATTTCAGTTTTATGATTTATGATACAGGTAGTTGAGACTTGGAACTATAGTTCAAATATTGTAATTTATTAATTTGGATGATATATTTTTCCAAACAGAACACCAATTCTTAAAAAAGTTTAAATTAATTTACTCGAAATTTTGTATAAAAATTCAGTATTTTCGCCAATAATTCAAAAATTTGATCTCCAACCCCCACCTTTTAAAGTTGCATTTTAAATTAATTGCAAGTAAGACCAGGCCTTGAAAATTGTGCAAAAATTTTACAAATTGACATTACTCCTAATATGTCCTTTTAAACTATCAATTTTGATATCGTGAAGTTTAAAGTATAAATCAAAAATACACTTCCAAAAAAATTGACATTACTCCAAATCTCAGGTGCGAACCTCTTTAACAAAGGAAATAAAAAGAAAGATTGCTTCTAACAGGCGAGAGCAGCGAAGAACTGGCAGTAATTCCCCATCATCCAGAGGTGTAGAAATTACCACTATAGGCCAGATTATTGGAAACTTGTGTGCCTGGGATTTCGGGATGAATTGATACGTACACTAACAGTAGATAAAACAATCTCACTGTCATTTATTATATGTTTAATGGTGTAACCGTTGAGTCGAGCGAAGACCCTTTACATCTTGCAACAACGAATTTAGACATTTAAGCCGCCGATTCATTTGACGCGGGAAATATAATGCAGTCGAAGTAAACAGTGCATTGTGACGTCATATCAGCTGTGATGTTTGTTTCTTTTTCTTTTCAAACCAAGCAACAACAAAATGTACAAAGATATGAGAAAGCTTGTCTGGAATTTAACAAGAGGCCCATGGGCCACATCGCTCACCTGAGTCACCTTGGCCCATATCTGAAGACTTTCCATATATATTTGCATGTAAAACCTTAGTCCCTATTATGGCCCCAACTACCTCTGGAGGCCACGATTTTTGCAAACTTGAATCTACACTACATCAGAAAGCTTTCATGTAAATGTCAACTTCTTTGGCCCAATGGTTTTTGAGAAGAAGATTTTTAAAGATTTTCCCTATATTTGTATGTAAAACTTTGAACCCCCCCCCCCCCACTTGTGGCCCCATCCTACCCCCCGGGGGCCATGATTTGAACAAATTTGAATCTGCACTATGTCAGAAAGTTTTCTTGTAAATATCAGCTTTTCTGACTCAGTGGTTATTGAGAAGAAGATTTTTCCTATATATTTGTATGTAAAACTTTGATCCCCTATTGTGGCCCCATCCAACCCCCGGGGCCCATGATTTGAACAAACTTGAATTTGCATTATGTCAGGAAACTTTCATGTAAATCTCAGCTTTTCTGGCTTAGTGGTTCTTGAGAAGAAGATTTTAAAAGTTTTTCCCTATATATTTGTATGTAAAACTTTGATCCCCCCTTGTGGCCCCATCCTACCCCCGGGGGACATGATTTGAACAAACTTGAATCTGCAATATGTCAGGAAGCTTTCAGGTAAATTTCAGCTCTTCTGGCCCAGTGGTTCTTGAGAAGAAGATTTTTAAATGACCCCACCCTATTTTTGCATTTTTGTGATTATCTCCCCTTTGAAATGGACATGGCCCTTCATTTGAACAAACTTGAAAGCCCTTCACCCAAGGATGCTTTTGGCCAAGTTTGGTTGAAATTGGCCCAGTGGTTCTGGAGAAGAAGATAAAATTGTGAAAAGTTTACAACAACGACGACAGACAACGGACAAATTTTGATCAGAAAAGCTCACTTGAGCCTTCGGCTCAGGTGAGCTAAAAACGGTTGTGGTACTTCAATCCAAACTATTTATTTATTTTATTTATGGGGTTGTCGATGAAGTATACCACAGTGACTGCGCCATTTTTCCAGAAGTGTTATGGGTAATCCCCATCATTTTTCAGCTGATAAAGAGCAAATCATGTGACTCATATGTTTAAACATTGGAGCGAGTTTGCTGTGTTGCTTCAGCTCGCTATAATCCATTGGATTATTTCTGTCCCTAAATTGCCTCTCTCATCTGATAACACACCATATATATAACATAAGCTGCTACCACAGGCTCTCGATATTTTAAGTACATATTATGATAAAACAAGAGCTAGGCCACATCGCTCACCTGAGTCACCTTGGCTTATATTTAAAGATTTTCCCTATATATTTGCATGTAAAACTTTTATCCCTATTGTGGCCCCAACCTACTCCTGGGGGCCATCATTTTTACAAAATTGAATCTGCACTATGTCAGGAAGCTTTTGCGTAAATGTAAACTTTTCTGGCCCAGTGATTATTCATCAGAAGATTTTTAATGATTTTCCCTATATAATTTGTACGTAAATTTTGATCCCCTACCCCCGGTGACCATGATTTTTATAAACTTGAATCTGCACTATGTCAGAAAGCTTTCGTGCAAATGTAAAATTCTTTGGTTCCTAAGGAATTTTTTTTTTAAAGATTTTTTGCTATTTATTAGTTATGTAAAACTTTGATCCCCTATTGTGGCCCAATCCTAGCCCTAGGGGTAATGAGTTTAACAAATCTCACTCAGCTTTTCTGCCTCGGTGGTTCTTGAGAAAAAGATTTTTCAAGATTTTCCCTATATATATGTGTATGTAAAACTTTGATTCCCTATTGTGGCCCCATATCCTACCCCCGGGGGCCATGATTTTAACAAACGTGAATCTGCACTACTGTAGAATCATTTAAATTTGTGGGGGCCAATTTTCGTGGATTGCTGAATTTTTCCAGGTTCGTGGGGGATGAAATTTCATGGATTTATATATTTGTAAGAAAGATAACTCTGGAATGTAATTATGATTCTTTATTCGTTGAGGATGTAAGTTCGTGGGCGAAGGGTACCCACGAATTCCACGAAAATTGAGCCACCATGAATTCTAATGATTCCACAGTATGTCAGGAAGCTTTCATGTAAATCTCAGCTTTTCTGGCTTAGTGGTTCTTGAGAAGAAGATTTTTAAATATTTCCTCTATATATTTGCATGTAAAACTTTGATCCCATATTGTGGCCCCATATCCTACCCTCAGGGGCCATGATTTTAACAAACTTAAATCTGCACTATGTCAGAAAGCTTTCAAATAAATACAAGTTTTTCTGGCTCAGTGGTTCTTGAGAAGATTTTTAAAGATTTTTCCTATATATTTGTATGTAAAAATTTGATCCCCTATTGTGGCCACGAAGCTTTCATGTAAATGTCAGCTCTTCTGGCCCAGTGGTTCTTGAGAAAAAGATTTTTTGCATTTTTGTGATTATCTCCCCTTTAAAGGGGACATGACCCTTCATTTGGACAAACTTGAAAGCCCTTCACCCAAGTATGCTTTTGGCCAAGTTTGGTTGAAATTGGCCCAGTGGTTCTGGAGAAGAAGTTGAAAATGTAAAATGTTTACAGACAGACGACGAACAACAGGCGATCAGAAAAGCTCACTTGAGCTAAAAAATGTCTACCTGTAACCAAACTATTTGATTACAAAATTATGAGTATTACCCGTAATGCTTGTGGAAATATGTCGTTATCACCTTGGTATATTTCATGGACAACCCCTTAGATAAAACTTAGATAAAAATTGCTTGATTTGAAAGAAAAAAAATTGCAGCTAATATGACGTCATAATGCAGTTTACATCGACCACATTATATTTCCTGCGTTAAATAAATAGGTGGATTTAAATGCCTTGTTGCGACTTGTTGCAAGATGTTATGGGTCTTCGCTCATAAAACATAATATTATATATTTAAAACATCAAGAACCTGCGGCTGCTGCCATATTTAGCTTAATTAAAACAACTATTTACCTGTCATAAAGTTATGAGAAAACTTCAGAAAATCTAAGATACAACACTTTTAGTGAAATGGACAAGGACTGAACTTAGGAAAAAGTTCTTTCATAAGATAGATCATAGTCGTAAGTAAGCTTTCTGAAACTGGAGCCTGAACCTTTCATCCATGGGTCAGGGATTTCAAAATATTGGTAGCAGACACCATTCTCAATACATCTATTAAGCACTTTATTTCTTTCCAAGGTGTTCAGATATAAACAAGATTTTAAACATTAATGTATGATCCATATAGCTCCACCTTGGAGCCTGAAGTGTGTTTGTCCTGAGGAACCATCACATGTTCAATTTTTTTTTTTTAGCTGCTCAGGAGTAGAGAAGATATCTTAACCCCTGATGAAATATCACCATATGATCCATCTAGCCCTGCTTTAGGCCTGAAACCCAGGGACCATAAATTTCACAAATTTCGTAAAAGCTTTCATGTTTAGCATAGCTATGTTCCCAGATGTATGGCAGATTTATGGGAGTTAAAAGAAGATATTAAAAGATTGTACTATTTTTAGAGGTTCCAAATACCATACCCCAAAAGATGTTGGTGAAAATTTAATTGGCCTTAATTGCAGCTTCTGAGTAGTAAAAAAATATGGAATATTACACACGACAAACAACAATGGATAGTAACAGATAGCAATATAGGTCCTAAAAAGGTGATCACTTCACTGTTATTGTAATAGTTTTACAACCTTTATCAAAGTTATATATCATTTTCTGAATTAAAACACAGAAAGTACACCATTATTGTGTAAACTTTGTAATACATTGCTTCATTGTAATGTTGCACATGCGATATTCAATACATACCTAAAAATATAAACAAATTTATCTTAATAGTGACAAGATATGATTATAATCTGCCGATTAAATGTCTCCCAAACAAAGTACTGGCTGTATAAAAGTAGCCTTTTTCTGAAGATCCCCAGATTCTGAAATTATATCAGTTTTCATGTTCAAGGTAAGCAGTCAAGGTCACTGAAGTCACTTGACCTTGACACTGTAAATCATGACATCCTTTATCACATCTGAAGATTCTATGTCTCCATTGGTCCCAGTTCCAAAGTAATTATACAAGTTTTTATGATCAAGGTCAAAGGTTAAGGTCACATGAAATCTTAATTTGTAGAGTACAACATCCTTTTGTCATTTCTGTAGATTCCATGTCTTTATCACTCCTGGTTCTGAAGTAATACCAGTTTTTAAGATCAATGTCAAAGGTAAAGGTCAAAGGAATCATTTATATCCTCTTTTCATTTCTGAAATCCCATGTCTTTATCAATCCTGGTTCTAAAGTTATGTTCAAGGTAAGAGGTCAAAGTCACAGGTCCTTGAGTCACTTGACATTGATACTCATTTGTAGGTTCCACCATCCTTTCATCATTGCTGAAGAACCCATGTCTCTATCAGACCTGGTTCTGAAGTAATACCAGTTTTATGTTCAATGTCAGAGGTCAAGGTCACTGGAGTCACTTGTCCTTAATATTACTTTGTAGGTCCTATCATCCTCTTATCATTTCTGAAGATTCCATGTTGCTATCAGTCCCAGTTCTAAAGTTATATATACCAGTCAAAGTTCATGGTCAGAGGTCAAGGTCACTGAAGTCCCTTGACTAGTTTGTAGGCCCTATAATTCTTCCCTCATCCACAGGACTCTTTCTATCATATTTGTCAAGTTCTATCTGTTGAATTCTGGAATTAATTTCCCACCAAAGAGTTCTCATAGGTGCCTCAAGGATATTGCACTATAACCTTTACAATGTATGTAAACAATGGAGGAAATTCTAACCATGAAACTGCCGCAGTGGTCTAGAGGTAGAGCGTTTGCCCTGCATGCGGAAGGTAGGGGTTCGAATCCCGGCCGCGACAGCTAGACCTAAGTCGTTAAAACAGGTAGTGACAGTTCCATCGCCAAACGCTCGGCATCAGGTGTGGATGTCATGGTCCTAAGAGATGACTTTAAAAGTGGATGTCCCATGTCACAGTAGGTGTGGCATGCTAAAGAACCCTTACTGTTCAATGGCCGCAAGTGCCGAGCAAAGGCCTAAATTTGAAGCCCTTCACCGGTCTTGGTGACGTCTCGATATGAGTGAAAAATTCTCAAGAGGGACGATAACAAGATAGAATCAATCAATCGAACCATGAATAATAATTTCTCTCAGATCTATGTTGTCTCTTTTTACATTTATTCTTATGTTTCAGGATGCTTAACTACATATGTCATTACCACAAAATATTGAATTTATCCATGTTTTAAAAATATCTTATCCCACTGATTCATGGTATATAACATGGCTTGCAAGGCAATTGATCTACATCTTTTTGTGCCCAAGGAGAGATATTTTTTTATTAAAACTTATTTACACTGCTTACTAGTTGGTGTTCGAGCCCCTTCACTCCCAGTAATTCTTTTTTAATGATTAAAATCCTCCAACAACAGCTGTCTATCCATTGTATATTTTTTTTTAATAATTTCTGTCTCGAGTCATCTCATTCATATTTCTAATCATGGAAGTTGCTTAAACAGTACTAAATTCGAAACAGAATAAGGGCTACCAGAATTAATCTCGAATTCTGAAGATGCTTATGTAAATCCCAGAGAATATCGAGAGTAACCAAATATTTATTGGCTCTATTATTCAAAATGAATAAGGAGAACAATTTTCTAACAACATGCATGGTAATTCTTCTTCTCTACACTGACAATCTCTTTTACAACTAAATTCTATGAAATCCAAAACAATTCAACACTAAAAGAAATATTTACATTCACTTATATTTCCTTTGAAATTGACATTGCTTTCAACTGTGACAATGAATGCATGTTTGTTGCAAACTAGTTCCATCTGCTTTTTTAGTACCACCTGTCTGTGTAATCATTACCCAATATGGAGCGTCCTCAAGGTCAAAGGGTGCTTTGGCTGTTCCGTTTAATGTAACGAATGGGTCCACCATATGATATTTTAGTACTTTAATCTAGTTTATATTTTAAAGCAATTCATAATAATATAAACAATAAAATGTCTTTCTTTGTTGTTTCATTGGGTGATGAAGGTAGTAATCATTGCAGAAAAAATCTACAAAACCTGCTTATGCAGGCTATGATTTTTCTGCAATGCTAGCTACCTTCATCACCCACTGAAACAACAAAGAAAGCATTTTTTGTTTAAATGACAACAAAGTAAAACAGGTACCCAGAATTGAAGGAGGGGGTGAGGGGGTGAAGGGCTGGTTCCCTACAATTTTTCCCCATGAGGTTCTTTTTCTTTCAATTTACTTTAGAAATTTCACTACTGCCAAAATAGGTTCCCTCTCCTCTCGATACCGGACTTTCGAGATGTGGATCCACTCTTACTTTTTTTGCACGTTGAACACAATTTGTAGGGCATGTCACTTCCGGATTACAATAACAACTAAGTAAACAAGCATAAAATACTTCAATTGCTATCAAACTCCTGCATTAAAATGCTATCTTTCAAAGAAAGGAATCACTACAACTATTTATAGGAAAATGCATTTAATTAAATTATATAAGATGGCGACAAAAATAAATCTGAGGAATATATTGAAGATATCGGTAAAGCTTCACGCCTTGCATCCAAGGATACATGTTTAAATGCGCCTTTTCCCTTGCATCTAATTTAGCTCACTAAGTCTGAGAAAGAAGTGGCTGTGGCCTGCTCCCCCCTTTTTAAATACAAATGACCATTCTTTGTTATTTTGTGATTCAAATGAAATATATATCTTGGGTGAGTGCATCTGCAAAAACACTAACATAAAAATTATGCTATCGCCCAAGGGAGCTAGCAATTATATGAATCAAGGGGATAAGATATTTTCTAAAATCGTGGATAAATCAGTATTCTGTGGTAATGACAAATGTAGTTAAGCTTCCTGAAATATAAAAAAAAAAATGTAAAAAGACACACCATAGATCAGAGAGAAATATTCTTTCATTGTTAAAATTTCCTCCATTGTTTACATATAGGTTATAGTGCAAAATCCTTGATCCAGGCGCCTAGCTATGAGAGTTCTATGTTCAAATGTACCCCAACCCCCTTCAATCTGAAAACAAAAACATCTCTGTACAACTAGATACATTCATGGCATATTATATCCTTGAGTATTGAATACTTTCATCAACTGACAATGGCTGCGGACATTTTTAGGAGTGAGAAAGAAGCAGAAGAATAATAACTGAGCAGAAACAATAAGTCTCCAAACTTCGTTTGGGAGACTAAAATATACTGTACATGTAATGTTCTTTATAAAATATGTTTTATCACACAACTATTGACAGTAACAAAGGTGCTGAAAAATCCTGTGTTTTTTCACACAACTTTTCAAGACAACTAACGTGCTGAAAATTTCTGTTAATGGTAGTGATTGCATTTAATAACAAAAACACAACAATTAAACAATGAAGGAAATTACAGGGAAAAACGGTGCAATGTTTCGGTATATTCAAATCAAAAGAAACCTGTGATTATTAGAATATTGAATGTAAACTGTATTGAGCAGTTGAGTAACTGATTAACAATTAAATGAATACTTATTGTTTATCGACAAAATGAGACTTGAACATATTCTACATGTCTAATAATTACAATTTATGTAATTTAATTGAAATATTAAGCATAATATAAATTTAATAGATGTACTAAATACTATCTTCATTTTATAATTTGTTATACATAAAAATTCAACATGTTTGCCACACTGATAAAGATGGCTGATAGGTTAGAGTACATCTTCTTCATATGACATAGAGAGCATGAGTTCAAGATCTGCTTGTGCCTAATGGTTGTGTCTGACCTAAGTTATGAAATAGGTAAAAGACTTCTCCTTCACCATTTACAAGTGAGAGTTGCAGGTTGAAGGAGATCGACCTTATAAACTGAGGTCCTGTGTCACCCTAGGTGCAATAAAGAACCCTCAATTGTCCTCAGGGCACCATGCATAGGTCAAAAAATTTGTGGCAGTGCCTCACCAACAGCTCTGTATGAGTGAAAATTTCTCCAAGGGACATAAAAGATATAAATAAACAAACAACCTATAAACATGTTTGTCATTACCTTCTAGAATGTACATAACACATTAATTAAGATATGAATGTAAATACATTAATAAATGCAGGAAGCATTACATACAGTTTAACGAATACAAAACATATGATTAAAGCAGAAAAGCGTGAAATACATGTACATGATGTACTGGGATTTTCAAGAAATATTTCAATGCATGGTACCTACATGTCAGATGAGGAAGAATCTACACTGAAAGAAAGTAGGTGACTGTCAAGTAAATATACAGAAATCTTGGTCCTTTTTGCTAATTACTGCTGAAATTGCATTAAATTCAACACATAATTACACTAATGATATCCTTACTGATGGTGTATATATGATCAAGATATAGGGCTCATGGCAGATGTGACCAGTCAACAGGGGATGCTTACTCCTCCTAGGCACCTGATCCCACCTCTGGTATATCCAGATGTCCATGTTTGCCCAACTCTCTATTTTGTATTGCTTATAGGAGTTATAAGATTGATCACTGTTCGTTATTTTCACCTTTCATGCTGTAAACTATGATCTTTCTTTTAAAATCCCTTTGTATCTTGAAAATACAAAAGGATTAAATAAAAAAATATAATAAAAAACAAAAACAAGAGGCCCATGGGTCACAACCCTAACCTGCGTCACCCTGATCTTTTCTATATAACTCTCTTTATTCCCATGAAAAATTTTGAACCCCTATTACGATCCCCACCTAAGCCTAACAGGGTCATGACCTAACTCAACTTATATGGGTGCCCTAATGTACCATGTAAAATTTCATCCCCAATTTTATAAGCTCCATGGCCACCCTAACCCATAGTCCAAATATTTTCGAAAAAAAAAAATTCTTCAAATTTCCCTCCATACATTCTCATATATCTAAACATGAAAAAATTTCAATACAGTGGAACCCCGTTATTACGTTCCCCCTTTATTACATTAGTCCGCATATTACGTTGGAATTTCAAAGCACAAAACCATTTTTTAAAAACCTATATTAAATAGACCTCGTTATTACGTTGTTTCAAGATGCCGGGACTCAGTATTACGTTGTAAAAATTCCGACAAAAACGTAATAAAGATGTAATTAAAACAAAGTATTTAGTTCGTCAATACAACCTATCATTGGGTCAAATGCTGTCTGACGTGTTTCATACCGATTGTTAAGCCGTTCTTGGCACACTGATTTTGACTGCGGATAACTCCGTTTACCTGAACAGGATATAGGGCTCACGGCGGGTGTGACCGGTCGACAGGGGATGCTTATACTCCTCCTAGGCACCTGATCCCACCTCTGGTGTGTCCAGGGGTCCGTGTTTGCCCAACTATCTATTTGTATTGCTTGTAGGAGTTATGAGATTGATCACTGTCCGTTATCTTCACCTTTCATCATAGTCTTTTAAACAAAGAAACATTAAAGATATATTTTTACACACCCCCCTTCACGGAGTATCAACGGAAGATATTCAATTTCCAAATGATATTTTTAACGGATTTCACTTGGAACGCTTATTACCCCAGTATTACGTTATTTTATTGTGGAAAAATGAAAAACGTAATAACAGGGTTCCACTGTATAATAATATTCTGATATTAAAAAGGTTAAAAAAGAAATGATAACAATCGATCCATTTTCAAAATCATTTAATAAACCAAAATTTTCTTTTACCAAAGGTATTATATAAAAGAGATAAGCAACTCCTATGCCGGCATGTTTACCACTTAAAATATGTGACAGTCCCACCTATAAATCATTAATTCCTATTTATTGGTTTGATAAATTCAGATGCTGATTTAAGTTTATTTCACTCATATAAATTGGAATTGAACGTAACAAGTTTGAAATGATTTGACGATGAACAAAATTACTATTAAAAGAAAAGAATTGGCAAATCGTAAACATGTTTCCTAAAATCTCACAGATTTTTCCGAGTTTGAATCATGTGTCCCTTTTAAAACTTCACTTTCATTTTACTTTGAAGTGAAACATCTTCTGAAAAGATTGTATCTTGAATGCTTTAGTGATAGGATTTGGAGGTTTGAACATGATATCTTTCATTCTTAAAGGACACAATGCATGTTTCTAAACTTTTTCATTTTTTAAGCAAAATTTATTCTTTTCATGCCTAAAACTACTTTAAATGTGTTTTTTAATGAAATATTATGCTCAGTTTTCGAGTTTGAAAGCGATGAAATTCAAATCTTGCAATATATATGCATATTTACTTTCGATATTTTATGCACCATTATGTGTAATGTCATATGCGTCCTCAGGTTTGAAAACATCTATTAGCCATTTCATGAACAAATTAGATTTAATAGACAAAACACCATGCAATTATCACATTAACGGCTTGTAAATAACTGTGCATTAAGGTGTTTTGTGCCGTTGAAGGGTGTACTAATTGTCAGTTGAAAGGATTTAGACTGGGTTTTTTCAATTTTTTGCTACTGGAATACATAACATCTTATCCACTCAAACTGTTTAATGGTAATTTACCTTGTTTGGGCTTAAAAAATTTCTTTCGGAGCTTTGCAAAGTTCACAATGGTTTTTCGTGAAAGACACCATATTATGCCTTTGTCAACACCTTTCACTCAGAAAAACATACAAGTTCTCGTTAGCAACCTTGACTATTAAAACACAGGTATTGCATGCTGTATTCGGCGTGTTTACAGTGAATCCCATTCACAAACTAAACAGTGTCCAGGTTGGAAGCTTATTTCAAATTCGGCTCATTGTAATAAGCAGAGATTTTACCTGAAACATTTATAACAAGAGCAACGCCAACGTGGCATAATACGCCCGTAGATTTTGCTCAAGGAAAACATGCATGATCTTTTAGCCAGACTCATTGCTACCACACAATGAATATGCATAGGAAGTATATGAATGGTAATAATTCTTACAAATGACTGGTATTAATGATGTGATTACATATATAAAAGTGCATGTTACAAAGCAACATCTATTAAGCTGATGAAGGAAAGGAAAAGCTATTTTCAGACAGTTCACTACAGCTACAATAGCAATGGCTGTTTCTAGTGCCACCACGGAGAGGATCCTCATTACACACTTGTAGCCATAAAATGTATAATGAAGACAGATCATGCAGAATGATACTCCATACAATTTGATTTCATGTGATTATTTCAGTAATTAGTTTCAGTTTGAAATGGTCAAAAATATTGAACATAACTATTTTGTAGAGGCAGATCACCATTTTTTTTGCAGGAGAATCTCAAATTATATAGAAATATCTCTTCAATAAAGTATAACTTGGAAGTTCACAAGCTATACTTGGCACCAAATTATCAAGTGAAGCATGCCATCTAACAGTCTTGACCTTTTAAACTTGAAAAAGAAAAGTATTGGCATTCCTAGCCACAACAGTTTTGTTTGTATCCTGCTACAACCACCTTGACCTTTGACCTTGAGAAACAATAGGCTTCCTCCACTTGGAATAAGGTATATGCGTATTAAATTTGACACTCCTAGTCCCAACGGTTCGGTCTGTATACCTACAAGGTTTTCCTACTAAGTAAACCTATGACCTTGACCTTTGACCTTGAAAAAAATAGGCATCTTCCTCTCATCATGGTGATCAAATATACCAAGTTATAATATCCAGGAGCTTACAGTTCGGTTTGTATCCTGCCCACAAGGTTTTCCTAATAAGTGATACTACGACCTTGACCTTTGACCTTGAAAAACAATAGGCATCTTCCTCTCATCATGGTGATCAAATGTACCAAGTTGTAAAGTCCTAGGGCTTATGGTTCAGTCTGTATCCTGCCCACGAGGTCCGGACAGACAGACGGACGACGCCATACCATAATATGGCCCGTCTTCGACAGGTGTATAAAAACTAGAAGTGTGTTTCAATAAATTAAGAAAAAAATCTAGATGGAAAACGTAAAATGAAAAAAAAATTGTGTTCGTGAGGGATTCGAACATGGTTGTTTTAAAAAAAGGCCTCATCTTTACATATCAAATTCAACGACCTTACCTACTGGACCACGCAGTAGGTAATACATTTGCAAGGAAAATTAACGTACAGGTGAAGATGAAAATAATATCAGCGAAGTCGTTTCGATTTTTTGAATTTTACAA